>NW_023501038.1:600000-1090000 GCF_014066305.1 Letharia columbiana | reverse complement strand
AATAATAATAATATCTATTAAAAGTTTAATTCGACTAATTAAATATATATTAAAAAGATTTTCGAGATTATTTAAGTTAAATAGTATTATTAATTATAATAATATCTATAAAAATTCTAGATTAACTAGTCTCGCTAGTAATATTAATATTTATAGCGTATTTAAATTAAACGATATCGTCGATTATAATAACGTCTCTAGAGTATTTAATTTAAATTAAATTTAATATCTCTAAATATCTAATAAAAGTTATCGATTTAAGATTTATCGCGATATCTTATTATAATATTAATAATATTTATAATCTCTAAGATATAGATTCTTAAATAATTAAAATTTTAAGCGCTATAGCGATATTTAATTCTTTATTAATTCTTATTTAATTCGCCTAGTAGATAAAGAGACTAACTCTCTCTATTCTATTTACTACGCTATATATTCTTTATATTTTTTCTTTCTATTTAATATAACTTTATTAATTTATAAATACTTATTCTCTTTATAGATTATCTCTTTTTTTATTCGCTATAGTAAAGCTATAGACGATATATTAAAGTTTAATCTTTTTTATTTATTCTCTCTACTTATTAAGACGCGAAGTATTTATACTTTAAACTTAGAGAGATTTAAGTTCTAATTATTATTTATTAAATCGATTTCTTTTTATTTAATTATTTTATATATTAATTATTTCTTAATAACCCACGAGATTCTTTTATTATCTTTAAATAAATTTAAATTTAATCTCTTAAATAATTTAATATTAGCGAATCTTAATATAACTTCTCTTAAGGCGCTTATAAAGCTTAATTTCTCGATAATATTATTTAGCGAATTCTTATATAAGTTATTTAATTTAGAAGATTTCTATATCTTTCTTATTAATTTAGAATATATCTTTAAAATACGTTATCGTAATATATAATATATAATAAGTCTTTTCTATTATTTTATATCTCTTTAGAATTTCTTAATATACTTATATATTTCTAAAAAGTATTATAATTATATAAGTAGTAAAATAATAATAAAGAGCTTATCTTCGACTTTCTTATTATTTTATCTTTTAATATAAAAATATTTAGAATTATAATTCTTTAGATTATAATAAAAGACGATTATTATAAAAATTATAATATTATTAAATAAGAGTAATTAAAGATACTTACTTCTTTATCTAAATTTAAGAAATACTCTCTTATTATAGAAGAAAATTTTATATAATAATATAACTATTAATTAAAATAAGAAGTATTTCTTATTCTAGAGACTATTAATTAAAGAAGTTAATTAATCTAAATTTTATAAAATATATTATATTTTATTTATTTTATAAATCTTAATATATAAATTAAAGATCGATTAATAAGTCGCTAATTATCGTCTTTAAATCTTTAAATAACGTTATATAGACCTTAAGATAAGATTAAATAATATCTCGAATTTTCTTTATTAGAGTTAAACGAAAATCGTCTATATAGTCGAAAAGCTATATTCTTATTAGAAAGAGCTTAAAGTATTAATAATAATAATTAGTTAAGAGTATTAATATCTTTCTCGCCTCGAAACTTATAGATTAATTATTAATACTTTATATAAATCGAGTATTCTTATAGAATTATTATCTTTAATCTCTTTATATTTTAATTATTACTTAATTAAGCGCGTTAATATAATACTTTAATTAGAAACTTAGCTCTTAAAGATTTAGATATTTAAGATCTTTATTAATTATAATTATTATAAATAAGATAACTCTTATCGTCTTAAATATATTAAGATACTCTTTCTTAATATTATAATCGCGCTCTTTTTCGTTATATTAAATTATTTTAAAGCGCGATCTAACGATTATCTTTATTTAAGTTATCTTATAAAGTATAATCTATATATCTTTCTTTATTCTAATCTATTAATAATATATAATTTAATATTATTAGAAACGTTAATAAAGCTCTAAATTTTTTTATTTTATTTAATAGATATATTAATAAAAGACTTAAACGAGCTATATATTAATAATGCGACTTTAATATAATAGCGTTTAACGACTTTATTTAATGTAATACTTTTTAATATTAAATTATTTATAGCGATTTAATTATTATTCTACTATATTTAGAATATATACTTATTCTTATATTAAAGTTTTATATAAAGTATTCTAACTTCGTTATTATAAAGATAACTTCTCTTAATAAGTTATTTTCTATTTTAACTTAGTATATATTTATTAATCTAGATATTTAATTATATAGTATATTCTTACTTCGCTTTATTAATTCTAATTCTTTATCGCTAATAAGAATTATTTTAAATTCTATAATTTATATTAGCTAGTTTATATTAATATTACTTAATTTTAAAACTAATTAATTAATAATTAATATTACTACTCTTTATTTTAGATTTAATAATCTTAATATTTAATCGAGATTTAAATAAGAGTTTTTCTATCGCTTTCTATTAAGATATTAATCTAATAAAAGATATAAATTAAATAAGAATATATCGAGTTTACGATCTTCGCCTTTATCTTTAACTTTAAAAGAGAAATCTTTTCTAATATCTATAATAGTATATAAAATTAAGAGAGTATTATTAATATTAAAGAGAGCTTTATTATATATAATAATTATAATTATTAATAACTTCTTTATCTTCTATAAACTAATAGAGTTATTTAAGAATTTATTATCGTCGTAATTAGATACTATATATATATTCTTCTTAAGCTTATATATTCTATAACGTTTAGATAATCTAGAATTTATTTATCTATATTCTTTAACGCGTCTTTTTCTCTTATTAATCTTCTTTATTTTACTCGCTTTCTATTAATATATAATTAATAATATCTTCGCGAATAAGTAGATTATAATTTATATTTTCTATCTTCTTAACTTTCTTCTCTCTTCTAGCGTTTTTAACTCTCTTTATTACTATTCTCTTTTTTATATTTTATTTTAAAAATTTTATAATCTCTATAATTTAAACGTAGTAAGCTTATTTAATAGAATATAAAGTATTATAAATCTTCTATTATTATTAGAAGTTAGAATAAAATTAATATTAAACGTTAAAGATAATAATAAATAAAATATAAAAGTAAATATATTTAAATAGATAAAAAAATAAAAGAGTAAAGAAAAGTTATTAACTTAAAAAGGGGGGCTATTAATTAACGCGTTTTTAACTTATTTAAATTAAAGCGCGTTAAATCTCTATTTAAATTCGACTATCTATTTAACTTAAATACTCTATTTAAACTAAATAACGTTTTTACTAATAATCTCTATTTGAATTAAATAAATTTTCTATTAATAATTAACGTTAAGTTAATTATTATTTATTATTAAATATTATTACTCTAATTATACTTCTCTATTTACTTTTCTATTCTTAAGTATTTTTCTATAAATAATATCTATTTTAATATATATAATTATAGATCTTCTAGTATAAATACTTATCGATAATAATTACTTCGATATATTAATAATATATTTTATTTTTTAGATAGCGTTATATATAAAGCTATAATTTATATAATTATTAATAATAATATTATTATAAACTTTATAACTATTAAAAATAATATATAATTCTTTTTAGCGACTCGAAGTTATTTTATATATAATAATATATTTCTATTATAATTAATATCGTCTTTTTATAATCTCTATTAATAAAATATAGAGATTAAATATTAGCTTTAACGCCTTTTATATTATCTCTCTCTATTTAATAAAGATTATATATTTTTTTTAATCGAAGTTTATTAGAATATAGTCTATAAAGAAAACTTATATTAATAAACTTTTTAAAAGTTATTTAAGTTTAATATTATTAAATAATATAAAACGCTAGTTATATTAAAGATAAAGATTTTATATTATATAAAGTATAAAGAGATATTTAGAGAAAGTAAAGATTATAAATTATTTTAATAAGATAAACTCTTTATATTATAGAATTTCTCGAAATTAATTAAGCTTTAAAGAATATAATAATTATAATATAAATATCTAATTATTTCTTATATATATATATATTATAACTTTAAATTCTTTCGCTAATAGCGAGAATAATTAATTTAAACTATTATATCGCTTTATATATTTCTCTTAATATCTTTATTATCTTTTTCTTTTTTTAAGATAAATAATCTCTTCGCGTATTAATAATAGTAGATATATATAAAAAATAAATATTTATTTATCTAATATTCTTTAATTATAAAGAATATAGAATTCTAATCTCGCTTATATATCGATAATATAATTATCTTAAACTTTCGAGAATAATTAATCTTAATATCTTTATTATTAATATAATATATAATTTAATCTATTATAATATTATATACTTTATCTTCTTTTAATATATTTATAAATATATCGAAATCGATATTATTTATTATAATGCGAATTAATATCTAAATCTTAATAATATTAAGAGATAATATTAGCGTATTAATTATAGTTCTTTTTAAATATATATAGAAACTAGCTTAATTAAAGATATATAATTATAATATAAAATCGATATTATTAATAGAGATAGATTATTTATTTAATCGCTTATATTTATAAGCTTATATATATATATAATTAATTTTTATAATTATATCTAATTTGTAATTATTTAATTATTTTTTTAGAATATTAGATATAAAGACTCTTAAAAAGATATTCTTTAATTACTTAAAGGTCTTATTAAGCTTTATTTAATTATAAAAAACGTTAAGCGCGCTTTTAATTAGATATCTCTTTTTTATCTCTTATTTTAAAAAAAAGCGAATCTTTTTATAATTAGACTCTTCTATTATTAAGTTATATAAGATAATTAATATTATTTAAATTCTTAAATTAATATTAATATAGAATAATTTAGATAAGATAAATAAAGATAACGCGACGCTAATTTATAAAGACTTATATTTTATATCTAAGATTAATTAAATTATAGAATTCTAAAAGAAGTAGAATAATTCTAGAGAAGAATATATTAGAAAGAATATTATAGAATTAATAGAGATTCTAATTTAGAAATAGATCTTATAGAGCTAACCTTTATTTAATAAACTCTATTATATTATTTATTTTATTTATTTAAAAGATTAATTAATAATTAAGTTAAATAGTCGAAGTTAAATAATATAATATAAAGTCGAATTATACTATATATTATTTAGATATTTAAAATATCTATTTAAGAATAATATATATCTTCTCTAACTTCTCTATCTATCGTATATCTAAATTATCTTATCTTTTACTTCTTTACTTATATCGTTATTCTTATATCTATTATAAATATTAACTCTTAAATTAAGTATCTTTTATTTAATCTTTTTATTTAAAATCTTTTTATTTAGATCTTATAAGTTATTTAATATTAAATTATAATTATATATTAAAATAGTATAGAAGCTTTAGAATAATCGAGTATACTTATAAATAGCGTATCTAAAAAGATAATATAGTATTATTATATATTTAAAAATAAACTATCTCTCTTCGTATATTTCTATTTAAAATCTTATTATCGAGATTTTTTAGATTATTTAATATTAAGTAATAGTTATATATCTTTTTATTTTTCTATAATAGTTATATTACTCTTTTATCTATTTAAATATTCTATTACTTCTTTTAATTAGTATCTAGATTAATAAAGCGAAAGACTCTTATTAGCGTTATATCTATATTTATAAAACGCTTAATTAAAATAAAAAAGCGAGATTTATTATTATTCTTAAAAGATTATATTATTAAATTATCGCGATTTTTAAATTAAATAATTAAAGAGTATTAGAGAGTTTTATTATTTAAATACTCTTACTTAAGTTATTATAAGTCTATTAATATTATTCGAGATTAATAAAATAAAGAAGAAGACTATATTAGAGCGATAATTAGATTAATTATAAGAGAACTTATAAATATTATTAGCTTTTTAAAACGTTTATAAATATCTTTATTAAGAGTATTAATTAGCTATTTTAATACGATAAGCTTAAAAATATTTTTTATTAAGTTATATAGATAGTAATTATATATACTATCTTATAAATACTATAGTTAATTCTTCTTTATATTATCTAGCTTAGAAAACTAATCGCTATTATTTAAATTTATAATAATTCTTATTATTATAATACTTAATATCGATTAGCTTTAATTAATACGCTTTAAAGAATTTAAGAATATTAAAAATAATAGTTATAGCGCGTAGTTTATAGATCTTATTAAAGTATAATTTATATATAAATTTAAATAGATTATATTCTTAGCTCTAGGTCTTATTATATTATATAAAATACTTAATTTTAACTTAATCTTAAATAATCTAATTAATATTTTAAAGAATTTTTCTCTAATTATCGCTTAATAAGTAGATAATCTTTCTTATCTTATAAGATAAAAGCTTTATAAGTAAAGCGTCGCTATTAATAATTCTCGATTTTATTATTTATTTAATTATTAGCTTATCTAGAATTATCTATATTTTATTAATATTTCTCTTTAATTTCTTATTCGATAAAGCGCGTAGATAAGATTTTATATTCTCTATATACTTTCTAATATTATAATATTTCTTTTCTATTATCTTAGATAAAATAATATTTATTTTTTATTATAATTACTTAATTAATAAAATTATTATTATTATATTAATAAAGAATATAATTTATAATATAATTAAATATTTATAAACGAATAATAGATAATACTTAAACTTCTTCGCTATTCTATTATAATATACTTATTTCTTCTTATTCGAGTTTTATATATAAATAAAATCTTTAATAATAATTCTAGATTACTTTATCTTATAGATAATAATTAATATAGATATTAAGAAAGTATTTAATTTTATATTATAATACTTATTGATATAAATCTATTTAATAGCGAAGTTATATATAAATAAATCCTTTATTTTAATTTAAATATAATTCTTATAGAATTTAAATATTATTAAGATTAAGTTTTTTTTTTCATTTAAATTAAGCTTTATCGTTAACTATATATTTAAATAATTTAATATTTATAAAGATTAAAGACTTTAAACTAATATTATAATATTAAATTAATTTATATATATAAAAAACGCGAAGTTATATTATATTATAATCTTCGAGATTTATTAGCTTAATAATTTTAATAAATTAATTCGCGAAAATTTTAACTAGAACGATTATTAAGAAGAATTTTAATTTAGATATTATTCGAGTTATATAATTAACTTTATCTTTATATAAATAAGTAATATTAAATATCTTAATTAAAAAATATTAGAATTATTAATTCTTTCGAATAAATTATAATATAAGATATTTATTCGTAAAGAAAGACTTTTTAAAGACTTTAATAATAATAATATTTTAATATTCTTTAAGAATATTAAATTATAGAGTAAGTTATTATTTAAATATCTAACTTATTAATAGTATTAAAGTCTAAAAAAATATTTATATTAGCGAGTTAAATAAAAGAATTAAATATATTTATCTTATTAAAGTCGAGTTTATTTATATTAATAGCTTCTTTATAGATATTTATTTAAAAATATTATTTATATTAAATTATATAGTTAATAAATTTTTAAAATAATAGAAATTAATATTTCTTATAAATTTAAGATATAATTTAAATCTTTAAAGATATAAATATTTTTAATATTTCTATTATTATAATTAAGTTATAAAATTTATTTTATAATTTTCTAAGTCTAATTTAATTATTATAACCTCTCTTTTTTATTAAGTTTAATCTTTTTATTAGATTAATTAATATAAAAAGTAAATAATTAATAATACTCGAATATATACTCTAATATTAGATCTTTATCGTCGACCTTTATATTATTCTATATCTTTCTTTAATTTATAATTTTATTAATTTTAATATTATAAGAGTTAGCTAATTAAAAAGTATAATCTTATTTAATTAAGAGCTTTATTAATATAATATCTTTTATTATTAAATATCTTTTCTTTTATAATAAGAGCGTATTATTACTCTTATAAGTTTTAAATATAATAACGTTATCTATTAAATTATTAATAAACTTCTTTTATAAAAAATAATAATAAATTTATAATTAAGAGTTATTCTTATTTAAGCTAATATTAATAAATCGAGAATCTATTTTATTCTCTTTATAAATATTAAGTAAATTAAATAATAAGATTAAAGATTAAGCGATAGTAGAATAAAGAGAAAATAGAATTTTAATAGAATTAAATTAAGATAGAGTATTATAAAAATTAAGAGAAATTAAAAATTTTAAGATTTACTTTAACTTAATAGAAGAAAAGATTAAACGCTTAAATATTATAAGAAATTATTAAAATTAAAAATATAGATATATTAATAAATCTCGCGTAATTTTAAAGATATTAACTTCGATATTTAACGTCTTAATCGAAGCTAGAATTAATATTAATACTTATTATTAATATAAAAAAGCGAGATAAATAAATCTTTAATTACGCGTTATAAGAATATTCGCTATTTAAATATTTATAATTATTTTTAATACTTATATATCTTTTAAAAATTATTATTATTATTAATAATTAAGCTTATATTATTAACTTTATAAATTAAGTAAAATAATATCTTAGAAATTTTATTAATATTATTTTAAAAATATTTTAAGTAAAAATAAGTAAGAAGAGCTTTATAACTAATTTACTTTTATAATTAAAAAATTATTATTAAATCTTTTATTAACTTTTAAATAAAGATAAATTTATACTCGCTTAGATTATTAGTAATAATAAATTATAAAAATTAAATATTAGAGAGCTCTTCGATAAATAATCTATTAGATTAATAAGAGTTTACTACTTTCTTAATTATTAAAAACTTTTAAATCTTTATATATTCTATATTTAGCGTTTTCGTAGATTTTCTTTTAAGCGCTCGCTTCTCTTACTTAATAGATATCTTATTAATTAATAAAAGTAATTTATTTAAGTCTTTAAAAAAGAAATTTAGATCTTAAATAATTATATAATTAGAAATAAATAGTAATTAAATAATCTCGCTAATAATAATATTAATCTTTTTCTTCTATTATCTTATAAACTTTTTTTAAAAACTATTCTATTATAATTAACGCGAGAACTTCTCTTTTATAACTTTAAATATAGATAATAAAAAGCGAAGTTTCTTATAAATATTCTTACGATTCGCTAAGACGCCTAACTTCGCGATATCGAATTTAATATAAAAATTAGATTCGATAAATATAGCTCTTATTTATTTTAAATATAATTAATAAAATAATTATAAAGAGTATAATATGATAATAAATAAGTAAATAATTATAGAAAAACGCGTAGTAGAATAAATAATATATAAGAGTTTAATTAAGATCTATAGTAAGATATAAGTAAATAGAAAAATAGAAGAAAGATATAATATTTAACTTAAATCTTTAATAATATTTATAAGTAAATAAGTAATTACTTCTTAGACGATATTAATTAATTATTATATATTCGTTAATAATAATTAATATTAAAGTATAATATAGATAATAATATAAGTAAATAAATATTAAATAATAAATTATAAAGGGAAAATAGTAGAATATAATATTATAAGCGCTAATAACTAGCGCGATAATTAACTATTTAACTTTAATTTGATAGTTTACTAATTATTTAAATCGCTTATTTAACTTAAATATTTAATTATAATTTATATTATTTAGAAGCTAGATTAGAGATTATATTAATAATTAAAAATTATAATTAAAAGAATTATAGATATTTAATAGAAGTTAAATATTAAATCTATTATTACTATTAATTAACTTAAATATATTACTTATTTAATTTGAATACTAAATATAGTAGTAATATCGAAATCGAATAAGCGATATCTAAGCTATCTATATATTCGCGTTATCTATATTTCTAATATTATTATTCTTATTTCTAATATTATTATATATTTAAGATCGAATTATCTCTCTTTATATATTTCGATTTAATATCTTATTATTAAGATTTTTTAAGTTATTTAATATTAAATAATAATTATAAATCTTTTTATTTTTCTATAATAGTTATATTATTCTATTATCTACTTAAATATTCTATTATTTCTCTTAATTAATATCTAGATTTATAAAGCGAAAGAATCTTATTAAGATTATATCTATATTTATAAAATATTTAATAAAGATTAGAAAGCGAGATTCGTTATTATTCTCGAAAGGTTATATTATTATATTATTATAATTCTTAAAAGAAATCGTTAAGAAGTATTAGAGAATTTCGTAATTTAAATACTCTTATTTAAGTTACTACGAGTTTATTAATATTACTTAAGATTAATTAAATAAAAAAGAAAAATATATTAGATTAATAATAAGATTAATAATAAAGAAACTTATAAAAATAACTAATTTTTTAATATATTTATATATATCCTTCTTAAGAGTATTAATTAACTATTTTAAGATAATAAGCTTAAAAATATCTTATATTAGCTCGTCTAGATAGTAATTATAAATATTATATTCTAAATATTAAAGTTAATTATCTTTCTTATTATCTAGCTTTATAAAGTTTAATTATTATTATCTTATTTTATAATAGTTCTTATTATCTCGATATTTAGAATTAATTAGCTTTAATTAATATTATTTAAAAAAATTAAGAATATTTAAAATTATTATTATTATTTAAAGCTTATAGACTTTATTAAAATATAAGTTATAGATAAAATTAGAAATATTATAATCTTAAACTACGATTTTCTTATATTATATAAGATACTTTACTTTAATTTAATTCTAAATAATTTAATTAGTATTCTATAATATCTTTTTTTAATTCTTACTTAATATATAGATAATCTTTCTTATCTTATATAATAAAAGTTTAATAAGTAAAGTATCGCTATTAATAATTCTTATTTTCGCTATTTATTTAATTATTAGCTTATCTAGAATTATTTATATTTTATTAATATTTCTCTTTAACTTCTTATTCGATAAAGTATATAAGCGAGCTTTTATATTCTCTATTCGCTTTTTAATCTTATAATATACTTTCTCTATTATTATTAATATAATAAGATTTATTTTTTATTATAACTACTTTATTAAGAGAACTATCGCTATTATATTTATAAAGAATTTAATTTATAATATAATTAAGTATTTATATATAAATAATAGATAATACTTATATTTCTTCGCTAGTCTATTATAATATACTTATCTCTTTTTATATAGTTTTTATATATTTATAAGATTATTAATTATAATTCTAAATTACTCTATCTTATAGATGTTAATTAATATAAGAATTAAAATAATATCTAATTTTATATTATAAAATTTATTAATATAAATCTAGTCGATAGCGAAGTTATATTTAAATTTCTCTTTATCTTTAATTATAGCTTTTATATAATTCTTATATAATTTAAAGATTATTAGAATTAAGAATCTCTCTTATTTAGATTAAGCTTAATCGTTAATTATATATTTAAATAATTTAATATTTATAGAGATTAAGAGCTTAACGCTAACTTTATAATATTAAGTTAATTTATATATATAAAATATACGAAGTTATATAATATCGCGATTATCGAGATTTATAAGTTTAATAATTTTTATAAACTAGTTCGTTAAAGTCTTTACTAGAATAATAATAAGAAAGAATTTTATTTTAAATATTATTTAGACTATATAATTCGCTTTATCTTTATATAAATAAATAATATTAAATATCTTAATCGAAGAATATTAAGATTATTAATTCTTTTAAATAAATTATAATATAAGATATTTATTCGCGAAGAGAGACTTTTTAAAGACTTTAATAATAATAATATTTTAATATTCTTCGAGGATATTAAATTATAAAATAAGTTATTATTTAAATATTTAACTTATTAATAATATTAAAGTTTAAAGAAATATTTATATTAGCGAGTTAAATAAAAGAATTAAATATATTTATTTTATTAAAGTTAAGCTTATTTATATTAATAGCTTCTTTATAAATATTTATTTAAAGATATTATTATATTAAATTATAGAGTTAATAAATCTTTAAAATAATAGAAATTAATATTTCTCGCGAACTTAAGATATAATTTAAATCTCTAAATATTTAAATATTATTAATATTTATATTATTATAATTAAGCTATAAGACTTACTTTATAATTTATTAAGTTATATTAAATTATTAAAATCTTTCTTTTTTATTAAGCTTTATTTTTTTATTATATTAATTAATATAAAGAATAAATAATTAATAATACTCGAATATATACTCTAATATTAGATCTTTATCGTTAATCTTTATATTATTCTATATCTTTCTTTAATTTATAATCTTATTAATTTTAATATTATAAGAGTTAATTAATTAAAAAGTATAATCTTATTTAATTAAGAGCTTTATTAATATAATATCTTTTATTATTAAATATTTCTTCTTTTATAATAAAAGCGTATTATTATTTTTATAAGTTTTAAATATAATAATATTATCTATTAAATTATTAATAAACTTCTTTTATAAAAAATAATAATAAATTTATAATTAAGAGTTATTCTTATTTAAGCTAATATTAATAAATTAAAAATTTATTTTATTTTCTTTATAGATATTAAGTAAATTAAATAATAAGATTAAAGGCGAAGTAATAATAGAATAAAGAGAAAGTAAAGTTTTAGTAGATTTAAATTAAGGTGAGATATTAATAAATCTAAAAGAGATTAAAAACTTTAAGATTTACTTTTACTTAATAGAAGAAAAAATTAAAATACTTAAATATTCTAAAAAATTATTAAAATTAAAGATATAAGTATATTAATAAATCTCGCGAAGTTTTAAAGATATTAGCTTTAATATCTAATATCTTAATTAAAGCTAGAATTAATATTAATACTTATTATTAATATAAAAAAGCGAGATTAATAAATCTTTAATTACGCGCTATAAGAATATTCGTTATTTAAATATATATATTCGCTTTTAATACTTATATATCTCTTATAAATTATTATTATTATTTATAATTAAGCTCGTATTATTTACTTTATAAATTAAATAAAATAATATTATAAAATTTTTATTAATATTACTCTAAAATTATTTTAATTAAAGATAAATAATAAGAGCTTTAAAATTAAGTTACTTTTAGAATTAAGAGATTATTATTAAATTATTTATTAACTTCTAAATAAAGACGAGTTTATACTTATTTAAATTATTAATAATAATAAATTAAAGAGAGTTAATACTAAAGGGATTTTTAATTAATAATCTATTAAATTAATAGAGATTTATTAATCTCTTAATTATTAAGAGCTTCTAGATCTTCGTATATTTATCTTTCTATATTTTCGTTAATTTTCTTTTAAATAATTACTTCTCTTACTTTATAAGTATTTTATTAATTAATAAAATTAATTTATATAAGAATTTAAGAAGAAAGCTAAGATCTTATATAATTATATAATTAAAAATAAATAGTAATTAAATAATCTCGCTTATAATAATATTAATCTTTCTCTTCTACTATCTTATAGACTTTTTTTAAAAACCTTTATATCTTAATTAACGCGAGAACTTCTCTTTTATTACTTTAAATATAAACTTTAAAAATCGAAGTTCTTTATAAATATTATCTCGATTCGCGGGGACGTCTAACTTCGCGATATCGATTTTAATATAGAAATTAATTTCGATAAACGCTATTATTATAAGTATATCGTTTAAAGAAAATATAAATATTAATATAATAATATATATAATACGATAATAAGAAAACGCGTATTAGATTAAGTAAGATATAAGATAAAAGAAATTTAAATAAGATTATAGAGTTCGAGTTGAATATTTAATATTATTTCTTAAAATATATATTATATCTTTAATTAACTTTAATTAATTATAAGTAAACTTTAATTAATGTTAATTTTATTAATAATTATCTTAATAGCCTTAATTAAATATTAATATATCGTATCTTTAATTAACTTTAATTAATTATTAATAAAAACTTCGATAGAAGCTTTAATTAGCGTTAAAATTAATAACGCGTATATTAATAATAAAAGTATAAATTTCGCTACTATATCTATTAGAAATATAAATTTATTTAATAATAATATAAATTTTCTAAGATCTATTCTCTATTAATAATTTCGAAATTAATAATCTTCGATAAAATTTAAGCGATAATAATTACTTCGATAATTAGTATTTCGAAAATTAATACTTATTTTAACTCTTTAATATAAGAGATAATAATAAGATATAGCGATTAATAAATACTATATTTATATAATTTTTATTTACTCTTTAATTAATTAATAGATAATCGAGTTTCTTTTTTAATAGATATATTAATCTTCTTTCTTTTTTATATCTATAAAAATCGATTAATTAGATTATCTTCTCTTCGAATATATATAACTCTTAATAATTTATTTAACTTCGATCGTTTATATCTAAAAGACTTTTATTTTAATATAAAGATATATTAGCTAGCTAAATATAATAAAATAATTATATATTATAAATAACGATAAATAAACCTAATATATTTCTTTTATAATATTTATTTTTAGAGATATTACTATCTAAATTAAACGATTTAAATTAAAATAAAATTAATTTCTTTTATATAAAATATATATCTCTAAATTATATACTCTATAGACGACTTTATTATTTTAAAGTAAATATATAAATATAGTTTTATATATATAAAAGCGCTTTAATTATATACGTATTAAATATAAAGAAATATTTAAAAGTAATAAAAGTATTTCTCCTCTAAATAGCTCGTTATAGACTCTTTCTTTTTATAAATATCTATTAATATAAGATATTTTTTATATATAAATTTATAAATATCTTTTATATAATTATAAAGAATATAAAGTTAAAATTAAACTTCGCGATAAGTAAGACTAGAGTAATAATATATATTCGTTAAAGTATTAATACGTTATTAATTACTAAAGAATATATATCTTATAATTAATTAATAATAGATAAGAGAATATATATCGAGTATATCGCTTCTATAAAAAATAATATAAAAATAATAATAGATTTATTAGATATCTACGAGGTTATAGAAAGCGAAAATCAATTCTTTTATACGCGTCTTTCGATATTATAAATCGCGATATAATTAATAATATTAATAATCTAATAGCTCTAATTATTATAAGAGAAGAAGATATATATTTATTCGAAGATAATATAATTATAAATTTGATATTATAATAGTAATTAAATAAGTAGAAGATAGAGAAAGAGAGAATAAATACGATATAAATAATAAATCTAGATAATAAGATAATAGTATCTTCTATCTCTATAATAAGCTTAAGTTATAATATTATAATTTCGTCTTTAATAATTAACTCTATAGAATTATATTTAAAAGAGTAAGACGCTAAGAGATTAATAAAATTATAATTTAAATCGAAGCCTCTTAATTAAATAAAATTGATATTTAATTATTAAACTAAATTAGACGTTAAGTCGATATTCAATATAAATAATTTTTAGAATCTATTTAAATCTCGAAAAGATTATACGCTAGCGCTATAATTTTTTAAATTAAAACTCTTTAATAATAATATTAATAAATTCTTTCGCGATATTTATTTATAGCGATTTCGAGATAACTATAGCTTTAATAACGCGAAATTATTAAGATATAAGATATAGAATATATATAATAATAATATCGACGACGATTAGACTAGTTAGTCTTTTAAAATTTATAACTTTAAACTTAAATTAAGATCGAAGATATATTATATTATTTACTTCGATATTATAAATATTATTAAAGCGTTTTTAATATATAAATCTTTTAATATAAATTTATATTATTAATTTATATATTAAAGAAATATTAATAAAGCGAGAGTCTATAGCGAGATATATATTACGAATTAATAATAAAAAACGTAGAATAAGCTATCTAATAACTCTATCGTTATTTTTATTATTTTAATATTAAATAAAACTTATCTCTCTTAAATATATAGAGACTAATATACTTAGTTAATTTATATTATAATTAAAAATCTTTAATAAAATATATAACGCGTATATAGTAGATCGAGTATAGCGATTTTAGAAATAATATTAATTATTATAAAAAAAGAAGCTAAGGTCTAGATCTATTATTATATCTTAAATTTAATAATTAAAAATAACTTCTTATACTCTCGCGATATATTATCTATTAACGAAGTATATTTAATAATTAAAAAATACTTCGAATATAATATTAATATATAATACGCGAATAATTTAATTCGAAGATATTATTTAATACTAGCTACTATAATACTAGACTATAAAAAATAAATAATAATTACTTTAATCTTAAGCGATAGATATTATTTTATATATATAATCTTATTTATAAAGAGAGAGCGATTATATCTCTTAATCTTATATTCTAAATAAATATCTAAATATATAATTAAGTAGCTAAGACTATAAAAGAGATATATTAAAAAGATATCGAAATACTTATAAGATATAATACTTTATAATCGTTATTCTTTTATTAATAATTATTTCGCTATCGATATATATTAACTATAATACTTCGATATTCTATATTTCTTAATAATTAAAAGACTTATAAATTATTTATTTAAATAATAAATTAAATATATTAAAATTATAAAGATAGAGAATAAGATAAATAAGCTTTTTAATACTCGCTTTTAAGCGATCTCTAGTTATATTAATCTAAGATATATTAAGTCTCTAAGTAAAAAGATATAGTAAATAGAAGAGAATAATTAAACTCTATAGAGGACGATAATAGCTATCTTTATATCGATCTTAATTAAATTAAATTCGAATACGCTATATATAGATCGCGCTATTCTTAATCTTATTATATTAATAAGATATTATTCTTATAATAATAATATTATTCGATATCTACTCGCGGCCTTAGCTCGAATTAATCTATTAAAAGAGATTTTTTGAGTATATAAACCTCTAAATAAAACGATAAATAAAGATTATTTTAACTTTCTAAAGTTTTATAATATTAATTACTTATTCGAAATAATATAATTATTCGATCTATTCGATAGATTAATTACTTAAATAAGAGAAAAGATATATATTAAATTCTTTAAAAAGTATTATAAATTAACGAATAAGTATAATAACTATATTAAATAGATTATATATTATAATATCGTATATTAGAAGATAATTATAATATATAATCTCATTAAGTATTAAGATATAGAAGTATTATTATCTATAATTAAGAGATTATAAAAGAAGGGGAAGAAAGATTAAGATAAAAACTTTTTTAGATCTTTATATCTAAGATTAATAGATAGAATAATAAAAAGCGTAATATTATAAGATAGATTTATTATTATAATAGTCGTTATTAATAATTAATAAAAGTCGTTACTAAATAATTAAAGTTAAATACTTTTCTTAAAGCTCTAATCGCCTTTATTTAAATAAATTAAATAAAATTAAAAGAATATTATCTATTTAAGAGAGATAATAATATTAATATATATAAGACGAACTATAAATAAGTACGTCGATATTTAATTCGTATTTATTTTAATATTCGATATTAAAAGGCTCTTAAGAGAGGATTCTCTAGATATAGCTCGCTTATTTAAAGACGTTATTATCTATAAATTTATTAATTAACTCTTTTAAAAAAGATAATATAGAAATTACGCTTAGATCTATAAATATAATTAATAAACCTTCGATATTAATAAGATTTTTTTAAGGAAATTAATAAAAGAAGTATTAGTTATAATAAAAGTAATAAATCTAGCCCGTAGAGATTTTAGATAAAGATCGACTTATCTATAAAGTATTTTTATAGAGATATTTAAATATCAATATAATAAATAAGTTTAGAAATATTATAATATAATAAAAGTAGAAAAGGCGTAGTTATTAATAGCGCGAAATCTAAGAATTCTTAAAAAATAACGATTCTATAGCCTCGTAAGTATCGAGAGAAATATATATATTATACTCGCGTTAATAAAAGATAAGAAATTTTATTATATTAATAGCTTTATCGACTTTAATTAATATAATAATATCTATAATTTAAATTTTTTAAATAAGAGTTATAGAGTAGTAAAGGAGATTAATATACGCTATATTATAAGATAATAGAGATATTAAGAATCTAAATCTTAGAATATTAGAAATAAAACTAAATATATAACGAGTAAAATCGATCTTAGTTACTCTTCTCGACTCGAATATCTTTCTCGATTTAAATATCTTTTTTAATCTAGATATTTTTCTTAACTCGAATATCTTTCTCGATTTAAATACTCTTTTTAATTTAAATAACTTTCGAATTATCTTTAGAGTTCATTAAGTAAAGAGAAGTTTTATAATTATAGAATATATACGTAGATATTATAATTAGAAAGAGAAGAAAGAGCGAGCTTTTCTCTAATTAGAGAGATATTAATATACTTTAAAAAGTATCTAATTAAGTATTTCGACGTCGAAGACTACTATTAAACTAATTCGCGATTTCTTATAATTTAAAAAATACTTATCGCCTATAATGAAGGCTATTATTTAAAATTTCTCTAAAGTTATTAATAATCTATATAATAATATTAGAATCGAGATATATTATTTTAAAAATATAATAAATTAGAAGAAAGCCTTAACGTAAGATATTATAGAGGGAGATTTATATATATTATTACTCGCTATATTCTTATATATATAATTATTTAAAAGCTAAAACTTTTAATTTAAGAAAGTTAATTTCGATTTTATAAGAAAGATATCTAATATTTTAACGAGTATTAATATATATAAATCTCGAAGAAATTTAGATATTAAGAGAAGAGATTAATAGAGTTAAAGTCGAGTAATAGAAATATAAATATATATTATCGACCTTTATATATATTATATTAACTTTAACGCGATTATAGCGATAGAAAAGCGTATTAATAATAGTTTTTCTTTTTAGATAATTAGCGCTTATAAGATATATTATAAATAATAATACTCTTATCTTTAATAGAAAAGATAGATTACTTAATATAATAATATAAATTTATATATATAAATTTAATATCTAGTAATAGTATTATTAAGTTAAGTTAAATTAAATTTATAATATAACTAAGTTAAGTTAAACTCGACTTATAGAGTTAAATTAATATCGCGAATTATAGAAATAATAAAATATTAATATAAGGCGATTATTATTTCTAGAAAAATTATTTAAATAGTATATAGTAATTATTAAATTAGCGAATATTATTCGAATAGTATATAGTAATTATTAAATTAATAAATATTATTTAAATAGTATATAGTAATTACTAAATCGACGAATAGTATTTTAATAGTAAATAGTAATAATTAAATCGGCGAATAGCGTATAAAAAGTAGATTATAATTATTAATTAGGCGGAATTTAAATGAATTTTAATTAGATTTACTAATTCGACGGATTTTATAATTTCCGCGACTAACGCGCGATTAGCAATTTCAAATTTTATAGAAACTTTTCAGATTTGCAGATGTTTAATAAGAAATTAAAGTTATAGTTATTATTTTTATTATTATTTTTATCTTAACCTTATTTTAAAGTATTACTCTTATATTCTAAATTATTATTATCTCTGAAGGCCTTCTTATTTTTCTATTTCTTATAATATTTCTTTATAATAATAGCTATAGCTTATTTCTTATTATCTTATTTAAGAAGATAATCTTCTTCGTAAAGAAGTATAATAATTTTATTAAAGTCTAATATATTATTAAGTTATAAGATAAGATGATATACGAAGTTTTTATACTTTTCGTTTAAATTGTTTAATAATAGGGTAATAAGAATTCATTTATCGATTGAAGCTTTTATACGCTTAAGGTTCTTAAATTTTATATATATATTAATAATATAAGTCTTAATCGAGTTATTACTATTAATTATAATAATATTTTATAGTTTTTATAACTTAATAAAGCGAAGAACGAATCTAGAGTTTATATAGTCGTTTTGGAGTTTAATTTATCTTATTATAACTATCTTCTTATCTTCTATTACTTTAATTAGTTTATTCTTATATATCGAGTAGATAAGTTTCGATGCTTAATTATTAAGGTTCTTTCAGATCTTTATATTAATATTATATCTTAAAATCTACTAATTAATAAGCCTCGGTATGATAGTTTTTATATAATAGATTTTATTAGCTAGTATATTCGTAATAATAACTTTCTCTAATAGATCGTCTAGAAATAGTATTAATTCTTATTCTACTACGTCTTATAGGCCGTAGTACTTTAAGATACTCTTTATCTTCTTTAATTAAGACTAATAGTTTTTCTATTCTTTAAACTTTAGAAAATTCTAGATCTAAATTAATATAGCTGCGTATATATTAAACGCCTATATAATCATCTTATATAGCTATTTATAGAAGAAAGAATAAAAGAGTAGATAGAAAATATATAATAAGAATGTGGGAATATTCGTTTAACTCTTATAATACTAAATTATTAAATAGATAGATATTTCTAATTAATAGTGTAGAGACCACGGTAGCGAAATTCCGGGTTTATAATCTATTGAAAATGGTATATACTTAATAATCTCAAATCATAAAGTACGAGTAAAGGCCTATGAATTAAATTCATAATCATTTTTTTAATTAGGGCTATCGAGTAAGTAGGTGAGCGATCTTTGGTGAGCGAACTTTGGTGAGCAGGCTGTCCGGCTGTCGAGCGAACTTTGGTGAGCGATATTTGAATTCCTTGCGCTTTAATAATTATAAGACTAAATTTCAAAATTCTTAAAAATTCGGAAAGCATAAACAGCGCTTCAAAATTTAAAAAAAAAAAAAAAAGTAATTCTATGTGTCAATAATGTACACCTATTTTTTTGATGAGGGAGGCGTGGGAGGGCGAGATTTTGATGGTTGCGGACGCTAATTTATTTACCCGCGATGAGTCAGCCGATCTAGCCAAAAAGCGTAGAGGACCCGAATTGATGATTGGCTGCACATACAAATTCAAGGTTTTCAAGCTCAGCCCTACCTTATTCTTTTATATATACTAATAATATTATCTTATTATTTCTATACGAGTAAAGGCCTATGAATTAAATTCATAATTATTCTTTTGATTAGGGCTATCGAGTAAGTAGGTAAGCGATCTTTAATGAGCGAACTTTGGTGAGCGGGCTGTCCGGCTGTCGAGCGAACTTTGGTGAGCGATATTTGAATTCCTTACGCTTTAATAATTATAAGACCAAATTTCAAAATTCTTAAAAATTCGGAAAGCGCAAACAGCGCTTCAAAATTTTAAAAAAAAAATCTCAAAATTTTAATAGAAAACAAAAAAGTAATTCTATGTGTCAATAATATACACCTATTTTTTTGATAAGGGAGGCGTGGGAGGGCGAGATTTTGATGGTTGCGGACGCTAATTTATTTACCCGCGATAAGTCAGCCGATCTAGCCAAAAAGCGTAGAGGACCCGAATTTATAATTGGCTGCACAAAAATTTTTTTTTTTTTTTTTTTTTTTTTTTTTTTTTTTTTTTTTTTTTTTTTTTTTAAAAAAATTTATTAAAAAAAAAATATTTTTTTTTTTTTTTTTTTTAAAAAAACCTCTATTTTTTTTTTTTTTTTTATGGTTTTTTTTCACCCCTTTTTTTATTTTTTTTTTGGGGGGAAAAATTTTTCCCTCTTTTGGCTGATTCCAACACAAAGTCTGTTATGGTACATCATAGAATCATACTCTGTAGGCATCAGCGTAGAAGAGTGAGGAGACATTCGCGAGCATTCTGACCTGTGACAGGAAAGTAGCCCCTCGAGGAAGACCGAAACGTGGTATTTAGGAGTTCAGATACCAATAGGTCGTTGCCGGAAATCGGAAGCCTGAGAGTTCCAAAGGAAGGCACAGTCAATAGTTGGACTACGACCTGGATCCGGTACGACGTCTGGCTTCAAAAACCAGAAGGAACTCATGGCCATCATGTAGTTCCCCAAGAGGCCACTCTACTGTACCTCGCGCCCATGCCAAAACTTTAAGCGGTTCCGTATGATCGACCCAAAAGCCAGTATCAACACATGACACAAGCCCGCTGGCATCCTCAGGGTCAAAGAGACTACCGCGAAGTTGAGCATCTTTGACATAGCGTATTGGGGACGCTTTCATGATCTCTTCCGCATGTTCCTTGATATAGTCAAGACGGACCGTGCCGATAGAGCCTGTGATATTCAGCGTCGAATCCAATAGTGACATTGACACGCGCTTACTTCCAAACGCTTTGGCAGCAGCCAGGCAGGCCGCGGGATGAGAGCTCATGATGCCGTATATGTCGTCGTCGTCGCGTCTGAGCTGATTCAAAAGACCCGTTGCAAGTCCTCGCTCTCGATAGTCTTCATGTACCACGAGCTGAGTAATCCAACATACAGTCTTACCATCGTATACCCAGCGGCAAGCGAACACGTTACCGACGAGGCGCCCGTTCACGGTGACTTTCCCGTAAGAGCATGTGGTGTCGTCGGGTAGGTAATCCGCTCGGAGTCTTTCCTGACCGAGTCGTACGTGACTACCTTTGTGTCTCTCAGCGGGTAAGCCAAACTGCCGAAAGCCAACTTACCAGCCTTTGCAAACTTGCCGAGCATCTGTGCAGCGTGCTCACTCCAGACGCCGTAGTGTTCACTGAAGAGCTGCGAGGCTTCCTGAAGCATACCCTCTGTGACCCGACTTCCGTCACATTTTTCAAACACCACTTGCGTCTCCATGTTCAAGTGCCTAGTTCATGTGCTTCTTCTAGGCTCAATGAACAGTAAATCAGGTCGTGCGGAGAAAGTAATGGGTTTGCGCGCGGCGCTGTCGATGTTCTCGTCAAAGAGCTGAAGCGATACTAAGGCATGTAGATAGCTTGAAAGACTTTGAATTCTGAGGTTACGTTGAATATACGGCGCTTCTTTGAGTCGAGGTGATTGAGGGAACGTGTTGGTCGTATTTGTTTGTGGTAATTAGCTCACTCGGCGTTTGCGAGCATTTGAGGCGCCAGGAAAGCTGAGATGTGACTCTCGGAACCACCCGACCACTCTGGGCCACAGTTTATCGTTGGATTATCTATTGGGTAAAATGTCCAGTGAGTTTTGAGATTGTGTATATAGTCTTGGTCTCTGCCCACCTGCATGTGTTCCTTTAGCAGTCCAGTCACATGGCCCTAGACGTTTTCGCCCCGAGTAAGACCTTTCAGAAATACTTGGCACATAGATTTTCCTTTGGCTATGTAATGCTAGTGTATATGCGTGCGATCAACCGACACCGTTCTTCTCGGATTTGGTTCGATTTCTCTAGTTTGCTCACCACATCTTTACCCAACTAGCAATCTGGTTCGTGCAGACTAGTCTTTCCTGAGCTTCATAGAGAACCTCACGATGAACACACAGACCCACCCTAAGCCAACACTTCTCATACCTTGGAAACCTCACATCACCCTCTCCCGAAAAGTGCACCTAAGCTCCGGCTTCTCCCATAGGGTATAACCTCTGGTATCCCTCTCCCAATCCACATCCTCGCTGTTAAACCAGCACAAATCGTATTTCCAGAACAACTTGGCGAGAACCATGCGCATTTCAAGGTACGCGAGACTGCTCGACCACATATCATATCAGCCACTTCCCGCCTATTGCTTCGTCTTACTCACGATCTCAACCATAACGGACACTGCGTTGGTGGGAATTCGGAGGATATGGTAGATAAATTGCAAGACTCACTTCCTTCCCAAACATCCTCTCGGTCCGTACGAAAATGGCAGACTTCGTTCTAACTTGTCGCCCCTTTGGCCCTCGGATGTGGTCTGGATCCAGCGCTCGGGGATGAACTGCGACGGCGCATGGAAATTCGTGGGGTCTCGGAGGACGGACCAGGGGTGGACTGATACACGGGTCTGGGTTGTAGGTGTGAGCATGAGAAATTGCCGTCGGTGAAGTATGATGAAGGAAGAGAAGAGAAAAGTCTTGGAAAAGAAGAAGAGGAAGAACAGGGGAGAAACATACACCTTCTGGGATAAATTTCCCGGAAATCTCACACCCGCCCTTTGGAACGATCCGGCTCAAATGGGCTGCACCAGCTGGGGAATAAATTCTCAAACCCTCTTCAACTACGGCGTTCAAATACACGCAGTCCAGCAAGCCCTTGCTATCGATAGCCTCGATGCTCGGAAACTTGCTACACAGCTCATCCTGTAGCCTGTTAAGGGCTTGACGATTATGGCCAAGATAGTACATAACGCCGGACAGCGGTGGTGACGGCGCCGGCCATCATGATGACGTTGTAGTGGGAAGCGATTTCTTTTGGGGTTGCAGCGAGGCCTTTGGCGTTGAGGATGTGGTACATGAAGTTTTTGCGGTCGGTCTGAAGTTTGAGGCGGCTTGAGGAACCGCCGCGTCAATTTGATCAAATTCCAGGAAAGTTTGCGGAAGGGGAGAGGAGAACTTACGCTTCGGTGTGCTCTGTTGCGTACTGAGCGTGCCGGTAGAGCGTTTGTTTGCTGTGAGCGGGCGGAAATCGTTCGAGGAAAGAGAATAAACCAGGAACACAAACAACAGCGCGCATGACGTCGTTCATGTAGGTGGAGTTGACAATCACGTCAGCCCAATGGTAACGATGCTCTCGACAGAAGGTCAGCCTCAAGTTTTGTGGACAACCCGAGAAAGACGACTACCTGCTTGCTCCTTCAATCGCAAATCCCAAGAATCGCCAAAGGACATTTCACCCATAATGTTGAAGGTCACATAGTTGAAATTTCGGACAATGTTGATTCCGTTTTTCCCATCCTCGCTCTCGATGCCGCCAATCGCGTCCAAGAAGTCATCAGTTCGGCGTATGAGGACGTCTTCATTCCGCATCAGATTGGACATGCTGAATGCAAAGCTAAGCATCCGCCTCATACGTGAGTGCTCTTCCCTGTCACATTCGTTGATGATGTTCATGGAGTGATCGACCTCTGGTGTGAAGAATCGAGGGTCCTTTTTCATAGAGGGGACGGTTTCCGTGCCGAAGCCGTAGACGATCTTTTGAGCGTGGTGGTCATTGAAGCTTAGGTGGTTCGGGGCGGTACGGACGATGGGACCTTATAGGTATCAGCATAGCTCATAATCAAATCGCATAGGAGACTAACCATATTTCTTGTGCCAGTCATGGTTCATCCATGGACCTCGGCCGCTGAGGAGAGCGTAGTACCAATATCCCTACGAACCTGTTAGGGGTCTAGATTCTGGTTATTGGACGTCTTTGTTGTCACATCGCTCCCTTTTGACAGCAACGGTCCCGGAAATCTCGCTAAGGGATGAAAGAAAAAGAGGTACGCAAGTCGTCCCAAAACAAGCGAGGCAGACTTTAAGAAATCAGCAAAGGAGCTTCCTGTGAAAGATATGGTTTTCAGGATGGTTGTCATACCAGGCCAATAGCCGGGGTTTCAAGAGCGAAGGGAAACATCTTAGTCGCAGTTTCTTGCTTCCGATTGATGAGAATTGCACAATTGCTTAAATTGCGTAAAAAGGAGCAAATGTGATGACGAGGTTTGGAAAGAATATTTTGATGAATTGTCCAAGTGGCTCATTTGAAATCTCCACCAAATTCCTGTGTTTTCGTTGCTGAGATCGATTGTCCTTACCCCACGTCGACAATGTGTCAGTATAGAGCACACCGTGGAGGGCAACGTTCAAATTAGACCATCCAACATGCAGTGGAGCTCCGACCGACAGTGATGTATGACACTCTGCCAGTTCATGCCGCTGACGCACACTGCACCTTCGGCGGCGCCGGGTTCTTCAAAGGAGCGAGATCTGCTCCGGAGGTCACATTTTAATCTCGTCCTGAAAATTGGTAACATTGACGCACATAAGCATCTCCCCTTGGGGCGTAAAGACTTGCATTGGATCCTCCGAGTGGAGATTGATGAGAGATGGCAGCTGCTGATGGTGCATACCGTGCATACCCTATTCTTCATAGCGTGGTCGTGGTCAGCCAAAAGTAAGATAGCCTGGCGCGTCAGAACCGGAATTCTTGACGGACGGGCCACTGCTGATGTTAGGAATTATTACCGGGTAAATTACAACTTCATACCCCAAAACCATACCCCTAATTACATTTTCATACCCCTCCACCAAATCTTGGGGTATGAAAATGTAATTTACTATTCCTTGGGGTATGAATATATAATTCACTAAACTACGTCTTTAAGCACCCGGTATCTTAGCGCCTCTAAAGAAGCCCCGAGAGCCTTAACCCCTAGAAAATTGAAGCCTAAATTTATCGCGGATTGGGGTGAGCTGGGGACGTCTTAGCCCCGGAGTGAGGGAAGAGTTCGACGAGATAGCGAACCCTAGAGATCTTCCGTTCGGGGCTCCCGAGGCCGGTCCGGGCTGATTCCGCAACCCCCAAGTTAATTCGCAACCCCCGAGCTGATTCGCGACCCCCGAGCTGATTTCGTAACCCCTTAAGCGAATTCCGCAACTTCAAATACCGGGTGCCATTCGGGTGCATGCTTGATACCCTTGGGTACGAGTACTACACCGGGCGCCCTATTTTTGAAAACTATGGCAAATTACATTTTCATACCCCATGGAATGGCAAATTACCGATTCATACCCCATTGAGGTAATTAGGGGTATGAATTTGTAAGGATCCAAGGTTTTGGGGTATGAATTTGTAATTTACCGAATCATATCCCTAATTACTAAATCATACCTCTATATTAAATTTCATTCAAATATAAAGTATAATCCGATAATTTATCATTGCTCGGGGTATGATTTAGTAAGTTTTTAAAGTAGCCTTAAACTACGAAGGAGATAATCCGCGATTTGATCTATTCGATTATAGAAATAAGGGAGTTTCTCCGCATTTGATGAGAATTCTATTAGTCTAAAACGTCAGACGAAAGCCGAGTAGGCGAGATTTCGAGCCCGGGAGTGTCCGCATTTCACGCTGCAGAGACCCCTATTCGGGCCTATATCGGGCCCCGTAGGGCCCCCGAAGGAATAATTCTTAATAATACGGTATCTACGCAACGGGGCGGGGGACCCGAAACGGGGCGAGACGGGGTAGGAGTTATAGGGCGTCACCAGGCGTGGCTTCCTTGCAGGCATTTGCAGCTAGCTACATGTAGAATAGCGGCTTGGCCTGGTGGGACATATATCCTGCAGCAGCCTTCCTGCTTCATAGATAATCAACACCTCCTACCCACCAGAACTCCTCTTCTTCAAATCTGTAGGCTTCGGGGGTCAAACCCCGCCTCGAGCCCCGCTCCGTTACGCAGCGTAATAATACCACCGTCATCAACTATCAGACGTTTAGTAAGATTAAGCCTACCGCTACCGCTACCGCTATCTATCAGATCGTCTTATATTAGAAAGCTATTATTTAAAATCCTCGTTAAATCATATTCCAAGCAATGGCAAATTATCGAATCATACCCCATTTTTTGATGTGATTTGATATAGGGGTATGATTCGGTAAGGATTCGTACTTTCGGGGTATGATTCGGTAATTTGCCAATCTTACAGCTCAAAGATTCATTGTAAGTTTTGTCATTGAAAACTTATAGTGCTGCGAAGTTGTGGGGTTTTCAATTTCGAGAAGTTCAGTACCGAGTACGAGTCATTTTCGAGACTTTTGATTGGCCAAGCCTTCGGCCAATAGCATGTGATCATATGTTGGGCATGATCGATCTCTGCCAAGGCCATGGGCCTTAGAGTAAGATTAGTGGCTTGGCACCGCCCACATCTCAACCTCTAGCTACACTTCTTCTTCAGGTTTGAATATCCTACCTAGTCTACCGTATGCTATAACTTTGACTCAACTCCAGGCTTGCTCTTGAAGGGTGTGTTTTATAAATTTCGTAGGACATCGGCTACTGCAAGAAGATCACTGTTACGCTACAGCTATTGCTGAAATCGATAGTTTACAGCAGGCCAACGATAACGTTCAGAGCACACTTCCTAACTTCGCTACATGAGCGAGATTTGTGGATTTGAGGCGGCTGCAAACATAGGGAATGGTTCATGGATTGAAGAGGAGTGACCGCTCATGGGAGTACATGTCAAAGAACGGCTACAGAGGGTTTTGAATACGCTACATGTACTACAAGCAGCCCACAACTTCCATGAACTAGCAACCAGCCGTTATACTGGATTTCATCAATGGTTTTGAGAGTATATGACACGATGTTCAGGCTTGATGCTCGAGCCTTACGGCTTCCAAAGCTCGAGCAAGCTCTGTTGTACTTCCTCATAGCATCATAAACAGCAGTCGCGCTTTGCCTTTGTTGTGGATGTAGAGATCAAGGGCACTATCTCCATCGCTCCACCATCCAGGCAGACCGCTTTTTCGATGCCTCTTTGACGTCGCGCACACCCAACGTCCGGACCCTTGTTCCAAACCTCGTGGAAGCCACAGAAAGACTTCGTGGGTGGGTCCCGTCTTCCGACCGATTGCTTGCCTCAAGAACCCAGTCAATATTGAATGTCATGTCGATCTGGACCCGCGTTATTCCCAGTCTATTTGTCCCCAGCAATGGTTTGCGGAGTCTTCGCTGTCTGCCAGGATCGATTTCTTCTTTGAAAGCTGGGCTGCGATCCGTCGAGCCTACATCTGTATGTATCAACCATACACATCACGCAATGTCTTTTTGATCCCCGTCTACATAGGGTCAGAGAATCTGATGCCAACAATCTGCGGGATTGTTTCTTGAAACACAAAATCTCCGAGCCGCTGCGAAACCAAGCCAATACAACATAGCAACATGACTTGGATCCCGCGTGGCGCTCGAATCTGATCTGACCTCTTTCATCATTGTTCCCCGATATCCATCTCGCAAACGTCGTACTGTCAAAGCCTTGTACCCTCCGACGATCTGGACATGTTTCAATGGTCCAGGCGCTTAGAGAAACACCAAATCTTTGGGGCGGCAAATTGAAACATTTTGAAACACCAACGCGAAATCGCATACTCCACATCCTACTTTCGCAATCTGCTTACTCGGCCGCCAAGAAGGGTCCGATTGTCTCGAACAACTTCCTTGCTAGATGGAACAATGTTCTGTGTGATGAAGGGTTTTGACCTTGCCGTTGAGCTGGGAGGAGAAATTTCCTTTTAAACGGACAACTCAACAGCTGCAGTGTCACCCACGGACTCTATAACACACAAAAGGGCAGAGCTAAACATTAACAAGCTTTAGTGGAATGCGTCGTTCGAGCCGCCATGACTTCAGAAATACGCAACGTTTCGGACATATCGCAGCTGCCAAAGGCGGGCAAATTAAGTACGTGCCGCACATACCACATACAAAAGACTCGTTATAATAATCCTTCCGAGATCCAATCTGCCGCATGCGGGGTAGATCGCAAGATTATCGTCGCGGGAAATTGATATGATATGTATACAGAGGGGCTCTCGCACTCCTCGCTTGACCTTGCACGCTCGTTACTGCGGACTTGAGACTCCTTGACGGACAAGTTACTCATTCATTTCTGATCGGTCCTCTGGCTAGGATCCCACTTTCATTTTAAACATTTATACAGATCTGATCCTTCGTCCCACCGACTCCGCAAAATGCGCTTCTTCCCTTCCTCATCGCACTCCTTCCTCCCAACTCTCCTCCTCCCCTTTACCACCCACCTCACCTCCATAACCGCCCAATCGAATCCCAACCCCATCCTCACCTCCTCCTTCACTTGGAACCCCACCTGCGGCCCCACCGTCGCCTGTGGCCCCTCCAGCGCCGGCTACTAGTACGTATTTGCGGAGTTCCTATTTGCCCTTTCGGACCTGGCCTTGAATTTTGAGAAACCCTTTGAGAGAGTCTACTCTGTAGAAAAACTTCGAAGCCTCAACCTAACCCCCTCAAATCAGCATGACTGACACGAAACCTATAATCCAGCGGCACCGGTTTCGCCGCCTCCAACAACCTCACCTACGCCGGCTGCGACAATCTTGGCGACGACACCGTCGACTGCGGCGCCGCCAGTATAGTTTCAGGCGTTGGAAAAGGCTGCGGCCAATGCTGGCACATCACGCCCCAAAGCGACTGGTACCCCTCCAACGGGCTCTCCGTGGGAACGAGCGTGGTGGTGAAGATCAACGACCAGTGCACGGATGCCGGGTATTGTGACCAGACGGAGGCGCATCCGGTCAATACGGGCTACGGGAAGGAGGTGCACATAGATTTGTGTGCGGAGAGCGGGGTCACGGAGCTGTTTTTTGGGGCGGTGGGGCCTGGGGTGGTGGTTGGGTTGGCGCAGTTGTTGCCGGATTGCTCGGCGTTGGATGATAGGTCGTATGGATCCGCGTTGGGGAATTTGGATGGTTCGTCGAGTGCAGCGTCGAGCTCGTCGGCAAGCTCTGGGAGTGCCTCGTCGAGCTCGGGTGGCGCTTCATCGTCGTCTTCTGGTGGTGGATCCTCGTCAAGCTCTGCAAGCAATTCGTCGGCAAGTTCTGGAAGTGGTTCGTCGTCAAGTTCTGGAAGCGATTCCTCTTCTTCATCCGGTGATGGATCGTCATCAAGCTCAGGAAGCGAGTCGTCGTCATCCTCTGGCAGTGGAACATCATCAAGCTCTGGAAGCGATTCATCGTCCAGCTCAGGAAGCGATTCCTCCTCGAGCTCTGAAAGCGATTCCTCCTCGAGCTCTGAAAGCGATTCCTCCTCGAGCTCTGAAAGCGATTCCTCCTCGAATTCTGGAAGCGATTCCTCTTCGAACTCCGGAAGCTCCTCATCCTCCAGCTCCGCCAGCGACTCATCCTCCCCAAACCCCGACACGGAACCACCAACCCTCGACGCCGTAACGAGCGGCAGCGGCAACTGGAGCTGGAGCGGCCCCAAAATGGCCAAACACAGGCTATCAAGAGGACACGACGGACCGAAAGCAGGGGCTAACATCGCAAGTGGGGCTCAAAACGGAGGATCCGACGATCGCGGCGGATCTCCATCTCCACCTCCGACGCCGACGACGCTGGTTCCTGTGGTCAGCAGCAGTACCGCGCCGGTGCCCGTTCGTTCGTCTTTGACGGGCGGTGACAATTCTGGGGAGCAGGATGGAGATGGGAAGGATGGTGAGTGTGGTGGGGAAGACGCCGGAGAATTGTGATGGAAGGGAGCGTGATGATGTTGATGTTTTATGGAGTAGTGGGAGGTGCGTCTCTTGAGCTGGTCCAAAGTGTGGCAGAAAAATTGCCTGAGGTAGTAGCGATAGTAGGATCGAGCCTCTTGGGAGTGTGACACAGCCTTGGGTGTCGAGTTAGCCAAGATCGCTCTAAAAGTTTCTAGGGAGGAATACTTCGCGAAAGAAGATTATGCCCGCTCCTATACCGAGGTGTTTAGCTTTCTTAGATTTGTACCGCTACATCTACATTGTTTTCTCCCCGCACGCCCAGCTATGATACCACAGCCAAAGCAGCGAATGCAACAAACAGGATCCAAACGCACGGTAAACAAACTGTCCGCCAAATACCGAACCACGAGAACGCGCAACACCTGTTGATCCTTTGTGCCACAATGGATCATCACCGCCAACAGTTCAAGATTTCATAACGCTAGAACACATACAATGCCATTATTCAGTCCAACGCTCCTCAGTAATTCTTAAGTTCCTTCAGCGTCCACTCCCACAACTACCCCGGCAACTGCTTGTTTGCCCTCGGCTTGCTTTTTGGTATTGACAAGGCCCCCACAGTCTCGTACAATTCGCCGTTGATGATGCCCCTTTATCGCCTGCGGCGGTCCAGAGCAGGTTGTAGCAGCCTCCTTTCGGAGGGATCATCTTGACGCTATCGGGGCGACAGTTAGCATATTTTGGTGGTTGATGCAAGTATTTGAGGCAATAACGAGTGGCAGAATGGGCGTCTTGCGCTAGATTGACTGCTGGGGAAAAAAAGCAGCTTGAACCGATTTCCCCGAGGTGTCTCGCACCCCGGGGTGCAGCGCAGAGGTAGACTCAGAATGTACGGACCCCTGAAACAAACACCCAACATGAACGACCAACTTCTCCGCTTTCTCTGTGCCTGATAGGAGTGCCATCATGTTGATACCCACTACCGCTGGCCGCAAGGGACTGCCCTGATCTGAGAGTACCCAGTCATTGACGAGGGCTCGCGATCGCCCTTTCTCGATGGCTTCAGCGGTGTGTTGGAGGATTGTGCTGCAATAGTGGTCCGGCCCTGCAGAAATGTGCGAAAATTGTCAACTATCTTTCACTGAGACTTATTTAGACGGACGACATGATGTATCGGTATCCACATCACAGTCCCGCTCGGGGAGCAGTATCTTAAGACAACTTACAGTCAAGGAAGATGGAGCGGGAGTAGTATGCACTGGCGTCTGGAGGGGAAATCAGTCAATTGTGATGAAAGAGTTTCTGGACTTCGTCGAACCTTTGATCGGCTGGGGAGTGAAAGAATCATGACTCACGGACTCCACGCCCGGTGCGGATTGTTCAATATCGTCAATCGTATCCGAAATCTCTGACGTCGATCATAAGCATCTGAGTGATCCTCTTGATCTTCTCGGCTTGAGTGAAGACTGCCGCTTGGCCGACGAGATTGTCCTTGAAGGCGCCGGAACAAGAGACGTCATTGAAGGTTCCTGGCCGCATCACCTGACACATCACACCCAGAAGGATCGACCCGAGTGTGAGTCGTTTGTCAAGAGAGAGGCAGATACTTGTGAGAGCGTTCCCTCTGTTCAACGAGTGTTAGCGTGCCCTCGGCTGACGACTATATCTTAGGTTATCATCCGGCCGGTACTTGCAAAATGGGCAACGACGATGGCCAAATGGCTGTGGTTGATGCGCAACTACGGGTACGAGGAGTTGATAATCTTCGGGTCGTAGATGCCAGCATCATGCCGACGCTGATGGGTGGGCACCCGCAGATGGCTGTTTATGCTATCGCGGAGAAAGCTGCCGACATGATCAAAAAGTTTGCCTAAGCTCCTGCATAAGATCTTTTCTTGCGATGATCGGCATGTTATAAGAATGCAGTTGATGCTAGCTCAGGCTTGTTCATATCCAGCCACTGACCTCTGGCTGAGCAAGGCTGAATCCGAGATCGTTTTGTTTGGACCACGGATAGGTGTTGATGTAGAAAAGAGGAGGGGTATTCCGATTGATTCATCTTGACTTACCGTTAAGATATCAATCGTGGGGCAACTGAAACCATCATCCAAGGGTAGAAAGCTAAAAAGGGATCCACATGAGTAGGAACTGACTCAAGGCCGTGGAGGAAAACTCCAACCCGTGGAGCTGCGTAATGACACAAGGATATCGCAGCACACCAAACAAGCATAGTGGACATGTTCGAAGCATCAAGCTCTGCCGTTCATGTCTATCCTTCTATTTTCCTTGTCCACGTAATCCACCAGATCTTCAATCGTACACACCTTCAGCCCCCACCTCTTTCCAAACTTCAAACACCCGTCTCTTCTCATCATACCCCCTTCCCTTCTCTCTGCCAGCCCTTCCACCTCTTCCCCATCTTCTACCAGTTCGCATATGACACCAGCAGGTCTCTTGCCCGCAAGCCGGCAGAACTCGACCGCGGCTTCTGTGTGTCCCTTGCGCTCCCGTACACCGCCGTCGCGAGCGCGGAGCGGAAAGACGTGGCCCGGGCGCCGAAAGCTTGTCGGACCTGAGTTCGGCGAAGCGAGTTGTCGACACGTGAGGGCGCGGTCATGTGCGGATATGCCGGTGGTTATGGAGGAGTCGGAAGCGTCGACGGAGAGCGTGTAGGCCGTGCGGTTGGGGTCGGCATTTTCGAGGACCATTTGGGGAAGTTCGAGTGTCTTTGCGAGATGTGAAGGTATGGGGGCGCAGATGAGGCCGCTGGAGAGAGGGTTTAGGATCGGTAGAAGCTACTTAGGGAAAAGACTGGAGAGGAGAAGAGAAGCGATTACCTCGTATGCTTAATCATGAAAGCCATCTTCTCCGTTGTAACGTCCTCTGCGGCAATTATGAGGTCCCCCTCATTTTCGCGATCGGTTGAGTCGAGGACTACAATAAAATCACCGTTTCTGAATGCGCCGATGCTATCTTGGATGCTATCGAAGTGCAGCTTGGACTCTCCATTGGGTAGCATCTGCACGCGGTGCTACTGCAACGGAAACTTCTCTCTGCACTGGTATATTAAAAGTTTCACGCGGTAAAGGATGTGATTTGACTGCGAGCACCCCTTCCGATCTGACAGGTTGGCTTGATCGTCGCAAGATTTTTCAACGTTTGGGATTCATAGACGATGCAGTCTAGGAGAGGCGAGGAGGTAGCTTCGAGACTTCGCACTCGGGTATAAGTATGGCAACGAAAGATTTCTAATGATGAGTCCGCCATGTCGTAAGCATTGAAGGTTGGAGAGAGTTCCGGAGTTCGGACCAAGCCGAGAAGATACGCCGCCCGAGCATCCATGCTGCAGATCTCGTGCATCTGTTCAACTCACCAAGTCTCTACCACACCTTGCGTCCTCCGTTAACTTCAATGGATCACCGTCACTATCAATTGGCTCTGACATTAATTAAATTCTCAGACCATAGTCATACGAGGCTCTTCCATATTCGAAGTGTGACCCCCGGAACATTACGAATATGTCTCCTATAAGAAGAGAACGCCGAATCAAGCATTCCTGCAGGCTGCAGATCTACGGAGTCTGTTGCTGGCAGGGTATATCGGCGGTCGCCCAGGTGGCCGATCGATACTTCGTCTTCGAGGAAACCCCTGTTCCTCCGTGAACTACTCCAGGACCCATTTAAGTGCTAGCATGTCCACTCTGCCTAAATCCAGAACCCCCAAGACCCGCCTATCGCGACTTGACACATGAGAAGACCTCCTGAGGCGTGTGCAGCGTACTGCTATACTTGTCCAGGAGCCCGAAATCTCCAGGAACCCTTTCAATAGCCACCTGGCTCGGTGCCCTACATGCTATATGACTTATACCGTACATCATTATCCGTGCAACTGCCCTCCCCGACCGCCAACCACTCGATGCGATGAAGACCGACCTCCGTGATGAGTTCAACGACCATCTGCCTCCTCTCTCCCACCTCGCAAAGCGTACGAAGCCCCTTGTTGCACAAGTACCTGCTGGACAATACGCTACATACATTGCATTGGCAAAGGTTCTATCACAAGAGATGAGGTGTGATGCCAAGGCTGGCTTTTGGTGGTGATGTTGAAAAGAGCATGTCGTGCCTACTTGTGCCAGATCACAGGCTTGTGGCCGCGAACGGTGGCCTGGGAAGGGAAGTCGACTATGGACACTATAGGGCTACTGTTGGAGGAAGTATAGAATTGCTAAGAGACGAGGGTATGAGGTTTGACCTCAATGGAGACTTGCTAGGAGGCATGTCCTTGGAGCTCCAGTAGCGGAGATCTGGCTTGGAGTGAATGAAAAACTGTATCAACGATTCGACTGCCACCAGCTGCTCAGCGTGAGGCGTAGATGGCGTAACGCCTCTAATTCTGATACAAAAGACATGCCTCCGACTTCTTCGGGCGCTGGATGAAGCAACATGATTAAGACTATCGATGCTTGGTTGGGAATATGGACTATTGGACAAGACTTCACAGCGGTGCAGCCGAAGCTAAAAGCTGTTCGCATCTGCTTCAAAGGTCATCTATCTTGACGTGGGCATATTAGGTAGAGCTGTCCGGAAGGTCACATTGGCAAGATGGGAGAAAATGGGTGAGAACATTCAAGGAAAGAGTATTATGTTCGTTGGATTGAGTAATCTAGATACATCAAAGCGTCGAACCAACACCACCCAGAAGGCAATACAGATCGACATCCACCTCCCTGAATCCAATTTCCTTGCCGATTTCATCCGATCAATCCTTTTGAAACCGCCTAGATCATCCTTCCGTAAACGAATCGACACGAGTACCAACTAGCAAGACCTCCGATTGAAACCTTTCGTTAGTTCTCATCGACCTGGCAAGAGACTGCGAGTGAACGAACTTGCCAAGAACAATTCCATCGAAGCCGATGCATTAGCGCAAAGCTGGTTGGAGTACAGTGTGACAGGCACCGCGACATCCGGGACTGGACTTCGTTTCGCCCTGCGAAGCTGAGCTACTTATCCCCAGCACCGCGGAAAGGTGCCAGTCCGTTGCTGGAGGGGCGCTCCCTTGGTCAGCGCCTCCCGCCAGAGCCCTGGGTTTCTAGACGCTCGGGATGGCAGGATACTTGGTATTGTGAGAGATGCGGTGGTAGAATTGAGGTGTGACTCCTTTTGGAGTCTTGAAACATGAGCTTTTTGTGGTAATGGTCATGTTTCAGGTGGTGGTGGGTTTTTTTTCTTGTTTTTTGTTTTGTGGTGGCGGTAGTGGCAAGAATCCGTTTCGGTCGGCCTGTGATTTAGGTCGGCCTGGATTCGTGCCGTTTTTTTTGGGAGACATCCGTTGGGTCATCTTGTGACTGAGGGATGTTTCGGAGTCTCATGGTATCGTTCGTGGGAGTGACGCCGACGGCATGGCCCTATTGACAGTCGAAATGCCCGCAGAGGTGCCTTCATAGCGTCTATGGCTCCCAGTTGTTTGGTGGTGCAGGTGAGAAGATCTTGCCATGGATCTTGCGGACGGTGTTTTTGTGCATTTCCGCTTGGTGAATCCTTTGGTCGGAAGATCTTCTGGTGGATTTTTTGGTGAGAAGACCTTGCCATCGATCTTGTGGACAGCGCACTTCCACTTGGTGAATTTTTTGCTGGGAAGATCTTGCCATGGATCTTCGCGGACGGTGTTTTTTGAGCCCCTCCGTTTGGTGTATGCTTGGTGGAAGATCTTGCCATCGATCTCCGTACGGATGGTATTTGTCAATGCCTTCCGTTAAACACATGGTTGCGGTATCGCTCCGGACTACCTTCATGCTCGTTCTCGTTCGGCGCACCTAGGTCAATGCAGCGAAATGTTCCTTGACTCGTTTATACATCTTGTTGGCTGCCTCGAAACTACTTCTCTTCTGCTTCTTCCTTCCCTTGCCCACTTCAGCTTCCGAGGACGAACTACTGTCAATCCTCCACACGATCGCGTCCGATAGAGGGTCCACATCCACTACAAACATCTCACCCAGAGGCCCAACAAGACCTGGTCTCTCCATGGCATTTTCCTTGTTTTTCACGACTAAATCTTGGTCAGCGTTCCACAATGCCATCGCTATCAAGAGAGATGAATACTTACTGCCACGTCCGGTGAAACCCGAATCCCAGTCTATCGGGCGAAAAGATTTCTTGATTGGCAAGCACCATTGGCGCCAATGAGCCTTTTCCTCCTCTGACTCAGGGCCCCAATAGTCATATGGTCTCTCCTCGATTAGGCCCTTGCTCACCTTCTCATAGTAGTCCCGGATCTCGAAAGAGAGAATGGGGTAGCAACCCATGTTGAAGTCCATATTGGATGATGGGGGGGGAAGATGTTATGGTGGTAGCGGTGGTAGGAAGGGTATATGTCTTTCACAAAACCCAAGATTATGGCAGTGGCCGTGGTAATCTACCTTCACAGTGCGAGGTTTCACAGAGGATGTGGCAGTGGTGGTGGCAATGTTATCTGTCACTCACTATGCAAGGTGTTTGTGGTAATGTGGCAGTAGCAATGTGAATGTGTATGTGGCATTTAGACAGATACTGTGTTCCTGACTGTGGTTGAAGGAGAGAAGGAGGAAACGGGGAAATGGGTAAATTTATGTGTGAGCCAAGACATATGAAACTTCGTGAGTCAGATAACGCTCTCAATCCCCGCAAAATTTATCTACGAGCGTATAGAAAGATAAAGCTCATTCTTGGCCCTTCCTAGCCACTCTTCTTTCTGCCATATACAGCGCTCCCACAGCCTTAACACTGGAAGCGCAACCTGGCTCCTTTATATTTATTCATACAGCAGTCATCTTCAATGAAGTCACGGATGATACGGCGAGGCAGCCAAGGCCAATTGGTAAAGTCAGAGGCAATTCTATAGGTTTCTCAACCTGCTCATTCTTACACGCCAAGAAGAAAGAATCTTTGCGTCTTTCTGGAACATTCTCCTAGACGCGATAACTGGAATGACTAACCTTGGTCACATATTACTTTTTACCTTGGAAGTGAAGCCGAGTGATTTCTCGCTGTCATTGCGCTGGAAGCAATCACTGCTGCTGTTGCGTGGCTTTTGGTTCGATACCGTTCTTATTGTAGACGGATCACATAGTAGGTACGTAGGGCCCTCTTAATTAGTCATCATTCTCATTGTATTTTGAGCTTCATGCAGATTGCCGCTCTGAAGACTTCTACAGTCTCACACCGTCACAAACTCACATCTCTGCATCAACCATACACATTATGCCACCTTGTATCCCGCAACCGTTCACTTCACCTTCATCAGACTTTTCACCGACCACTTCACCCTCGGTCTCATCGGCATCGCCACTTTCGACGTTTCATCGTGAGTGAATTCTTACACATCGACCCTAGTCTCCAAGTCATCAACTGGACGTATGGTACTATTACCGTAGCATTAACCCTCTGGATACAATCCAGCCAGTCCTTGCCGTTTTAGCTCCAGTGTTGGAGGGGAAGGTGCGGCCGGGTATCTTGAGCTAGAGAGTCTCGTCGACGCAGTTTGCAAGAAAGATGCCTAGGAGATAGGAAAGCGCAAGGACGTGATCGACGGAGCACTCACAACGCTCAAGCCTACCATGGCGTCGAAGGTCCTTGGATTCCAGGTCCTTGCCTGTTTCTTTCATGCTGCAACCTGCGCGCTCCGTGTCGTGGCACAAACTTCTAGTACTGGCATCATTATCAGCAGCAGCAGCACCACTCCCTCCCCTCCAACACGCCAAGTGCTGCTATTAGTAGAGCAGCACGAGAAACCGCATTGGAATGTTTCTCAACTTCCGGCCTGGCACTTCCACTCGCGGAGAGCCTGCCTTCACTTGTAAAATCTCACTTGATAATACTTACTTCGAGCCACACCAAAGCCAAGATTCAGAGTGTCATGTCGGTGAGACCGGAAGGGGGTTGGCTAAGTTTAGGATTTGCCTTGGTGTTTCGCTCCTCCGGGGTCGTTTCATGTCTTGGCATTCTTGGCTCCGCGCCAAGTGTGACGGACGCGGACGCGGCTATCTTGAAGAGAAACGCCTTGGGTGATGAACGAGGACGAGGGGAGGTAGGTGGTAGGTGTTTTAAAACTGTTCCAGGTACGGATCTTAATATACATATATACTGGCTGGTTGGCTATGGATGGCGACTGGATGCCTGAGGGAGATGTGTGGGTTTGACGTACGAGGAAGATTGAGAAGTAAATATAGCATACTCTTGAACGCAATCGAGCACATCAATGGGATGATCGTTCCTTCAGGATTTCTCAACACCGATACCTATTCAACACGGACTGTCAATGGGACTGGCAAAAAGGTTCGAAGTGAATTGCAATATCTTTTTCTTGGCATGGGTATTTAATGCACTTTCTGACCTTCCTACTTTCTTCCTCCATCGTTACACAACAACAGGAACATACTGGTACAATTCAAAGTGCAGAGCAGCATTGATAGTACAATGATCTGTTAGCATCTCTTTCTATCATCAGCAAAGCTCCAGCTACGTCACATCGGTTCCTTGTCAACACAACAATACCTCAACCTCTTCAGCACCAAGCTCTTGATATACCACGCACATCGCTCTTCCACAATCACAACATCAAGAGACCATACACACCGCTACTTCTCATCTTGCCAAAGCAACCTGGATAGTACAATATCATCGTCAGCAACTGCGTGTCTCGTTAGCAAGACTCTTGCTACATCACAGTTGTGCAAACGACAACACATCCTCGGTACCCCGCACATCTACACCTCCAACACCTTATCACATACCTCATTCAACAATTCCTTCTTCTCATTCCACCAACCCCTCGACACCAACCTCTCAACTCTCTCAGATTTCCTCAACAACGCACTCATCCACAAGACAAGAATCCAATAAAATGACCACAGCAGCAACTCAAGCAAAGCCACAGTCAAACACCATGCCAGACCCTGCGGATCCCAGTCAACGGCACAACGGCCATGTAGCAGTAGTAAGCAACACAAAGTGGGATTCCAGACCTTGTTGGTCAGGACACAAGGCACGGGTGGAAAAGTACCTTCCTGACATGCTCGAGTATTACGAGGACCGGAGTACTGGGAAGATCGAAGAAACCCCCTTTGATGGGTGGGAAGATGAGGTGTGCGAGCTTGGAGCAGCAAGGTTGAATGCGATAGCAACTAGCTATGTCGAACAAGCATTTTTCAAAATGGACTACACCCATGGGTTTACGGGACGAGGAGGTAAGTTGGCTCCTTGCTGGTTCTCATGACATGGGATGGTACGCTTACGAAGGTGTAGTGTTGCCGGGAGCGTTGGAGACACCATGTCTTGTTGGACCGCGGAACGAAACACTCGAAGACGATGTTGGTCCCTTTGGAGAGTCGAGGGATGAACAGGTCGACCGGCCCCTTTGGAGAGCGATAGATAACGGAATGATCGCTCCTTCGAGAGAGTCAGAAGACGACGACGATATCGGTCCTTCGGGAGAGCCGAGGGACGACGAAGAAGTTGGTCCCTTTGGAGAATCCAGAGCTGAAGACAAAGGTCTTCGCCAAGGTCACCGTGGGGAGGAAAAAGAAGAGGAAAAAGAAGAATGCGGCAGCCCTGAAAACATGACCGAACTCATGCAGCTGGCCGCAAAGTCTGTGGGGATAATGTCAGGGGTCCCCGCCGATACAGGAGATGCCTCATCCTCTCGTACCGCCACCATTCTCCCTACAGAGACGCAGGCACCACTTACCTCCCCACATCCCCCACTTGCATCAACGAGGTCTACACCATCAAAAAAGCGAGCAAGGGACTGGGAAGACGACGCAAAAGACGAAGAGTTCCCGTCACAGCAAAAGCGAGTGCGTATGGATGGAATCCTAGGGATTGTTAGAAAGGATGCCAATGCTCCCAAAAGTCCCCAGAACGTCGAAACAGTCATGACGCCAGAGACACAGCAGTCTAGGAAGCGAGCAAGGAGTGTTGACGATAACTCCGAGGATGGTGAGACCAAGCCGACACGAAAGCGCCTACGCCTCTACCAGCAAATAGAGGAGGTCCGTGAGAGTGATGAAGAGTACATCACTGATGGCCAGACTGATGTTGCCAACAATGACGAATCGACCCTCGTCTATCAGGACAGCTCGAGATGCGAGACACAAGAAGTCGCCAAGGTCGAAAAAGATGCCACAAGAATGCAATTCCACAAGCGACCCTCCGTCGAGGATGAGAGCCCCACCAATGAAGAGGAGGCATTGGGCCAGGAGACTCCTTCAGCAGAAACCGCACTCCCTGCCGAGGAAGAGTGGGACACCGCACATGGTATCAACTCCAAGTGTGCAAACATACGCGTTTCCGGGCAAGGCGTGTGGACCGTTATCGGGAAGTGGAGGAATCTCTATCTTCCCACATCCACAGGCTTACCTGACAGACCCTGGACTGAGGAAGAGAAAGAAGATCTCCGGGTTTACGTCCAAGACTATAGAATCAAAAATTGGGCACTGTTATCTCGGTCCACGAATAGGCCTGAGGAGGAGTTACAGGACATGTACCGTGAGGTCGCCACCGCCCGAAACATCCAGGCTGGACGACCTGAACGCGCCGGAATCCCAGAGAGAGATTCCCATTCCGCTCCGCCGCCAGAGCCCCGAAAGCTTCGATCTCGTAGTCAGAAAGGCAAGAAGACCAAGAAGAACAACCTCGGTGACCTCACGTACGACGTGAAAGCAACAAGCTTCCCGAAGATTACGAAGGATGGAGGCATGGTGGACTCAAAGGGGGATACTCTTCTCGGAATCATGGGTGATATCTCCAGCGCTACAAAGCGTCGGCAGCCGAAGCCAAAGCAGGAGGACGCTAGCAGCAGCTTTGGAGGCGCGGAGGATTCTAAAAACCATGAATCCTCCGAGGCGGAAATGGAGGATGGTAGCGGATCGGAGATCGAAGAAGGGGAGATTATCGAGTCCGCAGAGCGAAGTCGTGAACAAGCGCCATCGCCATCGCCATCGCCAACGCCATCGCCAGAGCCTATGAGCAAGACGGGTCCCCTGAACGCCAGCGTGGAGGAAGAAGAAGAAGATCCAAAGGCCAAGCAAGAAGACCCTGATCAGGGGCAGCAAGTGCCAACCCGGCCAACATCCGAAGTCGAGACAACCTCGGCCAGAGGTCCTCTGGGTCCCAAATTCGCCGGAGTTTGCAAACTGTCTGGGTCGTCACGTCGGGGTGTACCGCGGAATGCGGCAGGGTTGAGGAAGCGGTCGCCAGAGTAGGGTGAACGCTGGACGGAGAGGACTCCCACCGAGCTGTGCGATGCTGGTCTTGTTGGATACGCGCACAAAGCTTGTTTGTGGGATGAAGGAGACTGCCATGGGGTATCTTGGCAGGACGGTCGTTGATTATTGGGGGCGTCAGTCCATGGTTACGGAGGGACAGGTATGAGGTTGGTGGATTTTGGATCAGGGTTCGGCATGAAAGCCGCACGTTTTCGGTGGAGCGTTGAGTCGGGCATTTCATACCGGGTTTCGGGAAGTTCATAGTCTCAGCATTGTCGATAGTTCGTTAGGAGAAAAGAATTCATCATGAAAGCCTTCTTCGATATCGTAAATGACGATCGAACAGGGAACAGGCATCTTACAAGCCAACTGAGAACCTTGGCTGTAGATGCGCGTATAAGACGAGGCGGAATACAGTCTTGAATAAACCTGAGAATGCATGTGTGACCCGTCCCATGGATTTGCATAATGTATCTGGTTCATGTAGTGAAGTATTTCAGGCAAATGGAGGCTGTGTGTGGAGAGGTGGAGGATCTACCAAGAGCGACGCTATTGGTGCTATCTTTAAGGTATCATTGGCTACTGGGAGCTAGGAGCGTGCCGTACCTGGTGCCCGATTGTCCTTGGAACAACGGAATTTCGTCGCTGTACTTTACTTCAACCATGTTGGAATTGAAGCTGAGAATGCCTCACATCCTGTCAAGATGTCAAAAACTAAAGTGACTGAATGGAGGATCATTAATTTGCTTACATTGCCTGAAAAGTGCTTGCAATATCTGGGATGATGAAGCAAAGCAGGGCAGTCAGAGCGCATCAACTCTTCTTACTAGGGTACCGTTGGCTAATGTCTGCCGGAGTCGATTGCGGTCTCTGGTGCGTCATCTCATGCCCATAGTCTAATCTTCAACCCCCCTCCAAAGTCGAATGAAGCTCAGGACAACCAACGAACGTGAACGGAGCGTTGAAGCCGTGGATAAGGGCACGCCATACAAGGTGCCCAGATTACAGTGCATAAGTGATAACGCAAGTTATGCAGATTTAGCTTCTTTGCTGTTAAGAGGAGTCAGGCTGATTGGTGAGTTATTCCTTCAAATGTCTTATCTTCGCTACCCACACCTGCATGACCGAAGGTTGCAGGCTGTCTGATAATGAGAGTATGCTAATGGAGCGGCTAGGAACATCCCAAGGATTGCGCATGTGAACAGGCGCGGAGATAGCGCCTGTTTAATCCCTCGCGCCCTGCTCACAAGAACATAAAGTATGCACGATCAATTGTATTATACAGAGCAGTTAGATTGTTATTGACTACCCTTGTGACTTTGCTTCGCTTGCCTGTGACCCACGAACTCTCCATCTGAGGCTAAAATGTTTTAGCTGAGAAAGAAGTTTTTCATCTGGCTTCACTTTTCGCCTATGCTTCTACCCTGCAGCTTCTTCATCGACCAAATTTGCCTAACGGCGGGATCCTGCTAAGGAACGCACTCTGAAAGTTCCAATCGAACAAATCAGATATATGGCGGAGAACTCATTCGTACCTGGGACTATACACCTAGTGGACATACAAGGTACTCTAAGGGCAAAGCACGCGTCGGGTGGTCAAAACGATGTTGTCTTGATCCCAGCTCCGTCTGACGACCCTGACGACCCCTTGAACTGGTCGGCTAAACGGAAGTTGCTGTCGACAGCAAGCATTGCTATGTACGTATGTCACCTGCTTCTGTATCATATATTAATGCTTCTGACTAGCTATACGTTCGCTATCGGCACTAGCTCCGCAGCCATATACTCAATCCTAGAGCCCATAGAGAATGATACTGGTTTGACCTTGAACGACCTTAATGCAGGGACAGGTTATATGGTCTGAAAAGTTCAGTGCCTCTGCAGTTTCGATGCTGAAGAATCGCAGTTTTTACTGTTTGGGTGGGGATGCTTGTTCTGGCAGCCCCTTGCGCTACAATATGGGAAGCGACCGGTGTATCTAATCTCGACGCTCGCAACAGCAGTGAGTCCCAGGCCAACTCGATTCATTTGGTTCTCAAATTTAACGCTTCAGTACAGGCCATCATGGTGTGGGTGCCCTATACGAACACCAATGGTCAATGGATCGCCAGCAAGCTGCTACAAGGGTTTTTTGGGGCTCCAGTTGAATCTTTGTGTGAGATATCCGTAACAGATATTGCATGTCACCTAGTGAAAACGCTCTTGGCTTCACGTTCTGATTCCTTCAGTATTTCACACACGAAAGGGGGACTTACATAGCGGTCTACGGCTTTTTCCTCATCGGTAGTGATTTCCTCGCTCCACTCTTTGCAGGGTTTATCAATGAGGGACAAGGATGGAGATGGGTCTTGGTAAGAGAATTTTTGATGAGTACAGCCCCACTTTGAGCTGATCCTCATAGTACTGGTGCGCAATCCTCAGCGGCATTAGCTCCGTCTTCCTATTTTTCTTCATGGAAGAAACAAACTATCACCGCAAGGTGCTTGCTGGCAACGAGATGAAGAAGAATGGAAGTGTTGGCCCAGTAATCCACGATTCGGATATACGAGATGATGCTGTTCAAAAACACAACATGGATACTGAGTTGCACGTGTCAACCATCACCAATGAAGAAGGTAGACCTGATAATGTGCCGAGGAAAAAATCATTCTACCACAAGCTGAAGGTTTTTGACAAGCAGGAGTTACGGTACCCAAATCGGTTGAAAGACATGGTACTAAGGCCGCTCATATTCCTAAGCTTCCCCGTGATATTCTACGCAGGGTTCTCCTACGGGTCTAATCTCGTCTGGTTCAACGTCCTCAATGGCACAGCTTCACTCATCCTTTCGGGAAAGCCATACGGATTTTCTTCCTCGATTGTTGGACTCGCCTACATTTCTCCCTTGATCGGGATGACCCTCGGGTAACTCCGCCTCATTAGACTTGGCCCTTAGCTGTAGACTCCGCTGACCCCGAGTCCAGATCGTTATATACAGGCGGGGTAGGAGACTGGCTCGTTCTTAAGCTGGCGAGACGAAACCGAGGCATCATGCAGTCCGAGTACCGTCTTTGGCTCTTCAGCCTATCCGTACCTCTCGTTCCCGCGGGTCTGATCCTCTGGGGCGTTGGAGCTGCGCACAACGTACAGTGGTTCGGCTTGATCTTTGCCATGGGTGTCATTGCTTTCACCAACACCGTCGGGCTTCAACTTTCCGTCAGCTACTGCATCGATTCTTACCGAGAGCTGAGTGGCGAAGCCATGGTGACTGTCATTCTCATCCGCAACACAATGAGTTTTGCCATCGGTTACGGGTGAGTCATTTGATGAACAGATGCACCCGGGCAGATCTCTGACAAACTCGGCAGCATCACGCCGTGGGTCGCCCGGATGGGACTACAGAATGCGTTCATCGTCGCCGCGTTCGCGGGTCTGGCGCAAGTCCTCACGGTATTTTTCTTCATTCGATACGGGCAGAGTATGAGACAAGGAAGCGTTGGTAGATATCAGCATTACAGGGAGGAGATGATGGCTGCGGGTCTAAGTCATTAGCTACTACGGCCTCCTGCCTCCGAGAAATCGTGCGAAAGCCTCGTCATGAGCCGAAATCACTAGTCACAAATTGCATCTCCTAAGGCGGTCTGTGATACTGATGCTGGCGAGGTTTTCCTACCACCAACCATATCTTCTGGTGAGGTACCATCTCACCCTTTGCATTATAAGAACAATGTGGACTCTGAAAACCCTAGAACCGTGCTTCTATCCCAAACCTAAGTAGGAAAAATATCATTCTAAACGATACCAACAAACTTGAATGTCTGTAACAGAACTCCAGCCCCGTCTTGGAAGAAAACAATGATATCTTTTTAGAGATATGACCGACAGTCTTGATAGTAGATCTGTGCTGCATGAGTACCGAGGATGTCTACGACGGCATCTGCAGTCTCGGCCTCTACCCGTCTGAATTCGGACCGCCTTTACAATCATCAACTCGGGATGCGATCCGCTCTCCTAGGTGGATCACCCCTCACCAACCAATCGCTCATCCTACAGGTACCAACCTGCACGACCAGTCAATCAAGTGTTGGCGAAGCCACACTTCCTGTGATTCGTTCCGAGCTTGAGCACATACCCTCTCTGCAAAGATATCGTGATGTCATTGGTGGACTACCGAGGGGAGAAAAGGCACAGATCTGACCTAAGATGCGGGTTCGGGAAGCACCGCCGGCCGTTTGCTCTCAAGACATAGCTTGCAACTTAAACTATGCTATCGATCTACCCAGGGTAAAAATCATTCCAAAAGGCCATACTGAGGTTCGGTATCAATGTGCGCGGTGTACTGTAAACTGTCACTTCCCTGGCAGTAAATTCTTGCCGGACCCAGGTCGTACGTAGTCAAATTTCGAAAGCAGACCCTTAGATAGCATTTCCAGGCCACTATGCTAACTTATAAAATCATACCCCTGTAGATGGTAACTTACAAGTTCATACCCCAGTGGATATGAATCTGTAAGAATCCCATAGTTTGGGGTATGAAAATGTAGTTTGCCCTGTGGTTTCTCTACCGAGTGCCCATAGAAGGGTGTGGGGTCAGCGTCGCTTCTCGGAGGTGATGTTGTTTTTTTTTTTTTTTTTTTTTTCATGAACCCTATGCGTGTGGGGAAGTGAGAGGAGATCCCTCCAAGCGTACGTACCTTCGAACCCTAGAGGAGGCAAGAGGAGTCCCGTGGCCCGGTTTCTTAAGGATCGGATTAGTATCACTACTCACCGGCGTTGCGTCGCCGAAGTAGATTCGGGTCGGATTACTATCAGTGACTTTTAGTCATGGGAGGAAAATCATACCCCAAAGTCGGGTCATTGTGGAGGAGCCTGACACTGATCTCATCAGTGGAATCTGGTGATTTTAGAGTCATGGCTGATGAGGCAAATTTTAATAAATATATAAGTTCCGAATCATACACTACCAGTAATAGTACGAAACGAAATTTTTTTTTTTTTTTTTATTTTTTTCCTTTTTTTTTTTCCTTTTTAATTTTCCAAATCTCCCCAAGGTGAAATTACCGAATCATACCCCATTTTTTGGTGTGATTTGGCTAGGGTATGATTCGGTAATTAGTAATTCGCCCGCTGATGAGGCTGGTTCGGGGAGGACTGCCAAGAGCCTAGCTCTTACAGGCAGGACTCATGTACTACTGTACCATATCAGGTGCCAGCGCACCCAGTTTCTATGGAAAACCGGTAAAATAAAGTCCCTCACTCTACAAAATCCATGTGCAGTCGAATATATCTCATGTGACTTGCACTGTGCTTCTGAACGAATAGATCTTTACGAAGACCTTATCCAACTTTAGACTCACCCCCACTCGGTACACGTCTATATCCTGGAGTTTGTCGCTGCAGAGGCTTAGGGTGTTGGCTATTATGAACGGGTCGAAACGTATTCCGACTATTTCTACTCAATTACTCAAGAGGGTTTACCACATTCATTGGAAACGGATGAACAACATCCGAGAGATATGTCGAGCATTTGCATTGCTCATCATGTCCACCTTTTCTTTCTCGGGACGCAATCCTAGTGGACAATGCATCCATCATTCCTTCCCAGTGTTTCGGCCCCTAGCGGATCCCAGTCGGCTTCCTGCAAGTATTTGGCCGATCTGCGGGGTGAAAGGAACAACAGAAACCAGACGGGGCATGAGATGGGATGTAGTTGGATATGATTGGCTGTTTACGGGCCTTCCATGTCAGTATCGATGCACATTCTCCGCTTTTGGGCAATGCTCGGTCCACGGACATGCGCATCATCGCATATGAGCATGATAATATTACTGGCGACTTTTGAACACATGATAGGTGACTTGATGAGTGGATGACGACTGCAGCGTTTGGAACCCATGATCCGATTGCGCATCCAGGTGGCGACCGTCTTGCTTCTTCAAGTACCCTTCTCGGCTCTATCCCGAGAGCAAGGTCGTCCGAGTCTCCTCGTACGAAGTCCTCGTACAAAGAAGAAGTTCTCTGCACCGTCCATCGTCCATCATCCCTCACTGTTTTATCATCCTCGCCTGCATCCTATCCGACCTTCATAGTTGCTGGCGTACTCTCAACCTAAATCACACCATAGATCTGTCTTCATTAAACGCTAAAGTTCCGTCAAGCATGGTTTTCATGGAATCTGTCCCTGTGGTGCCTGTGACCCACGTCATTCTTGCCTTTGGAACACTGGTATCTGATTCTATAATCATGATTTGCGTGCACTCTCGTCCATGCTGATGTTGCTCCAGTGGGCTCTTTATCTCTGTGGTCGGATCACCTACAACGTCTACTGGCATCCACTGGCAAAGTTCCCTGGTCCCAAGCTGCACGTAGCAACCTTCATTCCGTACTACTGGGCTACGTGGCTGGGAAATCTAAACATGTCCACAAGGAAACTCCACGATCGTTACGGTCATGTAGTCCGCATCAACCCGAATACACTGTCATTTGTTAGTGCTCAATCATGGAAAGACATCCACGGACACCGCCCTGGCCGGATACAGCTGCCAAAGAACAGGGAAGCCTTGGAAGAAAAGAATCAACCTCCATCTATCGCTAGTATCATAGGCGACGCAGACCATGCCAGAGTACGAGGACTAATTTCCCCTGCTTTCTCGGAACGGGCGATGCGGGAACAGGAGTCGCTGATTATGGGGTACATCGATCTCTTGATACAAAGGCTGAAGGCTCAAATTCAAGGTCCGAATAAGGGCGAGGTAGACCTAGTCCGATGGTACAACTTCACCACTTTCGACATAGTCGGCGACCTCGCGCTCGGCGAACCTTTCGGCAGTCTTGAGAGCGGTGAATATCATTTCTGGATATCCAACATCTTCAGGGGCATCAAGACAACGAATATACTTGCAATCGGCAACGCATACCCTATCATAGGAGCCCTGATTTCTTGCGCTTTTAGGCTCTCCCCTAAAGCTGGTGAAGCTCGACAAAGGCATAGGGAGTACAGCAAAGTGGCTTTGCAGAGAAGAATGGCAAAGAAGGTCGAAAAGAAAGATTTCATGTCATATATCCTGCGTCGCAAAGATGAAAGCGGACTGACAGACGATGAGCTCAACGAAAATGCTTCCATCTTGATACTAGCAGGGTCCGAAACTACGGCGACACTCTTGTCTGGAGCTACTTACTACCTCTTGACGAACAAGGTGGCTCTGGACAAAGTCTGTGACGAAGTCCGCGGCGCTTTTCAAAGCGAAGGCAACATCACCTTTGCTTCTGTGACTCGACTACCCTATCTCAATGCCGTGATAGAAGAAAGTTTGCGACTCTACCCTCCAGTCCCTAGTACACTCCCCAGGCGTACACTTGCGCAAGGAAATGTCATCGATGGTCACTTTGTCCCGGGAAATGTGAGCCGTATCAGACACCATCTGTCGGATCGACAATGCTGACCAGGCCACCAAGACCACAGTAGGAGTGAACCACTGGTCGGCCTATCGATCCAAGGACAATTTCCGCGACCCCGAAACCTTCGTACCGGAACGCTGGCTCGACGATCCAGTCTACGCAAACGACCAGAGAGCGGTACTTCAGCCGTTCGCGATCGGTCCACGGAATTGCATCGGGAAGAAGTGAGCTTTGAACCTCCGACCTCCTGCCGCAATTGTTCCGACTAATACTAATACCTTTTGTCCCACAGTCTGGCGTACGCCGAGATGCGCAGCATTCTCGCGCGGATGCTCTGGCACTTCGACATGGAGCTCTGCGAAGCAAGCAAGGGGTGGACTGATCAGCTTGCATTTGTGCTGTGGGAAAAGCCTGCACTATTGGTCAAGTTGACAGAGAGGACCGATCGGTAGTTTGAAATAACGTCCACAAGGATGTATGATCGCCGGCGTCAAGGGGGGGAGGTCTGTTTACCACGAGAATTTGCAGATAGCTATACTATGAGACTGGTTTACGGTTCATGTACAGAAAGATATTTCCATTTCATCATCTGCTTTCCAGTCTCTTCTCCATCCATGACCATTCTGCCGCACGTACAACTTTTCCTGAGCACTTCGCTATTTTTCGCCCATCTGCAGTCGAGATCGATTGTTCCACAATCAGTCCAAGCATTGCCATGGCTTTACCCTAGCCTGACAGCTCAGCCATATTGGTTGACCTTCCCTCGTACCCCTTCTTCGGTGCGACTTTGCTGAGCATCCGCCTTATCCGTAGAAAATCATCGTGAGACTACACTGTGCCCGGGCGCACGGGTATTTGCGTTCCATATCTTCCATCATGGTTGCTGATGAAAACTAACCCCCAATTACTAATCATACCCCGAATTCATACCATGTAGATTCGGAATCCATTCAAAAAAACCAAGGAAAAATCCGACCGGCCATCCACCAAAAAAAAAAACCCACCGATCAAACCACCAGCTAAAACACAGACGAAAGCCGATGGGTGTAGCAGCCCCCACGGGGGCCCTATTAGGTTCAAATCCGGCTGCAAAGACACCCCCCAGGCTTTTTGCGCTGACAGCCAACACCACAGAAGCAGCCCGGGCTCCCCAAAAAGGGCCTAAATTGCCCCCCACCCTGTCTACACCAGACTCACACACAGTCACTCCCAATACTAGCTCACCAATTGGATAAACACGAAATACCCCAAATTTGTTAGGGGTATATTCAAATAGGAATTCAAGATTCATAGTTTCGGGGATGATCGGTAATTAGCCGGTTGCTGATACACAGCGAAAGCTGGACCAGCTCGACTCGGAAACGACCCCAGCGGACGCTGTTCCAGCCGGAGATGAAAGCCCGCAGGACGATCAAACCATATGTGGCAATTGCAGTAAGGTTGATTTCGAGGCTATCTCCGCCAAGATCAAATCTAAATGAGGGTTTCTGGTTACAGGATCATGGCATTTATCATCTGCGTCTGACCAGGCCGCTTGCCCCATGTTTCGCCTGTTGGCCGTGCGAGATGGTAGCGACGAATGGCGATACTATCACGGCTCGCAATACCACATAAGAGCATTTTATCTCTCTGTACCTATGACAGAGACGTCATGTATCATGGGAAACACTGATACCACGTGCATCGCAATGCTACCCGGCAAGGGCTTGAATAAGTACCCCCAGACCGGCTAAGGAATACTCAGGATTGGCATCGTTTGAAGCGGGGAACGAGGCGTTATCCGTCTTGACAACACCGGAGTTTTATCATTCGAGTCCAAGTTTGGAGAACCTAGGATTCAGACTGATGGTGTCAATTACAGACTTCGTCGAATGTGGGTGGATTGCCGAGAAAAGAAATCCACACTTCTTCATGCGGCGATTCCCATCCTCGTTGCTGCCATCTCCGACGTCTGCTCGCGCCTCACTTCAAAGCACTGTTGATGATTTCACTCAAGAATCGCCCGTATGAGAAGTCCTTGCCGGTCGCGAGGAGAGCGAGGTCGGACCTGTCGGGTATGATTCCATGGATAGGATTGACCTCAAGTGAGCACGGCAGACCTACGTGATACGTCGCGTATTCGGTCGAACCGGGGCTAATTACTAATTCATACCCCGAAACTATAAATCCTTACCGAATTATACCCCTAACAAGTTTAGGCCCATGAATTGAATTCATGAAAAGTTTTTTTTTCTTCCGGAACATCGAGAATTCGAGATTAAATTCGATTCTCGAAGAGTAAAAATACTTTAATTTAATATTTACTTAGAATTATAAAATCGAATTTTATAAATTTTAGATTATTAGAAAGCGTAGAATAAGATTTATAATTAAAAAAAATAACAAACTACGTAATTAGTATTAAAGTAAAGATTATTTTCTTTTAAATTATACTTCTCTTAGCGGTGGCTAAAATAATTAATTTTTAGTCTCTATTATAAATATTTTATAATTAAATAAATATAAAGTTTAAATACTCGCTATTTAATTCTTTAATATTTATAATATATAAATAAAAGCGTATTATTTATTTATTTAATATATTTTATATAAAGAAATTAATAATAATATAAGAATCTTAGTAATAATATAATTTAATTAATTATATAGCGGCTTCGATAGTCTTAGCTAGATACGATATATCTCGATTCGCTTTATATTATTTTAAGTAAAAAGTAAAAGTATTTAAGCGATAGTCTTTAATTCTTAAATTATAAGCGAATTATAATTATTTAAATTTAGAATAATTATTTTAAAGTAGAAGTTTTATTATAAGATATCTTAGATAAAGAATAACTTAAAATAACATCATAACAAAGAAATTAAACTTTATAATATATATATATAAGTTAAATTATAAAATTTCTAAAAGTTTCTTATATTAAGAAGATTAATAAAGCTCTTTATAGTTATAGTTATCTCTATTATAATAAATATAAATATTTAAAGATAATCGTAGCTATAGCGATAAACTATATTATTATTAAAATAATTACTAAGTATAGCTCGAGCTTATAATCTATTAAAATATAAAGATAGAATACTTAGTTATATTAATTATAGAGTTCTATAAAAGAAAAGAGCGACTTAATATAGACGCGCTAAGACGTATTACGTAATTATATTATATAATTACTAAGATATTAAGAGTTACGTAATTCGAATTTTAATAGATATATTAGAAATATATTTTATAGAGATTATTTAAAGATTTATATATCTCGAATAAACTACTTAATAGCGGATTTCTCTTCTATCTCTTTTATTATAGTAGTAGAATATTAGAAGATCTTATAAGAAGCTTTCTATCTTCTAAAATTATTATAAATAGCTTTATTAATCTAGACGAACTTATATATTAAGAGAGTATTAATTAATTTATATATAAGCGAGTTTTAAAGTAGATACGATAGTCTTATATATAAATAGAAGTTTTAGATTAATACGATTATTATTATTATTATACTATACTATAATATATACTATATAATCTATAATAGGCTTTAGAAATATTCTTTATTATAATTTATTTACTTTCTACTACCTTTACTTTCTATTATCTTTACTTATAAATAGCTTTAATTGCTAGAGCTTTATACTTATTTATATAAAAGTAATTACTAGTCGAAAAGATATAATATATTTTATAAGATATTTCATATTAAGTAATATTATATCGTATCCGAGTATAGTATAAATAGAGTCGAATATTATATTATTTTTCTAATATAAGTTCGAGATCTTAACGAGATATTTCACGATATAATATATCTATGAAATTATATTATAGAATAATATATATATAAAATATTTCTACTAAGATTTCTATATTTATAGAATAATCCGACTAAGATATATAGAATATATTTATTCTTCTTTATTAAGAGAGAGGGAATATAAAGAGTAATCTAATATAGCTATTTATCTTTTTATTAATAATAATAATTAGAATAATAATTAGAACTATAAGCGTCTCTATTCTTCTTCTTAAAATTATAATATAAAAGAATATTCTAAATTTTAAATCTTTAAATATTATAAGAATAAAATTCTATAATTATCTTTATTTATATATTTATCTTAACGCGTTAAATAAGCTTAATAAACTTTATATTTATTCTTCTCTCGAATTCTAATCTACTCTTCTATTCTACTCTATCGTAATTCTTTTAAATATTCTAAATTTATCTTTATCTAATTAAACTTATTAATTATTTATAAATAAATTCGCTTTTTAAATTATTTTAGATCTCTTTTTTAAGATTAAATCTATTATTATTAACTCTCTCTAATTATAAGTCTATCGATTATTTCTCTATATATTATAAAATATTAGTAATATATCTTAATAAATTTATAAATATTAAATTTATCGAAGTACTTTTTATAAGCTTATTATCTTTATTAATATAATTATTATAATTATTAATTAAATTTTTATATAAAGTACTATTAGCTCTTTTAATTTAATTTAATATATTAAGATCTTCTTTAAAATTAAATTTAGCTTATTTAAACTTATTTTCTTAATACTTTATATAAAGAATTATTATTAGAATATAAAATATCGCTAATAAATAATACTTTTAAGTATTATAATATCTTTTAGTTATTAAGAAATATCGCTTATATATAATAGTCTTTATAAGAGAATAAAGAATATTATAAGCTATTCGAGCGATTATAGCATATTTAAACTTTAATTTCTTTTATTACTTTAAAATTAAAAGATTTATTAGATTATTAAAAGAAGCTTTATAAAGATTAAAGATAAGATTATAACTAAAATAATAATTAGAAGATTTATTATTTTATCTATACTACTAAAATTAATTATATTTATTCTTATTATCTAAATTCTTAATCTCGAATTCTATTATTTAATTAAATATATCTTTATTTAATTAACTTATTCGCTTAGCTCTTTATAATTAATTACTTATATTAATATTTTAATAATTTTAAAATATCTTTTTAAGCGCTTTTTAATAAATCTTCGCTTATAGCTTCTCTCTAGTATTAATCTTTTAATTCGATTTCTTTAACTTTATATTATTATAACTTAAATATAAAAGTATAGCTTATTTATATAGATAGTTTAAATTTAATTAAATTCGATTATAATAGATAGTTAATTTCTTATAAATCGTCTTAAGAGCTTTAAAAAGTTCTTTTTTTAAGAAATTCTCTTTTTTCTTAATTTTCCGAGCTTTCTATCTATATAGTTAAATAGGTAATTATAGATATTAAAGATATAGTAAATTATAGCCTTCTTTTCTCTACTTATTAATTTTATAAATTTATAAAAAAATCTAATAAGCTAAATTAAATATTAAATCTATTAGAAATTAATCGAAAATTATTTAGACGCCTAGATTATAATTTCTATTTATAATTATTTTTTATTATTTAATCTTAAGTAGATAATTAATTTATTCTTTAAGAAGTATATAATATTAATATAAAGAAGTAGAGCGCGGATTAATATCTAATAAGTTAAATCTTAATAAATCTTAATATTCTAAAAGAGTTTAAAAAGACGTTTTTAATAATATTACTTTTTTTTAAAAGATTAATATTTATCTAATATTAAAACGTTTTTATTTTAAAGTTATTTAGCTTATAGTATAAAAAAGATCTCTTTATACTAGTCGCTAATATTAATATATATAATAATTTTTTAAATCTTAATATAATTAATAATATAATAATTAGAATAATAATAAGAAATATTATATCTTTATTAGAGTTATTAATAGATTAACTATATTTATTTAAATTTAATTCTTATCTTCTTTATTACTTTAGCTTCTCTAAAATTTCTTATTTATTAAAATAACTTTAATATTACTTAGAAGTTTTTTTAAGATTAATTAAATAATATATATTATATAGAAAATATATTATAAATAATTTAGAAACTCAAATTCTTTAATATTAAGCGAGTTATTTATTACGAAAATAAAAAGATACATCTATAAATTTGAAAAGTTCCTACAAAATTTGAAATTGCTAATCGCGCGTATGTCGCGGAAATTATAAAATTCGTTAAATTAGTAAATCTAATTAGAATTCGTCTAAATTTTATTAAATTAGTAAATCTAATTAGAATTCGTCTAAATTTCGCCGATTTAGTAACTATTTTAATCTTTTTTATTAGTTCTATCAGTTTAGTAGTAATACGTACGAAAAAAAAAAAGTTCTAATAATCGACGTTACGACGATAAGATTCTACGATAATAAGTATTAATGTTAACTTAAATTTAACTACGAAATTAAATAATTTAATAAAATTAATCGCGTAAGTAATACTCTAATATAGCGTATAATAATACGTATATTAATAATAATATATATTAATATTATATATATATAGAATAGTACTTAGAGTATATTAGAGTATATTACGTAAAAATTTTAAAGTTATTAAAAATTTTTAAAGTTGCTAAATTAATAGAACTGGCGGAAAGAATTAAAATAGTTACTAAATCGGCGAAAAGGATTAGATATAAGTAAAGTCTGCTTAATAGACTAAATCGTACTAAATCGTGCTTATAATACGGACCCGGCGGAAATTATACGAAAAGAAACTTTTTAGATTTACAGATATAAGTAATTAAATCTTTAAAGAGTATATTATTATTACTAGCGTTATTAATTATAAGTCTAAATATACGAGTTTAAATCTTATATTCTATAAGAATTAAATTAATAATACTTATAAGTTTCTAACTAATATATTTATCTTCGATATACTTAAAGTTTATAAGAATCTTATATTATTATTAATAAATATTAATAAAAAAAATTGGAATTATTATAAATAATTAGTAATTATAAGATAACTAATAATCTAGAGTTAGAGAGACTTTAGTATTATTAACTAATAAATTCTTTAATAATCTTATCTCTAGCTCTATAGCTTTTCTTATTAATCGATTCTTTATAATAAATATTAACTTTAATTATATATTAAAATCGAGATAATATAAAAGTTATAGTATCTTAGAATTATTAATAATTATAAATAAAATATCGATATTTATAATCTAGCGACGAAATTATTTTAAGAAATCTTCGCGTATAAGCTTTCGACTTTCTAGTATTATAAGAGAATCTTAATATTATCTTTTTTAGAATAAATAGTAAATTAGATATTCTATTTATTATTTTATTTATTAATAATTTATATTATTTAATTTAGAAATATATCTAATTTTTATAACTATCGATTAGATTTATTTATTATAAACTACTTAAATTAGATTTCTTAATATATCTTTTAAATTTAATATATACTATTATATCGCTTATTTTATAATCTATAAATAAGTAAATTAGAATCTTATTATAGTAATAATAAATAATATATAACTTCTTAAAATCGATAAGCGTATATTCGTTAAATTATATTTACTTCTAGAATTTTCTAATTTCTAAGTCTTAATAAATAGGTTAATAATCGTTATTAAGTTTAAACTAATTCTATATAATCTATACTATCTTTATTTATTATTATATTTATTATTTTTTATTATTAATATTAAAAAGAAAGTAAGATTTATTACTATCTTTATATCGAAATAAATTTATTAATATCTTATATTAAATATTATCGATTAAGAAAGTTAGATTTACGCTAAATAGAGATCTAATTAATATTTTAAGATTAAGATATTTAAAGAGAAATTAAAAGAGATATATAAATAATTAAAATATTAGAAATAAAATAAAATTAATATTTAATATATAAATTCTATCTTCTCGCTATAATAGAAACTTCTACATTACTTTAATAATATATCGCTATATTATTTCTAATATTTTAAATTAAAGATTAACTCTTTCTAATTAATATTATAATTAATAATTATATATTTAAAAGTATATAATAATATTAATATAGAATTAATATTTAATTTAATTAATTTAAAACTCTAATTAGTCTAGCTATTAACGCTTCTCTATTTAATATAATATATATTTAATTCGCTTTAATACTACTTATTTACTATTATATTATTTTAAATATTAAAATTAGAGATTATATTTTTTTAATTAATATTCTAATTATTAATTATATTAATAAGAGCGTATATTAATATTTTAGAATTATTAAATAAATTTTATTAGATATTAATATAGAATTAAAATCTAATTTAGACGCTTTAATAATTTAATTAATTAAATTAGTTATTATCTAAATCTTCTATATATAAAAATTAAATCTTTTATCGCGTTAAGACTATTTTTAAGTTCTAAGATCTTTCTTATTAATATAACTCTCTCTTATTTAAGTAATATTATAATATCTTTTACTTAAGCGTTAAAATATTAAAATATTATATTCTTCGCTTTTAATTAGACGATATCGTCTTTAAATTAATATCTTTAATCTTATAAAAAAAATAATTTATTTATTATAGACGAAGGCGAAAAAGAAATAATATCTTCTTCTATCTTTATAATAGAAGAAGAGAAGAAAATAAGTAAATTAATTATAAGCTATACGCGACTCGATATCGTTTAAGAATAATAAATTAATAAAGTTATAATATTAGAATAAAGAGCTATTCTTATAATTAATAAATATAAGATTAAATAAAAATTAATTAAATTAATAAGATTATCTTTAATAGATATATCGCGTATATAAAGAATATCGAAATATATAAAATATAAGAGAGAGTATATATATATAGCTATGGATATTTAAAGTATATTTAAAATATAAAAAGAAGCGCTTATATATAGCTCTATAATACGTATTAGTAAAAAGAAAGTTAACTCTTTTTCTAATTAGCTTTCTAATTAATATTTAAATTTAATCTATCTTTAAATAATATTTTATTCTAATAAGATTTTTGTTATATAATATTAATTAGCTCGATAACGAATATTTAATATTATTCTTTTCTAATTTACTCTCTTCTTCTCTTAAAAATTCTTTTTATTATTATTGTATTTATATTATAATATACTTATTTATTATAATATTATCTTATATTTAAAAAAAATAAAATTATTTTTCTCTATATTTTATAATTAAATTAAATTAATAATATTATTTTTATAAAGTAAGTATATATCTAATAGCGCTATATCTCTTAATATAATAATTAATTATAATATTAAATATAATTCGTTAATATATAATATTATTATCTATTAAAGCTATTAACTCGATAATTATAAAAACTTAGAAAATTCTTAATAATTTATTAACTATTAATTTAGATTTATTTAAATTATTAAAGTAAAGTAAAGATAAGACTTCGCGAAGATAAAAATTAGAAGATTATACGCAAAGTTTAAGAAGTATAGCTATAAATAAGAAAAGTATATAATTATATTAATTATATATATCTAAATTAAATAGTAAATTAATTATATATATTAATTATATTATTACTAATTAAACTTTAAAGTCTATATATTAAAGAAAATTCGCGAATTATAAAAATTAACGAACTTAATTATTTTTTAAATTATATTTATTTAAGTAATAAAGAAGATCTTAATTTATATAACTTTAAATTCGATTAATTCGCTTCGAATTTAAATCTCTATATTAAGCGTATTTTAAAAAGCTATAAAAATAAAATTAGCGAGTAATTTTAATAATATAACTTATTCTTTAATAATTATAAATAAAGAAAATTATTAATTAATATCTAGCGATTTAATTATATATATTTTATATAAAAAGAATTACTTTATAATCGAAAGATATATAGCTTCTTAAATAATTATAATAAGATATAAGTTTATAAATAATAATATAGTATTATTAAAGTCTAGACGTAATTTTTATAAAAAGAAAATATATAATAAATAAAAGAAAAACTATTTTAAGTTAAGAATAAGATATTCTAATTATTATTCTACTTATTACGCTTAATTAATAATATTTAGCTATTATACTTAATCTAATAACTTTATATATTTTATATTTATAGAATAAAACTTCTTAAATTAATTTAAATATAAATATATATTTATAAAAACTATTTCTTTAAAAAAAGAGACTCTTTATCTTAAAATCTATATTAAATTAAAGATTATATCCCTATATCTAATAGCTTTAATTTCTATAAATATTATTAATATTATAATTATATTTATATAGTAATATTTTTTTTTGATTTTTTTATATCTAATAGCTTTAATTGCTATAATTACTATTAATATCGCGATTAAATTTATATAAAATAGAGATACGCCTTTCTTATTCGTTTTTTTATACTTTAGTTTCTATAATTACTATTATTATCGCGATTAAATTCGCATAGTAATAGTACGCCTTTCTTATTAATAGATATTTCTATATTCGATAGCTTTAGTTTCTATAACTACTTTAATATCATTAAATTTATATAGTAATAATACGCGGGCCTTATTAACGAGTATATTAATAATCGTAAATAGTTAAAATATAATAGAAAATAGTAAACGACTCTTAGTAATATTTAATTATAAATTTATATCTTCTTTATCTTATCTAAAAGTAAAGATAGTTTATTAAAAAAAAAAAAAAAAAAATTTTAGGGTTTTTTTTAAAAATTTTTTTTTTTTTAAAAAAAAGGGGGTTTAAAAAAAAATTTTTTTTTTTTTTTTTTCCTTTTTTTTATCTATATAATTCGATATCTTAGTTATCTTATTTAATATATCTATATTAATATTATATCTATATTAATTCTAATACTATAATTAAGATTAATCTACTTATTTTATTTATATTAGCGAATAAATTTAAAGAAACGCGTTAATAGAGGCTTTAATAAGAAATTAAGTTAAGTTATTATATTTCTAAATAAGTCTATTAGATAGATAAATCGATTTTAAAGAGTCTAAAAGAAATAGCGAAATAGTTTTGAAAAATAGTAGTTAAGGGATAAAGAAGATATTGGATTATTCGTATAGCTAGCGAATCGAAAGAAATAGTTAATATTATCTTATATTTCTATATTTAAAATATATATCTAGTAGTATTACTATAACTTTATATACTATAATATCTAAAGTTTTAATAAAGTTTTAATTAGATAAGAAATAACCGAGTTATAGTTAATTTAGAATATTATTTTTCGAAACTTTCTTATATATAACTTCTCTATAAGATAAGAAATCTTTTAAGCGAAGTAAGTATACTTAAAAGACTACTATTTAAAGTACTTATAGTCTTCTTAACGTCTTAAATAATTAAGAAATAAGTATATTAAGCCTTTATAAAGAAATAACCTTATCTCGAGCTTTATAGTAAAAAATTTTATTCTTAATATTAAATAATTTCGATATACTTTGTAAGAAACTTTACTACTCTCTAGTATATCTAGTATTCTTAATATCTATTCTTTCGAAATATTTAAACTCCTCTTTACTTTATTTTAAATCTTTTTTTCTCTTTTCTATAATAAAGTTTAATATTAAAAAATTAAATTAAATTAAGACTTTATTAAAGTAAATTAAGTTTTAATAAGTATTAATTTTATTAGATAATATAATTAACGAGTTTAACTTAATAAAAATATTTTAAAATATTACTAATATTCTATAACTATAATATTAGATTAAGTATTAACTTAACGAATTTATAATTATATTAAATAAAATTTATTAGAAGTAAGACGATTTTCGAAAGATTATTACTCGATATTATATCGCTATAATAGAAAAGAATCTAGTTATAAATAATTTATATTAGACTTATAGAATAATTGAGAAGATAAATCAATTAGTATAAGACTTCTAGAAGAATATAACTTTTTATAGCGAAAAGTTAATAATTTTAATCTATAGTCTATAAAAGACTTATAACTATTCTTAATCGAGGAGAAACGTATATCTAGATAATTAAAAGATAAATTAATTAAGATTCTAGATTTATCTCTATTTATCGACAATATTAATCTCTATCTAGAAATAACTAATTCTTTAGAATAGAATAGAAATTTAAGGCTAATAGCGATTATTATCTTATTAAGAACTTTAAGATAATCTATATAGTCTTATAATTTAATAATAAGACTATATAATATATAATATATAGAAGACTTCGAAACTCTATTAATTTATATTAGTCTTTTACTAAGATTATAAATAAGTTAATTAATATTTATAAGAACTTAAATCGACGTAGTAATATATTATATAAGATAAATATTCTATAATAAGGGATTTAATTCTTTATCGACTTTTATTTAGACTTTATTCGATTAGATATTATTCTTAATTATAACGAAACTCTTATATTAAAGAACTATCTTTCTAAGAAATTAAGAAAGAAATTAAAGAAGATATAATAGATCGTAGAAGATTTTACTACCTTAAAGGCTATAAAAGAATATCTTCGAAAGCTAAATAACTTATAACGTGCTAATTATAAGAATTTTAAGTTTATAAAGACTATTATTAAGTTAATTATAATATAAATATCGACGATAGCACCCGCGGCTAATATATATCTTATATCTAGTTACTAAGTTCAATTTAAATATAATTACTATATCTCTAAATATTATGAATTAATTTAAAGTCGAGAGAATTAATATACTATAACTGCGATAAAAAAGATTATTACTAAAAGGACTATATAATAACTATCTAAATCGAGGTTAGTAAAAAGACCTTCAAGAAAGTATGACTCTACGCGTTGAAAATAAACGAAGAATTTGAAATTAATAACATCGATACTACGGGTAGCGACGGTTCTTCTTTAAATTCGAGAAACGAATAATCTCTTCTAAAGTTACGATAAGAGGTACTTATAAAGTATATCTAGTAGATATTCTTAATAACGCTTTAGTACGTTGTTCTTTTCATATATAAGTTACGCTATCTTTATAAGAGAGAATTTATTTACTTTAGAACTCTCTTATAGATAGTAAATATATTAATACTTATATAGTTATAAATAAGTTCTTAGTTCTAGCGATATATAAGATCTTATATCTAAAACTACTCTTACTATTATAATCTAAATTACTAAGAGATTATAACGGCCAGATTATAAAACGACTAATTACATACTACTTACTCTCTATAATAATAGTAGAAGATTATTAAGAAGAAATATATTTAATATTAATTATATTATTAAAATATAATATAATAGTCGAGAAAATCTTAAATAAATAAATATGAGAATAGTTCTTAATATGTTATGGGATAAGATACTCTTTCTATTCGATCGATATAACTATAATAATAATTAGATATTAATAATAAACGAACTCCTCTTTCTATCAACTTCGGACCTTCGATTACTTATATTACCTACTCCTTTATCTATTATATTAAAACGATAAAGCTCTCTCTTATCTACTTACGATAGCGAGACTAATTTAAATATCTTTTTATTAAATAAGAATAAGAATAGTAAGGAGTCTAAGTCTATTAATATCGCTAAGATTAGTGTAATAGTTTATTATTAACTAGCCTATGAAAAAGATAATAAGCTATTTATATTAATAGTGAATAAGATCTATAATAACTCGTTAATATTATATATACTCTTCTATTAACTAAATACCTCGCGGTTCTCGTATATCGATTAATAGACTCTATTTCTATAATTTAGAAAAGAAGTATAAAAGATATTACGATTTCAATTGCCCTATTTAGATCAATAGCATCGACGAGATTAGTTCTAAGAAGGTGAAATATAAGCTATCTACGAAGTATTATGATTATCTTAATATTTTCGATAGAACTAAGGCGGATATACTTCCCCTATATTATTCTTATAATTATAAGCTAAAATTTAATAATAGCTTCGATAAAACGAAATTTTCTAAAAGTAGAATCTATTTAATATCGGGATATAAACTAAAATAGATAAAGAAGTATCTAGATGAATATTTGAAGAAGGGATTCATAACATCAAATCATATACTATTCGCCTTATTTATCCTATTCGCGAAAAAGCTAAATAGAGGGTTACGTTTTTATATGAACTATCGAAAGCTAAACGCTATTACTAAAAGAAACCAATACTCAATTTTATTAATAGATGAGGTTTTAGCAAGGATTCAGAGATGTAAATATCTTACTCGATTAGATATTATAGCCGCGTTTAATAAACTACGTATATACCCTAATAGCGAGGATTTTACTACTTTTATTATCTCTCTAAGAGTATATAAGTATCGAATCCTTCCCTTCGGTCTAATTAACGGCCTAGTTACATATTAATAATATATGAATAATATTCTATTTAAGTATCTAAATAACTTCTACTAGATCTATCTTGATAATATATTTATCTATAATAAGATAAAAAAGGAATACATTTAATACGTTAGATAAATTCTTTAGAAATTAAGGAATATCGGTCTTTAGGTGAATATCCTTAAGTGCGAATTTCACGTCTAGGAAATTAAATTTTTAGGTCTACTGATGTCTATAGATAGGTTATAAATAAACTCTATTAAAATTTAGATTATTATCGAGTAAATTATATCTATTAATCTTAAAAAGATATAAGCCTTTATCGGATTTTGCAATTTTTACTAGCGGTTTATTAGAGACTTCTCTAAAATAGTTAAATTCATAATAAAACTCATCGTAAAAGAGGCTATATTTGATTGATTCTAAGTATATCAAGAGGCTTTTCATTTTCTGAAAGTCGCCGTTACGGAAGCCTTAATTCTACGTTATTTCGATAGAATAAAGAACGTTATTTTGGAGACTAACTCTTTCGACTACGTCAACGGAGGTATTCTTTTATAATATGATAATAAGGAAGTGCTTTACCCGATAGTCTTCTATAGTAAGAATCTTACTTTAGCCGAGTATAACTATTAGATCTACGATAAGGAGTTATTGACCATTATTCGCTATCTTAAATACTAGCGTTCTAAATTGAAATGCATCGATATCTCTGTTAAGATCTTTATGAATTATAAGAAATTAATATACTTCGTCGAAGAAAGAGACCTTAGTCGTCGCCAGGCCCGGTATTTAAATATATTATTAGAGTTTAATATAAAGATTATTTACCGATCTAGATCTTAGAATATTAAGGTCGATATACTTATATAAATAGCTAGATATAAATTAATCAATTTTAGAGATAAACGATTACGTTAATAGTATTAAATAATTCTTATATCTAATTGATTAGAGTTAGATAGCGAAAGTATTAATGTATATATAATTAACGATCTTATTTATTATAAGATAGTAGAGGCTAATAAGAAGAATAATTATTATACGAAAATTTATAACGCTATCGTCGAAGGTAAGAATAAGTTTTAAGGGATTACTTTTAGTAAGTGCTTTATATAGAATAGAGTGCTTTACTATAAGGATCGTTTATAAATATTCGATAATATATATACTAATATTATTCGAGAGGTTTACGATTAATTATTCTACGGTTATTTCGGGATAGTATATATTTATAAACTACTTAAAAGAGAATATTACTAGCGAGGTATAAGAGTTATTATAATTACCTACGTTAAGAATTACTATATCTATTAGAGAGCTAAAACGTTTTATAATCGAAAGTATAGCTTACTATAGTCTCTATTAATTTTATAGAAATAATAGTAAGATATATTAGTTAACTTCGTTATAGGCTTATCTATATTTAACGATTATAACGCTATTTAAATAGCGATTAATTAATTTACTAAGAAATATTACTACGTAATCTATTCTAATATTAATAAAGATATTATTACTAAGAAGATAGTTAACTTATTACTTAAGAAAGTATTTCGTCTATATAGTCTATTAATCTTAATAATATTAGATCGAGACCCCCAATTCATAGCTACTATATGAAAGTCTTTTTACGAGAGACTAGATATTATAATTAAGCTATTAATAGTCTTCTACTCTAAAACCGACGAATAGATCGAACGAGCGAATTAGAATATAAAGCGTTATCTTTGAATATACTATAATTATATATAGAATAACTGAGTAAGATAATTATTTATTATCGAGTTCGCCGATAATAATACTATCTTATCGGCTATTAATATCCTATCTTTTCTCGCGAATAAGAAGTTTTATTCTTAAATAACTTTTAGTTTAAATATTATCGATTATGAGATTATATGTAAGCGTCTTAATATTACTTAGACGAAGGATATTATAAATTATATAAAATAAGTTCTTAAGTATATTCGGAGTAATATAAACCGCGCTTAGAAGGCTATAGTTATATAAGCTAATAAGTATCGATAAAAGGTTACTTTTTAAATAGGCGATAAGATCTTTCTAAATAGTAAGAATATTATCTTCGATCGCTCTTCCCGCAAACTGGACTATAAGAGACTCGATTTATTCGAGATTATAGGCCTTATGGAAATCTTATATCGTCTAAAACTTTTACTAACTATAAGGATCTACGACGTCTTTTATTTTAATCTCTTAAATCTCGTGGTAAATAACCCCTTATCAGAGTAGGTAAATCCTTCGCCGAAGTATATTATTATTAATGATTAAATCGAATGAGTTATTAAAGAAATACTTGGCTTTAAATTAATTTATAGCCGTTTTAAGTATAAAGTTAAGTGAAAAGGTCTTAATAATAATTTCACCTAGTATAATGCGAACGGCGGTAAATTCGAAAATTGCTAGAATCTAATAGACGACTTTTATAAGCGATATTTCGAAGAGTCTTACCTATAAAGAAATTAGAGTAAGAGGCCTTTAATAGCGACAGCGTCCTCGGGCCGAAACTATCTCAGATACCTCGTTTTTAGTCGAATTGAAATCGTCCGATATCTTTATAATAGCCTTATTTTTTCTAAAACCGAGATTCGATCTCTTAAACTTATATTAATTAGAAATTATCTTATATATAGTCTTTCGCGTAAGCCCCCCTTACTAATATAATTCTAAAGACCTTTCGAAGTTATACTAGTATATATATAAATTACGTTATCGCTATTACGAAATATAATTAATATTAGCTAAATAACATACTATAGAGAAGACTATACCGAAGTTAATTAATATTAAATTAGAGTTTTTAGCGCCTACGGCTCGGTTCGATTCGAAAGCTCTTAATTAATTACGTCGTATTATTTTATTAATATTCTATTCGCTTAAATACGAATTCGGAAATTACTATTATTTACACCTACGCCTATAAATATAGTTTTCGTTATACTATATCGATTTCCTTTCGGCTAGGTTTCCTATATACGCTTATACTCTAGCTAGCGATATCGCTATAGCGTAAATATAAAAAGCTACTATCGTCTTTAATACCTCTCGCGAAGAAAGGTATAATACTAGGGTTCCCGAATACAATTATTTCTTTACTGCTTTTACTATTTTTCAGATATTAAGCGTATATATATATTCATTTTTCTATCTTTCTATTTATTAATTATAGAATATAATTTAACGAAGAAAGAGAATAGTATTATAAGCGTACCCTTGATATACCCCTCAGCTCTATGGCTAGCGGGCCTTAGCGGAGGCATCCCCTATTATATTATACCTTCTTTTTACCTATATAATTCGATATCTTAGTTATCTTATTTAATATATCTATATTAATATTACATCTATATCGATTCTAATAATTCTAGAATCTATATTAAATTAAAGATTATATTTCTACATTTAATAATTTTAATTTCTATAATTATTATTAATATTATAATTAAATTTATAAATTTATATAGTAATAATACGTTTTTCTTATTAATAGATATTTCTATATTTAATAGCTTTAGTTTCTATAATTATTATTAATATCGCGATTAAATTTATATAATAATAGTACGTCTTTCTTATTAATAAGTATTTCTATATTCGATAACTTTAATTTCTATAGTTATTATTAATATCGCGATTAAATTCGTATAATAACAGTACGCCTTTTTTATTAACGAGTATTTCTACGTCTAATAACTTTAGTTTCTATAATTATTATTAATATTACGATTAAATTTATATAGTAATAATATATCTTTCTTATTAATAAGTATATTAATAATTATAAATAGCTAAAATATAATAGAAAATAGTAGATAACTCTTAGTAATATTCGATTTTAAATTTATAACTTCTTTATCTCGTCTAAGAGTAAAGATATTTATATTTAGAATTTAAAGTAAGTATATTTTAATATATAGTTATTAAATATCTAGATATAAATCTTCTAGTTAAAAGATTGGTTTTTTTAAAATTAATTAGTATAATTATAATAATAATTAGAAATATAATTATTATATTATATAGCGTATTTTAATAGATTAAATTTAATAGACTTCGCTAGTATAACGCTAGATAGATTTTAAGATATTAAAATTACGAGTAGAAATTCTCTCTTTCTTTCTTTCTTAATATCTTAAATATTTTCTTTTATTAATATTTTATATCGTAATTATTTTATCTTATTCGCTTTAACTTAATTTAATAATAATATATTATTAATAATTATTAATCTCGATAGCGATTCTATTATACTATTATTATATAAGAATAGCAATATCGATTTATATACTTCGTTAATCTATTTAAAAGATAATATAAATCTTAATAATCTTTTTAATAATATAAATAATTAATCGAATAATTACTCGTTTAATTTTTATATTAAGACTTTAAGTTAAAAGAAAATCTTAAAGTCTTCTAGTCGTAAAAAGATAATTACGAAAAAAATCGAACGAGGTAAGTCTTTAGTTATTCGCGCTTTCGATATAAAGATTATTAGAAAGAATATTTTAGAGTTTTTACTTATAAAGACTAAAAATCGATATTAAAAATAAGAAAGTAAGTATAGTAATATAATATTTTATTAAGTAATATATATATATAATTAATAATGATTTAGCTATTACTTTATAAGAGATTAAAAGATATTAAAAATCAACTAATTTACTTCTTTTAAAAAGATCTTTTACTTATATAATACGAGAGATTATTAATATAATATTACTATCTTATTATATTATACGAATTTAGATTTCTATATTAAATACGTTATAAGAAGTTATTAAAGCGATTCTAATATCGAAATTTTATTATATATTAGTCTTCTATTAAGTTATTATTTTATTAATAAATTATATAATTAGTAATCTCTACGCTATTTATAATAAAAGAGTTATATTAATAATTAAGAATATAAAGTTTATATAAATAATATATTAATATATAATAAGAGAAAGTATATAAAAAATAAGAATAAGATAATTAAAAGTACTTTATTTAGATAGAAGAGGATTAAAATATTTAATATAGAATAGAATTCTAATTATCTTTCTAATTATCGAAAAATATATAAATTTATTATTCTAATAACGATTTCTTTATATTTTCTTTATTAGCGAGAACTTCTTATTCGAAAAAACGCGTAGCTAATAATTTTAATACGAAAAATAAGATCTTAAATTCTTAGATTTTAAAGTATTATAAGTTAAATAATAGTTATAAACGATCTTAGTATAAACTAGATTAAGAGTAAGAATCTAAATACGATCTCTATTATTAATAAGAAGATCGCTAAGAAAGAGATAGTACTTAGCGTTAATCTATATAAATAGAATATAGTTAAACTATAAAACGCGCTTATAAATCGAATAAGAATTCGAATAACTTATAAATATGAATTTTTTCTATAAAAGCTTATTAAGATAATCTATAAGAGTATAAAATTCTTATTATTTCTATATTCTTATATTATCGATAGCTTTATCTATAAAGATATTTAATAAAATAAAGATATCGAGATTAAAGATTAATTAATAAATATTTCTTTCTAATCTATAAAAGTATACTTAAAATTTAATTAGATATCGAGAATTAGAAATTTATACTTAATTACTATAAAGTATTATTTTAGCTCTATATAAAATTTAAGATTTAAGATCTAAATCGTAGAATTAGCTATATCTATTATATATATAAGATAAAGAAGAAATATTAACGATAAGTAAGTAAAGAAACGCTTAGAATATAATAATAATTATTTTAAGAAAAAATCTTAAGTAATAATACTAATTACGTATATATATTAAGAGTATAAAATAAGATCTTAAATTCTTAAACTCTAAAGTATTATAAGTTAAATAATAATTATAAACGAACTTAATATAAATTAGATTAGAAGTAAGAATTTAATATAATAATAAAAGTTTAAGATATTATTTATAAGATTAAAGAAGAAAAAATTAAAAAGTTAAGAAAGAAAGATAAGAGTAAATCTAATAGAAATATTAAAGCTAATAAAAAGAAAGATTTAAAGAAAAAATATATTTAACGAATATAGATACTTGAGATATAAATCTTAATCGAGAAGTATTATTTATTTCTAGATATATCTATAAGTAGAAAGTACTTATCGTATAAAAAAGATATCGTAATTAAAAAGAATTATATTTTAAAATCGATTATAATTCTTAATAGAAATATTAAAGAGGCTTATAAAATAGATAGCGTAAACGGCTAGAAATTTAAGAGTATAAAGTTATCGCTTTACTATTATTAAGTATAAGAAATAGCTTTTATAAAGAATCGAGAGATCGCTAACGAAGAGTTATTAAGTAGTATATTAGTAAGTCTATTACCTCTTAATTATCTTAAAAAAGATTTATAAATTCTAAGAATTAGCGTTCGATATAAGAGAAAAGAATTTATAATATAGAATTCTAAATATCTTTCTAATTAATAGATAGCGAAATCTATTATAATCTCTTCTTTTAAGCTTTTATATCTAAGTATTTATATCTTAATAATAAAAATAAAAAGCGATTTAAAATCTTATTATTATAGTTATTAGTTATTATTCGAAAAGCCTCTTTTACTCTATCGTTATCTTTATTTAACTCTTATTTATTTAGCGTATAGTTATAATTCTTCGATTATTATTTAGTCGAGTCTGGTAAATCTAGAAAATTATTATTATTTATATTAAATTACTATACTATTAAATTCCTTTATACTACGCGCTCGATCTTATTAAAATAAATATATAAAAATAGTAAATTAAATTTTAATTAATTAGTCTAAATAATTTTTAATATACTTTTATTAAAGAGAGAGTAATAAATAAAAAGAGTATTTACTATAGAATTTATCTATATATAATTATATATTTTTTTAATCTAAAAATTATAAGTTAATAATTTTATATACGCGAGAAATAATAATAATATATCTTATAATCGATTTTAGAAGAATAGTTCTATATCGTAAAATCTCTATACTTATATTTCTTAATTATATAATAAGATTTATAGTCGTAAGAGTCGATATATATTATTTTCGCTTATAGAGACTAATAAGCTCTTTATTAAAACTTTTAAATTATTATAAAAATAAGAAATAATCTCTATTTATAAGATTACTTAATTATATTAAATAATCTAATTAATAACTTTAAGTTATTATCTAATAATATACTTATCTCTTATTCTTTCTCTTTTTTTATTTATTTTAAAGTTATAAGATAAATAAAATTATTTAATATTTTCTTCTCTATTAAATCTTTCTATTATAAGATTATACTCTTATTATTATTAATAATACTTTTCTATTTTTAATTATTTAGACTTAATTATATAGCTAATATAAATATATACTTTCTCTTTAAAATATTAAATAAAAAAATTATATATATTAATATCTAATAATATTACGATATAGTTAATCTTATTATTTATAGAAATATATATCTTTAATCTCTTATAATATTTTTTTCTACTTCTCTAAACTTACGCTTTTAAATCTATTTATATTTTTAACTTTATCTCTCGCGATTAATATTATATTAAGATTAATAATAAATAACTTTTATAAGCGAGCTTTAAGTAAATTATATACTTCGAGAGTTATTATATATCGATGAAATTTAATAATATAAGAATTCTATAAGAGCTCTTCTATCGCTTTATACTTATAATTTTTAATATTAATTAAATAATTATAAGATCTTAATAGCGATAAAAATAAAAAAGAATTTATTAAAAGATTATTATCGCGAAGTATTCGCTAAAGATTATTTATATCGTTTACTTCTATATATATAATTAAAATTATAAATTTAATTTTACTTTATAATAATAAAGAATCTTATTTTTCTTTTTTAATAATAGATTATTTATAATTCTATTATTATTTATCTTCTTACTATATAAAATTACTATTATATTAATTTTATAATATATATATCTATTAAATCTATAAACGATAGTATTTAAAAGATACTCTATAAGAAGAAAATAAAATATAACTTCTAAATATCTTTCTAATTATCTTTCTAATTATTATAATATTATAATAAATAAAAAAAAAAAAAATAAAAAAGAAAGAAGTAATATATAAAAAGCTTATCGTTTTTATCTTAATTCGTAGCGCTCGCGTAAAACTTGAGATAATAATTAATATTATAAAATTATAAGATTTTTAAATAAAAAAGAATAAAATAAATATTATAAAAGATTTAAAGAAGAATTTAAATTTAAATTTTAAAAAGAATTTATAAGCTTAATTATACGCTAATAAATTAGTTAGTAATTAATAATTAATTCTATTAATATATATAATAGAATAAGATAGAATTAAATTTAAAAATCTTGAATTTAGATATATAATTAATTATTAATTAAGAATTATTACGCTCTTTAATTAGATCGACTAAATTATCGCGAGTAAATAAATTAATATTTATAATTATAAAAAAAATGTAATTAAATAGCCCTAATTAAAAAATAGATATATATTATTTAATTTTAGAATAACTTTTTTATTTTCTATTAGAATTTTAAGATTTTTTTTTAGAATAATAGAACGAAATATAAGCTTTTAGATAAAAAAAGAATTTCTAAATTTAATTTAATAATTATTAAAGCGTAGGGAATTTAAATATTACTTATTAAAGTTCGCTTAATAGCCGAATAGCCCGCTTATTAAAGTTCGCTTATTAAAGATTATTTATCTATTTACTCGATAGTCTTAATTAAAAAAATAATTATAAATTTAATTTATAGGCCTTTACTTATAAAAAATATAATATCTTATAGATTTTAATAGAATCTTTTATTTTTTAAGATAATAATAGAAATCTATTATTAAATATAATACTTATTAATTAAATAAGAAAATAAGATATTTAAACTATACTTATAATACTTATAATTTTATTATAATAGATTTTTTTATAATTTAATATAATATAATTTTTAATATAATATAATTTTTTAAAAATATAAATTAAATACTTTATATAGTATTAATTATAAAGATAATTAGAATTCTAAGTTAAATACGAATCTAAGATTAATATAATAAATAAATATCTAATAGATTTTAATTAAAATCTTTTATTTTCTAAGATAATAATAAGAATCTATTATATAAATATAGTATTTATTAATTAAATAAGTAAGTATAATAAATATATTTCTATATTAAAACTATTATTATAATATAGATAATTTTATAATAATAACTTATTTTAATTTTTTAATATAATATAATTTTTTAGAATTATAAATTAATAATTTTATATAATATTAATTATAAAGATAATTAGAATTCTAAGTTAAGAATTAATATAATAATTAAATATATATAGACTTTAATAAAATCTTTTATTTTTTAAGATAATAATAAGAATTTATAAAAATATATAATTATTATTAATTAGATAAGAAAATATAATATATATTTATATTAAAACTATAATTATAATATAAATAATTTTATAATAATAAAAAATATTAATTCTTTAGTATAATATAAATCTTTTAAATTATAAATTAAATATATTATATAATATTAATTTTAAAGATAATTAGAATTTAAAGTAGAATATAATTTTATAAGTAATATTATAATTAAGAGTTATATTATAAATTAAGAAAATTAATAATTTAATTATAAAGTTTTTTATTCTATTACTTATAGTAGTTTAAAAGCTTATCTAAATTAAATTATAAGCTTTTAATTTATTATTATACTTATATATAGCTTAATATTAAACGATTTTAAAAGTTTATATAAAAGCTATATATTCTTAGTTTATAATATTACGCGTTTATTATAAATTATTAGAAGTTAAGAATCTATATTCTATTATTAGCGATTTATATATAAAAATAATAAAAAGTCTTACTTAAAAAATTATTAGATAGAAAAGATTCTATTACTTTCTATATCGTCTTAATAATAAAACTTTATTAACGATACTTAATATTATTTTTAATTTCATCTATTATATCTAATAAAATTTCTTAAATAAGTTTTAAAAATAAAGCTTTTAAAATTAATAGATTAGTTAATTTTTAAAAATATTTAATTTCGCGAAGGGCGATAGCTAGTAGACTATAATTAGAAAGATAATTAAAAATATATATAAGATTAAACTTATTATTTAGATAATATCTTTATATTTTTTTTACTTTAAATATATACTTAATAATACTTTTCTTCTTATTTATACTCTTTTTACTTATAATAGATTTTCTAGAAGTCTTATTACTTAACTTTCTAGCTACTTTTATTATTAATAATATTTAAAATATTATTTTATCTATTATAACCGCCGCGAAAAATATATTAAATCTTCTCTTTCTAAATTTTTTATTATATTTATTCTTTTTTAATAATTTACGCGTAGATAGATATTTTTTAACTATCGCGATTTTTATATTTTTACTTTAGATATTATTAAAATTTCTATTTTTATAAATAATATCTCGATTTTAAGAGATAGTCTAATTTTAAAATAGAGTTATATTATTATTATTAGATATATTATTATTAAATATATATATTAACTCTTTATTTTTATTAATATATTTATAAGCTTATCTAATTTAGAAAATTAGATAATTATAATAATAATTAAAAAAGAGAAGATTATATCTAAATTCTTTTTTATTATAATAATTAAAATTATAAGAGTTATTTCTTCTTCTTCTAGTTATACTAATTACTTATATATTAAAATTAATAAATTTATATAGATTTATTATAAAACTTATCGCTAGATTATAATATTATTATTCTTATTATATATTAGAAATTTTTAATCTTAAGCTTCTTTTATAATAAAGTCTAATCTCTTTTTCTTTTAATATAATTAGATTTATTAATAAACTACTCTTTAAATTTACTATCTAACTACTTTTAGAACTTTATAATTAATTACTTCTAGAACTTTTTAATTAATTATCTCTAGAACTTTCTAATTAATTACTTCGAGAACTTTCTAATTAAATATCTCTAAAACTTTCTAATTAATTATCTTTAGAATTTTTTAATTAAATATCTTTAGAACTTTCTAATTAATTACTTTAAAAACTTTCTAATTTATCGCTTTTAGAATCTTCTAACTAACTTAATATTTTTTTAGAATTAAAAAATTAAATAGCTAGTTAAGAGTTTATTAATAAAAATTCTTAATTAAAAATATTTATATTTATTATTATATCTTTTTAAATATAAATATAAAATAAATAGTATTCTAAAAGTAAGCGATTTAATTAATATTCTAATTATCTTTCTAATTATTCTTTAAAAAAGAAAACACGTATAATAAATCGAAGGCGTAAAATAAAATCTAAAAAAAGATAAATTTATCTTATAAAATTCTTAGATCTAAATTTTTATTAGTTTAAAATAAACGTCTATTATTATATAAAAGCTAAAAAAAGTTTATTATTAATAATAATTCTTAAAAACTTTAATTAGATTATTAAATTTAAAAAAATTCGATTAAAATTTAACTTTATAATATTAAAAATTAGCGTTAAATTTCTTTATAAATAAGAATTTAAAAAAACGCGAAAACGCGCTAGTAAACTAGCCTATTTTTTAATTAGCGTATTCTTATATTTTCTTATATTTTAATCTTTTCTAATACTCTTTCTAATTATATTATCTTTTATAATAATATAATTCTACTTAAATTTTCTTATTATTTTTATTATAATACTAATATACTCTTTATAATATATTCTTTAATATCTTATAATAAGCTTTTTATATAAAAATTATCGTTATAATTATTTTAAATAAGAATTTAATTAAATAAATAAATTTATATATTTTTTATTATCTCTTAATATTATAAAAGCTAATATTATTAATAAAGATAATAACTTTAATTCGCTTTATTATATTATCTCTAAAGAAATAAAAATATTTTAAAAGCTTAAATAATAGTAAGATATAAAAAATAATAGATAAATATTTTAGAAATAAGAATATAGTAAAGTCGCGTTAATATTTAATAAGTTTAAATATATATAAACTATTAAGAGTAATCTTAAGAAAATAAAATAATATAAATATAATAGCGAAATTTATAGTTAAGAAAAAACTTCTAACTTTCTTAAAATATTAAATAATTACTTTTAAGAAAAAGAAGAAAATAAAAGAGAGAATTATCAAATATATTATATATAATTAATATACTTATTATAAATTCTAATTATTATTATAATTATTCTAATATCTTTTTAATATTATAGCTAATATTTACGCGTAATATTTTATATATTATATTAAAGATAATAAATTTTATAAATAATTAAATTCGCTAGATATAATTTTAATTTTAGATTTTATTAAGAATATTAATATAAAGCGCGATAAGTAATTTAATATAAAGAAAGAAGATAAAGATATAATTATTAATATATAATTAAATATTATTAATTAAAAAATTAAGCGATTTAAAAACTCTTAACTTTTTTTAAAGAATATAAATTTTTTAATAATATTAATAGAAAAGATATAAATATAAAAGATTAAAATATTTATTAATATCTTCTTATTATAATAATAAGTATAATAAATTATAATTAAATCTATTAGAAAGAAGATTAAATATCTAGAAATTTTCGAAGATATAATAAACTCTTAAAAGAATATTTATTTTTATTACGTAAGAGTCTTATATAATTTATAAAAATTTTCTTAAAAAAGAATCGCTAAAATAATATTTATTAATATAAATTTTTTTCTATATTAATTTTAATTTTAATATTTTAATTTATATTTAAATAGACTCGTTATTTATATATTAATCTTATTTATATTAAATTTATTTATTAATTATCTTTAATTATAAAATTTAAAAAAATTTACTATCTTCTCTTCTTATATATATTTTTTATTAAAATAAAATATATAGTTCTTAAGAACTATATAGTATAGACGCTTAAGAATAAAAAAGAATAAATATTATTATTAAAATCGATTAGATAATAATCTAAGAATTATAATATAATAAGATATAAATTTATATTTAATAAGGCGAGCGAAAGAGATATAAGAGGCTTTTAAATTTATTAGTATTAAATTAATATATAAAAATATCGCTAATATATTTAAGCGATCTAAGCGTTTTTATAAAAGTATAGATTATCTAAATTTAAAATCTTAATAAGCTAATTATATAATTCTAATTCTAGACTAAAGATAAGAATATAAATATTTTTCGCTATTATAATTATCTTTAAATAATAATAATTAGAAAGATAATTAGAATTCTCTATCGCTATAAAAATATATATTATAATTTATAATTCTTTATATAATAGATTCTTTTTTTAATTAGATTATATTTAAAAGTCTTAAATAATAAGATATTATTTAATATATAATTAAATATTTATATAAAAATAAGATATAGATTTTAATTTAATTAATAGACTTAATAGAAAAATAGAAGTAAACTTTTAAGTAGATTAGATAAAATATAATAGATAAGTAATAAGTAACTTTTAAGTCTAATTATTATTCTAATAAATAGATTTATATTTTAATAATATTATATAAAAAAAATACGCGAGTATAATTTAAAAAAAGTTTAGAGTTTTACTTTTCGCGTAAATTATTATATATATAGATAAAGATAAAAATTTAAATTATAAGAGTATAGATAATATTAAAGCTAAATAAGATATAAGTATTAAAAATAATTCTATTATACGCGCTAATAATTAAATAAACTTTATCTTTTAAACTATTTAAAAGCGCGATATAAAATTTAATAATAAGCTCTATTATAGTTTAGATATAATAATATTAATATATTAATTAATTAATATTAAGCTATTATAAAAATCTTAAAATATTAAATATAATTATATCTAGAAGATAAAATTATAAATCTTTATTAATATATAATTAATTTAATATATAATAATAAAAAGTTTATTATAAAAATTACGCTATTTAAGTTAATACTTTAATCTTAATTACTATTTTTATTATTATATAAGTAATATAAAGCTATCTTTTATTTAAGTATATCTAATTCTTAATTCTAATTATTATTATAGATATCGTTAATTTATTCTAGAATTATTAAATCTACTTTTATATACTTTTTATATTTTACTTTTTTTTTAATTAGATAGCGATTAAACTCTAAATTAAAATAAATATTTAGAAGAGAAAAGTTTATAAGTACTTAATTATATAATTTTATTTCTTTTATACTTTTTATAATTATTAGAGTAATTAATAATATATAATTATATCTTATAATTATATTTATAATAATTAATTAATTTAATAATTAAAGATAAATATATTTTTATCTTTATTTTAAACGACTTAGCTAAAATAATTATAAGATTTAAATTCTTTTTCTATAATATAACTCGCTTTTTATATATTATATAAAGATAAATATTTATTTAAATAGAGATTATTAGAGCTAATTATAAAGTGTAATAATAAAAGATTTACTCTTAAATTAACGAATTAGAAAGACTTCTATTATCTTATATAATACTTTAAAAATAAATCTTTAAATATAATAGCGCTTTAACGAATTTTAATTAAGTATAATTTAATAAATTAGATATTAGAAGAGAAGCTTTAAAATTATAAGATTAATTAATTTTTAATAATAATAAATCTCGCGTAAAGCTTAAGTTATAGCTCGCGTTAATTATATATAATAAATATAATAATAATTAAAAGAATATATTATCTAATTTTTATTAACGCTTTAATATTATTAAAATAAAGATAATATCTATTAAAGTAAAGATAATATTTATTAAAATAATAATAATAGCGATTAAAGTAATAATAATATCTAATAAAAACTTTATTTTAATATTATATCTAATACTCTAGAATAGTATTAACTTTTTTAAAGAGCTATTAATAATAGATTAAGTATATATAAATTAAGCTCTTCGCGCGATCTATCTATATATTAATTTAAAGTTATTAAAAAATAAAAAATAAATATATAACTTAATAATTACGTTATACTTTTAATATTATTATAATAATATTAAATTATTTAAATAGAAGTTTAATATATAAAGAAGATAGTTTAATAATAAGAAGAGTTAATATAAAAAAGAAAGTTTTAGAGAAAAAGAAGAGAGAAAGAAAAGCTTAGATATCTATCGCGTATATTAAATTTTTAAATTACTTTAAATCGTCTAGCTTAAATTAAATATTAATAAAATATTTTCTTTTTAATTTTAAAGATTTAAGTTTAAGCGAATTATACTTATTAAGCGCTATTATCTAATATAATCTTAATTACTTTTATAATAATTATAATTATTATTATAATTTATATAGATTAAAAAATAAAAGATTTAAATAAGCGAGCTAGTAAGTAATTATCTTTATCTAATTTAGCTAATATTAAACTACTATAACTTATTAAAATTTTTATATATTTTATTCTTACTTTCTTATTTTTAAGTCTTATTATCTTTATAGAAATAATTATTCTTTTAAATTAAACTCTATAATAATATACTTAAAATAGCGCGTAATATATATTCTCTTTATTTCTAATATCGATACTTACTAGAATTAACGTACTTTTTAATAAAATAAGCTTTAATTAAAATTAAGAATAGTTTAATATTTATAAATATTCGTATAAGCCCTTTAATTCTTTTATATATATTTATTAATTTATTTTTTTATAATAATTAAAGTAGAAGAGACTAAGTCTAATAATTTATTATAATAAATATTAAATATTAATAATAATAGCGATATTAAAAGTTTTAATATAGATTAATTAGATAATAATTAAATTCTTAATTAAAATAAAAAGTAAAGAATAAGCTTAATTAAAATAAAAATATTAAGAGATCGCGATAGCGAATAAATATATTTATATTTAAGAAGAAATTAATTAAAAAAATAAAGAAAGTCGATATCTTAACTATTAATTACGCTATAATTATTAAAAAGTATAAAATTAAATATATTAATATATCGTTATTATAATAGAAGTAAGCTTTTAAATAAATTAGATAAGATATAATAGATAAACGATAAATAATTTCTAATTCTAATTATTATTCTAATAGATTTATATTTTAATAATATTATATAAAAAAATACGCGAGCGTAATTACGAAAAAGTTTAAAGTTTCGCTTATCGCGCGAATTATTATATATATAAATAAAGATAAAAGCTCGAATTAAGAGAAAATAAATAATATCGAAGCTAAATAAGATATAAGTATTAAAAATAATTTTATTATACGCGCTAATAATTAAGTAGATCTTATTTTTTAAGCTATTCGAAAGTATAATATAGAATTTAATAATAAGCGCTATTATAGTTTAAATATAATAATATTAACGCGCTAATTAATAAGTATCGAGCTATTATAAAAATCTTAAAATATTAAATATAATTATATCTAAAAGATAAAATTATAAATCTTTATTTATATATAATTAATTTAATATATAATAATAAAAAGTTTATTATAAAAGCTACGCTATTTAAGTTAATATTTTAATCTTAATTATTACTATCGCTATTATACGAGTAATATAAAGTTATCTCTTATTTAAATATATCTAATTTTTAATTCTAATTATTATTATAAATATCGCTAATTTATTCTAGAATTATTAAATATACTTTTATATACTTTTTATATCTAATCTTTTTTTTATATATCGCGAGAAGATAGCTTAAAGAAATATAACTTATTATATTAAGCTATAATACTTTTAAAAGAATATTAAGAAATATATTAACTTTTCTAAATTAACGATTTAATAAAAAGGCTATAATTATAATATATATAATTTTATATTAAATAGCGATATCGAAAATATATAATAGATATATAAAATTATCGTCGACGACTTTAATTATAAAGTATCGGCGGATTTCGCGCGGCTAATATTAGAGAAAGATAAGCTTTTCTTATTACTAGTAGATATAGCTCGCTTTCTTTTATATATATAAAGTAATAAAATATAATTATATTTAATTTTATATCTTATTAATTTAGCGTAATTATTAACTAGAATAATAATTAGAATAACTACTTCTAAATATAGAAATCTTAATCGAGATATTTTATATATATATTATTTTATAATATAATATTATAGATATATTATATCGTAAAATATCTCGCTAAGATTTTATATTATATTAGATATAAAATTATATAAATCTTAATAACTTATATTATATTAGAGTATAATATAGTAGGTTAATATTCTATATTATATTATATCTTTTCGACAATAAATTTATTTTTTTTTTTTTTTTTTTTTTTTTTTTTTTTTTTTTTTTTTTTTTTTTTTTTTTTTTTAATTTTTTAATTTTTTTTTTTTTTTTTTTTTTTTTTTTTTTTTTTTTTTTTTTTTTTTTTTTTTTTTATTTTATTTTTTTATTTTATTATATTTATTTTTTTTTTTTTTATTGAAAATTTTTTATTATTTTTTTTTATTTTTTTTTTTTTTTTTTTTTTTTTTTTTTTTTTTTAATATTTATTTTTTTTTTTATTTTTTTTTTTTTTTTTTTTTTTTTTTTCTTTTTTTTTTTTTTTTTTTTTTTAAAGTAAATTTTTAATTTTAATAATATAGTTATATTTTTTCGACTTTCTTATAAATTCTTAATATATCTTTTTAAGTAATATAATATTTTATTTATAGTTAATAAGACTTAATAAGTATTTAAATTCGAGTCTTATTATTATAATTAATACTTTAAGTATTAAATATATTAATAAAAGATAATTAAGATAGAGAATAATAAGAAGATTTCTATTTATTATATTATATAAATAAGACTTATATATTAAAAGTCTTTATACTCTTTCTCTATTTCTTTATACTATAACGAGTAAAGGCCTATGAATTAAATTCATAACCGTTTTTTTGATCAGGGCTGTCGAGTAAATTTGGTGAGCGGTCTTTGGTGAGCGGTCTTTGGTGAGCGGTCTTTGGTGAGCGGTCTTTGGTGAGCGATCTTTGGTGAGCGATATTTGAATGCCTTGCCTTTTAATAATTATAAGACTGAATTTCGAAATTCTTAAAGCATTCAAAAGCGCAATCTACGCTCTATAATTTAAAAAAAAAAATCTTAAAATTTTAATAGAAAATAGTAAAGTTATTAAAGGGTTAAAAGTAGGGTGAGAGATTTTGATGGTTGCGGACGCTAATTTATTTACCCGCGGTGAGTCAGCCGGTCTAACCAAAGAGCGTAGTGACCCTGAATTTATGATTGGCTGCACATACAAATTCAAGGTTTTCTAGTTCAGCCCTACCTTATTCTTTTATATATACTGATTAGTACTTTAATATTATTACTATTATATATTCTATTAATATCGCTATTATATATATACTTCGCATATTTATACTTCGTATATATATACTTCGTATATATATACTTTATATATATATACTACGTCGCTATTATATAGAGTACTAGTACTTATTAAAATAAAGAATAATAATACTATTTATGAAATTTGAAAGTATATTAAGTACTTAGCTCTATCTAAATTCTTATCTTAATATATCTAGAACTTTTAATATCGATCTTCGTATAGAGTATAGCTTAGTTTAATAAGGTATATGTTGAAATATAACCTCCGCGCATCCCAGCCACTATGATTTTAGCCTCCGCGTATCTCAGCCATTATATTTTCCAGCCATTTAATTTTATACTATATTTAGAGGCCTCGGAGAGGTTTTAGAGAATTAATCCGTCCGTTCTATATATTATATATCTGAAATTCTAATAGGTTATAAGCTCGATCTATAGGGTATATAGGCTAAGTCGCTATAATATTAGCTTTCTATAAGACTAATTCAGATATAGAGTTATAACTACGTCGTCGTATCGTCGTAAAGAATCCTCGTCGTTATAAAAAACCCTCGTCGTCGTAAAGAACTCTCGTCGTCGTAAAGAATCCTCGTCGTCGTAAAGAATTCTCGTCGGAATAAAAACTCGATTACACTGATGGGCGAGCTAGTACTCTTTCTCTCTTTTCTTATAGAATTTTTTAAGATTTAATAAGATCGACGGAGATAATGACATAGTAATAAAGAGGAACGTCGCGAAGGACTATAGATAATATCTATATAAAATAGCTATATTACTTCGAGATAAAGTATTACTCTTATTATCTAGAAAGGATATTATACTCTAGAGACATATCATATTATCTTAGAAAGGGGTATTACGTTAAAAAGACGTATTATCTAGAATAGATATTAAATGTTATATTAGAAAGACGTATTATCTAGAATAGGTGTCTGTTACGTTAGAAAGACGTATTACACTAGGATGGTGTGTGTTAAAGCTAAAATAGCCTCTTGTTGAAAGGCTGGAATGGCCTCTTATTGAAAGGCTGGAATGGCCTCTTATTGAAAGGCTGGAATGGCCTATTGTTACGGCTGGAATTGCCTGTTCTTGTTACGGCTGGAATAGCCTGTTGTTGTTGAGGCTGGAATGGCCTGTTATTGTTACGGTATTATTGTTGAGGCTGGAATAGCCTATTGCTATCGAAGGCTAGAATGGCCTATTGTTGGGAGTTGTGTATAGCTTCATTTCTTATTAGGTGAACTGGGAGGGGGGGGGGGGGGGGGTTTTTTATGTTGCCCCCCCCCCCCCCCCCCCCCCTTTTTTTGTCCCCCCCCCCCCCCACCCACCTTTTTTTTCCCCCCCCTTTTTTTTTTTTTTTTTTTGGGCCCGGCCCGGGGGGGGTTTTGGGGAAAAAATCCGTCCGTTTTACCCCCCACATACCTGAAATTCTAACAGTATATCCTGCTGTAGCATCCTTCCATAGAATTCATCATCCTTGCTACCCACACCAGACTGGTACCATAGCACAATTGCAGGGACTTTTGATACCCACCCTCGGCACCTTAATGGATTATGTCGGTATATAGGAAAATCGGTGATAATATGGTGGTGCGGTTACGCACAAAAACGTAAAAACATAAGGACCTCTCGTTAGAGTTTCGTAAGGTACAAAGCATTAGTTGGCCATCTATGACTTTGCTTGATAAAATGACACGCTTGTTTCAATCTGCTGCCAGAATTACTATTTCTCTATCAAGGTGGTCTACGTCAAGCAACACCATATTTCGGCCATGGACTTGCATAGGGCAGCCTCTGGCCCATCACTTTACTCAGGTTCCCAAAATGGGGCACAGAATCAGGCTTTTGTTACTATGGCGAAATGTGTGTGCTGGCCAGGGCAAAGCATGCATGAGCTGAAGATCATGTTCAGCTTATGCATAATACGGACTTTTTGGCAGGCCAAATCTTCGCATGCGGCTGAGTTTTATGATTACATTTGGCTCCTCCAATCTTAAATAATGGAGAACACTAGCTCAAGAAGGCTGAAATATCAGTCTGACATACATGTGACAGGCTCTTCGTAGTTCTGCTCATTTACTGCATCGACTGGCAAGTATTCCCGCGCTATAAGAATTCGAGCACTGTGAAACAAGGAGTGCGGTCAGGCTACATTTACCGCAAAGGTGCGCGACCATTTTACGAAAGATGGAACTAAAATTAGAAAAGGATTTTAAAATTTATAGCCGTGGTTGCATTTCTGCTGGGATGCTGCGGTGGTTTGGTAACCTTGCAAAGATCTCCTATGGCCCCTTTCGAATGCACACGCTCCAGTCTCTATGCTCAATGGCAATTTCGCTTCCGCAGAAAAAGTTCTTCGAGTCCACTGTCCTGTCGGTCCCTTCAAATTCCCGTGGATAAGGGCTGTCGTTCCTCTTGGAGATTCTCGCAGTGCTCTTAAAGGCTTATTTGGCTTGTTGTCGAGATCCTTATTGGTCATTCTCTTCGTGGTGCGCGAAATAATGCTCTGCTTTATCAAGTTTCTATTACTCCTGTCTCTACTGAAACATGATAATCATATCACCCTTGCACGTCACACGCTGTCAAGACAAGTTTCATGGCCTTCTGTCATATCTGCATCGAATATGTCCGCAGCTTCACCTTTGGTACAGACCCACAGCAGCTCCTTCACCTCCGCATCTAGAAGTGTAGTCAACAATCATACCTATCGCATAGCCAGTGCCACTACCGTCCCCCCAACCTCATCTTACCTCAATCCCAGTTACGCTGGAAATTATAAGAGCATCAACACCAACCAGAGTCTCAATTCGGGGACCTGTGCGATTGCAGGCGGTCACTGCCCGTCCAAACAGAACAACGAATCTGTGAGAACGACGAACGCCACAGATGTGAACGATCAGTGCGTATTGTGGGATCCTTCCTGCCCAGGGGATAGGACCTTAGCAATAGATAAATTCTTTGATCCCACATTTCAAGGCGATCTTCTAAGGAACAAATGCTTCATCGAGGCGGGATCGATAAATTTAGGGAATTCGTCGACCTGCGACATACACAATTCTTCGGATAGCACGTCCGAGTTTCAAAGCATGAAAAATTGGATGAGATCAAGACAATGTGTAACAGCCAATACGGAATGGGCTGTAAATACCACGGATCTCCTCGATCCTGATTCCCATGTGGCTATTCAAATGGACCCCTATAGTTACCACATCATGTCAGGGGCCAATCCATCTTGCTGTGGCGAATGCGAGCTTGACGTTAAGAATGTAGATGTCTACTACTGGCCCGAGCCTGTTGTCAACACGTCGTGTCTCAGCATCATTGGGGACAGCATCAGACCACTTGATTATGGTGCTACAAAGACCGTGGACTCCAACAATGAGACTACTACCTACTGGGGTTGCGATGCCAGCATGGAAACGGACTACATCACCCGATATAGTTCTGCTATTACGTATCCAGTAGTGACTATAACAGCTAGTATCTCGACTATTGGCTCTTTGCTAATTAAGGCCTCACTATTCGATCCATGGTCCCCATCACCATGTACCGTCAGTGACTTAATGTCCCAGGGGTCGAATATATCCGCAGACATTCGTGTCAAGCATGCAACAATGCACGCACGAGATCACACTTTAATCACCCCGTCTTCCGTTACCCACAATGGTAGTTTACCAGTGACTACCATTGTGTCAGGCAATTTCACTTTGTAAGTCTCTACTTATAGAAAGGTTTCACACACTAATGGGAATATCAAATGTGTTAGTACCTCTCCGTCTGTGTACGCCAGATTCCACGGAATAACAGCAACAGACCAGTGCGGCGGCGTAGTTCTATCGACTACGATGGTCGCCTTCGACCCTGGAGAACTATCAACGATCGCTGGGCCACTTGGGGGGCCTTATGGGCTTGGCAATGCTGGGCTCGGCAATGACGTTAATGGTGGAAATCCATTTTCTACAAAAAGTTTTAATTTCAACGATCTGCCTTGCCCGCCGCAAAGCGTAATGGTACCTACTCGTCGTCAAGTTTATCACGTATCGAGCTGAAGCAATCATCTTAGGAACAAAACTGGTACAAACCACAGCCCGGTGAACCGTACCGCCCTCTTATTGCTATGCCCAGTAAACTGAAGGAGATTGTTCCTTGGTTCTCTAAATGCGACTACGACTACTTCACAGCCTATGATCCCCCCAGTGCCCTGACGGTTGAAACAGCACTAGCCCCACCTATCGTGCAAAATGAGCCGAAAGCTCATCCTTGGGCGCCAGTGCCAAGTCCTACTTTAACTTCAGAAGCTAGACAGATAGTCGGCACCGAAACGTCAATACCTATACCTGCGAATGTCCCTACGTTGGATCAGCCAAAGGCTACAGTTACAACAACTTCGGTTCCCCCAAAGCAGATTGGCCCTCACCCTAATGACCCTGCAACTCACGAGAGTCAGCCGTCCCAGCCGCTGTCTAATCCTGTAGAATCAAGCGGCGATCTCAAAGGAGGCAACGACCCTCAACAAAATAACGATCCTCAGCAAAGCATTGATCCCAAACATGGTTCTGATTCAAGTTCAGTTGGAAATCCTAAGCAAGCCAGCGATCCCAACCAAAGTAATAGCCCAAAAGAAGGCAATGATAACAGTCGAGATCCTGGACAAGAAGCAGATCCCAAGCCCAACAGCGATCCCAACCAAGCCGATGATGGTCAAGGACTAACCCAGAATGCAGGAGCAGTAGCACAATCGGACCCAAAGCAGAACAATGACGCAAATCCTTTCGACAATTTGGCCGAAGGCCAAACCACGACTATAAACAACCAAGCTGTGCAGCCGCTTCCTCATGGCATCTCCATTGCAGGCACTACCTTGACCGCAGGAGCCCCACCAATCACCGTCTCCGGAACCCCAATACAACTCGGTCCGTCCGCTCTCATTATAGGTGCATCTACCATACCTCTCCCCTCCGCAGGTCCCAACTCCATAATCACCACTATCGCAGGCCACGTCATCACCGCCGCACCGAACGCGATCGCGGTCGCAGGCACCACTCTAACAAGAGGAGCACCCCCAATAACCGTATCCGGAACCCCAATCCGACTCGCATCCTCCGCTCTCATCGTAGGCACCAGCACGCTCCCTCTCGCAGCCCCAGCCCTAGCCCCAACCCCCATCACCACCACCATCGCCGGCCAAGCCATCACCGCAGCGCCAAACGCCGTCGCACTCGCAGGCACCACTCTCAACCCCGGAGCCCCCGCCACCACCATCGACGGAACAACCCTCTCCCTCAACCCAGCCGGCCAATTCCTCCTAAACGCTCAAACCATCCCCCTCCCTTCCACAAAAACCCCCTTAACAACCACCACATCCATAGCCAACGAGCCCATCACCGCCGCCCCAAACCTCCTCCTCATAGCCGGCAGCTCTCTCACCCCCGGATCCCCGGGCACCACCATCTCCGGAACATTCCTCTCCCTCAACACGGCCAGCGCCCTCCTCCTCGGCTCCCAAACCATCCCTCTCTTCTCCGCATCCCCTCTCCCCCTCACAACAACCATAGCAAACCACGTCATCACCGCCTCGCCTCACGGAATCGCTATTGCAGGCACCACTTTGACGCCTGGCGCTTCGGGGATTACGCTGGGCGGGACCCTCGTGTCGCTTAATACGGCTGGGTCCGTGGTGGTTGGGTCGAAGACTATTGCGCTGCAGAGCAGTGGTGGTAGTGTGGGACTGGAGGGGCTGATAATGGGGGCGTTTGGGTCGAACGGGCCGTTTGGCTCGGTTACTGGTAGCCCGCCGTCGTCGACGGTGGGGAGTGCTGGGTTGGGAGGTACGAATGGTACGAGCGGTGGTGTGCAGGTTTTTGAAGGGAGGGCGGCGAGGCTGAAAGGGTTGTTTCTGGGGAATGGGATGGTGGGGTCGGTGGGGTTGGTGTTTCTGATGGCTTTTGTGGGGTTTGTGTGCTCAATAACTATGTGTATATAGCTATTTTCTACCTTTTATATACCTTTCTACTAAATCAAATAATACCGTTGGATAGGCTACTTACTCACAATATCTTCTCCATACTTGACAATTCTTCCCACATACCATACCAAATTTGGCGCTCGCCGAAGAGGAAATGGAACGCGCGTTAGAAGACCCGGTGCCATTGTGTGCCTCTCCTATATGACCGATGGATAGAGCAGACGATGTTGACGAGCCGCCTTCCCTCTCTGCACTTTCATAGCTCGGCTGCAGCCCGTCTTTTAATGATATATAGGATATCAGTCTTTGCCTCCTCTTGTGAGCCGAGCGGTACTGCGCTGCCTTCTGAATGCCATGAGCAAGGATTGGTTGGGTTGCACTGAGGAAGGACAGGAAAGGGCGAGCTAGATTTGTGCGTCTGATAGTCCAGATAGATATCTACGCCAATTAGGTTGTGGCAAGAATTTGAGTCATGTTATTCGGCATAGTAACAAGTAGACGCTAAGCTCAAGCATGATATGGCATGAGAATCTTGACCAGGGTCACCATTTTCAGTTCAATGTCATTTGCAATACATGCACTTCAAGGGCTTGCGGGCCGCAAAGGGGAAGGGCTAGGTGGCGGGTTTCAGTGTGTAGACTGAGCTAATATACCACTGTTCTCTCTGTAAACAGTTCGAGGATACCGAGATTAAATACTCTTTCATCCCCAAAAAGGGTGTGATGGATGATTGTTAGAGGAAAAAGTTGATATTGATCTTTCCGTAAACATTCCGAGGACCCTAAGACCAACACTCTTACAGTCCCAAACCCACTCCGACTAAATAGGGGACTGCGGAATCGTTTCCATCGCCCGGCAATCCCATCATTACTGCCAACTCGTGCTTTGTCATCCAGAACGAGCCAGGTACTGTCTCAAATGTAGACCGATGCCACACCAACTACCCTATCCAATCGTTCGATCGACTTCTACCTGGCGGAAATCGAATAGCTTGTCCCTGATTGACTGTCCCCGGATTGCCCGGTTATGTTTCCAATAGAGGTGGCCACCACCCTTGTTCCTATCTCATTGTCAGCATGGTGCTTTCCAGGCGGATGTGAATATTCAAGTTTTCACAATCATCCCAGGCATGCAGCCTTGGCGTCGAAGGACATCCACCAGCCCAAGGCAATCAAAACCGACCCATCATGAATTTCCCTCCCTAACGCACATCGTATCACTTCTTGATGTCAAAAGCCATGGCAATCATCACAGAAGAAGTAGGCGACATCTTCTCCGCGCCCCCAAACAGTATCCTAATCCGTACGTTTCCACCGACCCCCTTCCCCCCAAAACCCGTCCGGCCCCACTGACCACGTTCCAAAGACGCCTGCAATGCCCGCGGCGCCTGGGGCTCCGGGGTAGCCGTCGCTTTCAAACTTTTCGGTCTTTATTTATTTTATTTAACTATTATCCCATCTATTTATTTACTTTTCGCACATTTATTTCATTACTATCCATTTTTTTCCTTCAAACAGAAGTACCCCTACGCCTTCCGCCAACATCAAGCATACTGCCTCTCATCGCCCACGGGCTCCAAGCTCTCCGTCAAACAACACCAAGCCAGTCTCGTAGGCACGGCCCTACTCATTCCTCCACCCACTGCAACAAACCAGCGACAAGCATCCAAGACACCTCACTACATAGCCTGCCTATTCACCTCTCTCGACTACGGAAAAAGGGTCTCGCCTCCGGAGGAAATAGTGGAAAACACAAGAAAGGCGCTCGAAAACCTAGCGAAACAAGTTGCAGAGATGAGAGCAGCGGGCGAAGAGGTGGGCAAGTGCTGTCCGGTAAGGATCAACAGCGGAAGGTTCGGTGTCGAGTGGCAGAAGACGAAGGCGGTTTTAGAGGCTGGAGGGCTTGTTATCACCGTTGTTAGGCCGGAGGCAGAGCAGAAAGCAGATGGGGCAGGTACTGCAGCAGGTGGGCAGTCTCCTGTCAAAGATGAGAATGAGAAAGCAAAAGGTGAGAAATGTGCCGTGGGGACCAATGCAAGGCGGTCCAACCGTTGGACGTCGGGTCGAACGAAGGCTAAGGGTCCGTTTGAAAAACAGACACGCGGGGTGAAGAGGAAGGTTGAGAAGGATTTTGAGGATGGCGACGATGGTCGCGAGGATATGAAGGGGGAAAGGCTGGCATAACTTCATCCAGGAACTGCAAAGCGGGAGAAGCTGAGTCTGGATGGGTAGCCACTCAATGGACGTGATCTGATACTCTTTGTTATAGATAATGAATCCAACACTCCATTGCACACGGCCATTGGTACTGCGTCAGATTCGATTGTCGCCCAGCATCTAAACGACAAGCGCGCCCAGACTGACCGACTAGATAGACATGGCCGAAGCATCGTGAAGCCGTTGAGAAATTCTAGGAGGAAGATTATCATCGGGCCAGAAAAACCGGATCACTTGATAATTAGCACATGAGATTGACATTTTGTTGTGCGCCATATGCGCAGGGAAAATTGAAAGAGGTTCACTGAATTTGGAAAAGTGTAGTCGTGTTGGGCGAATAACTTTTTTTTTAATAAAAAAAAATTTTTTTTTTTTTTTTTTTTTCTTTTTTTCTCCCCCTTTTTTTTTTTTTTTAAAACTTTAATTAAATTTTTTTTTTTTTGTTATAATTTACAAGTAAAGGCCCATGAATTAAATTCATGAAGTTGGATTTTCTAAGTCAAATCGAATTTTAGCCCTAGCCCTAAGTCAAATCGAACTCTGATCGCTTGCTGTGCGTTTTTGACCTACATACAGGTATATATGTGCGGAGAGAGGCGCGCTAAGGCCTAATTAGGAAGGTGTATCGAGTGTGGAGGATTAATCCGTAATAATTGCCCACAAAAAACAGAGAAAGGCCATGTCCTTATGGCAAGAAGTATCGAAATACCGGAAAGAAATGGAGATAACATGCTAATTAGTGGTGTGAATCCCACATTATCTCCTGCCGCAGTGAAATCTTTCGAATAATGAAATAGCTGTCAGAGCAAGACATCGGACGGTTTCAATTCGTCCAAATATGTATCGTCCGATGTTCCTCCTGCAGAGGCCCAATTGGCTGTGATCGTCGCAGTAGATCCTCCTCTTGTGACGTCATTGCAGTGATGTACCATATCAATGCAGTGGGGATGACAGGCCAAGTTGCAGTGGTGTTCTCCGCTTGCTGAGTGATGATTTGACGTGGGATCTTGGAGAGCTGAGCCGTGTTCTTGACGATGGTGGCCTTGTTGCCGCTTGGTTTCTCCGCAGTGTTCTCCATAGTGTTCTCCGCAGTGTTCTCCGCATTTGCCTGTTGTAGTTCCTCCTCTTACTCCTTAATGCAGTGGGGATGACAGGCCAAGTTGCAGTGGTGTTCTCCGCTTGCTGAGTGATGATTTGATGTGGAACCGTGGAGAGCATATGACGTGGGATCTTGGAGAGCTGAGCCGTGTTCCTGACGATGGTGGCCTTGTTGCCGCTTGGTTTCTCCGCAGTGTTCTCCATAGTGTTCTCCGCAGTGTCCGCATTTGCCTGTTGTAGTTCCTCCTCTTACTCCTTAATGCAGTGGGGATGACAGGCTAAGTTGCAGTGGTGTTCTCCGCTTGCTGAGTGATGATTTGATGTGGAACCGTGGAGAGTATATGACGTGGGATCTTGGAGAGCTGAGCCGTGTTCTTGGTGCTGGGGGCCTTGTTGCCGCTTGGTTTCTCCGCAGTGTTCTCCGCATTTGCCTGTTGTAGTTCCTCCTCTTACTCCTCAATGTAGTGGGATGACAGGCTAAGTGCAGTGGTGTTGCTTGCTGAGTGATGATTTGATGAACTGGAAATATGACGTGGGATCTTGGAGAGCTGAGCCGTGTTCTTGACGATGGTGGCCTTGTTGCCGCTTGGTTTCTCCGCAGTGTTCTCCGCATTTACCTGTTGTAGTTCCTCCTCTTGCTCCTCCTCTTGCAGAGTATCAGACTGAGTAGCTAGCTGAGTGGCTGACTGATAGATGACTGAGTGACTGGCTGACGACTGACAAGTGGATTGCTGAGCTGATAGGGTAGGTAGTGTTGACTGAGCGGCTGAGAAAATGGTTAAAACAGGGGATGAAGAACGGATTGGGGAGGAAGACGCGTCTTGGAGGTAGCATCGCCTGGGGGCGCAGTAGGGGCCTAAGAGGCGGGAAAGGGGTGTACGTGCCTAGACGTTAGAACCTTTGGGCGAGGGGTATCGAAGACGATTGTGTTTATATTGGTGGAATTGGTAGAATTGGTAGAAGGTGGAAGAAGAATGGTTACACAAACAGGTGGAAGGATTATCCGGTCCCGGACGCGTTTGGTGACTACTAAATGCTACTTCGCCCACCAATAGTAGGCAAACTTCATAATTTTTACAGCGTTAGAAAGCGCAAAGCGAGCTCTACAATTTGAGGAATTAGAAGTAACTGTAGTACGCAAGCGAGTACTTCAAAGTGAAAACTTCACAACAAATTTTGATGAGGAGGCGCGGAGGGCTACCGGGCTGACTCAGCCGGTCTAACCAAAGAGCGTAGCGAACCCGAATATGATTGGCGCACATACAAATTCAAGGTTTCCAAGCTCAGCCCTACCTTATTCTTTATATAACTGATAAAACATAAACGAGATATTAAAAGCAAGCTTAAAACAAAAATTACAAAACACCATTAATATATCTAAATATAAACAGTACTAATGAAAGAGTAAAAAACAAATTAAAATATTACAAGGGAATATAAATAATAAAAATAATAAAAAAAATTAAAAAGCCAAAAAGTTAAGACTTTATAAAAAAAAGAAAGTAAAAAAAAAAAAAAAAAAATAAAAAATAATAAAAAAAAAAAAAAAAAGGTAAAGAAAAACAATAGTTAACGTAAGATAAAATAAAAAAAAAATTAAAAAAGGGTTTAAATAGTCTCTACCAAAATTATTATAAAAATTAAAGATAAATATCCTTTAAAATATAGCTAGGAAATGAAATTAGTTATAATTATTAAGGTTGTTAATATTAAGACTAGACCATTCCATTAACTCTCGTCTTTAAGAGTAAATATTAATAAAGTACTAGTAAAATAAATCTTATAAATAAGATATAATAGTTATTAGTTTATAAACTAAATAAATCGAAGCTTACTATATAATAATTAATAGAAGTCTTTAATCCCCTATTAAAAAGTAATATACGATATTATATATAACTATTAGTTTTAAATAACTATAATATTATATTATATAATAATTCGTTATAATATATTACGATCGAAGGATTCTTTCTTTATATTTATTTTCTATACGATATATCTTCTATAGTCCTCGATATAACAATTTTAGGCTCTATAGAAATATAAAAATCTATTAATCAAAATGCAGAATAAAAAGCTCTATTAATAAAGATCTATTTATTAATATTTATATCAATATAAGAGTAGATATTTTATCTCGAAGTTATTTAAGCGGGTTTAAAGTTATTAATCTCGTTTTATTAAATTTAAAAGAGGTATATAAGCTTCCTTAAAAGATACTATAATTTAAATTAAAGTTATTAAGCTCATAATTTATTAAAGACTTCTATAAATATATATAAATACATATTAAAAGCTTTTTAAGATTATATATTAAAGCTTATAGTAGAACTTCGACTTCGTAAACTTAAAAGGAATTACTAAACTTTACGCCGATAATATTCTTCTAGATTAATAAAATCGACTATTATTTAGCGAGAATCGAATTTAAAAGATTAAATCTATCTCTCGAAGATTAATATTAAACGACGATCGTCTTATAATAAAAGAATTATATTAATATAAAAAATTTTTTTTTTTAAAAAAAAAAAAAAAATTTAAAAAAAATATTTTTAAAAATATAAAAAAAGAGTATTAAAAGTATCTTCGATAAAAAAACTTTTTCGAAAATACTTTTAAATATAAGTTTATTATTTTAAACTATAAGTTGTGTAGTTAGAAATTCTTTATAATTCTTCTAATAAGATAATAAATTCGAAGAAAGATTTAATAGAGTAAGGCTTTAATATATATTAAGGATCTCGAATATTAAGTTAAAGGTCTTTAAGGCTAGTAATAAAAATAAATAAGATAGATTAAGAAAGCTAAAGAAGTAATATAGTAGTAATGTTATTTGAGGGTAATAAGACATACTCTTTATACGTAGCGAGATACTCTCAAGATACTTAATGACTATTTAATGGCCTATTTAATATTTTATAGTTACTAAATTACTACAAGTGGATCGTCGGCAAAAAGCAGTAAAAGCGAAACATTATCCGTGGTGGACGTTGTAAAGCAGTATGTACCGCTGAGGCAATGTTTTGGAACGTGCAGCCAATTGGGCTACGACAGGGATAGAGCTGCAATGCTTTCCCGTTTCAATTGGAAAGAGTGAAGATAAAAGACCTTTCTGCAAGCAGCGGTAGGTGTAAACTGATCCAAGCTCGAAGAACAATCCCGCAGTTCCTGCACGGATAAACTCATCCGATGTCCGTCTTTAAATCGCTCATGGTGGCAGGCTCTCATTCCAGGGCGAGAGGGAGGTGCCGCAAAGATTGCGCCCCATGCAGATCAGCATAGGCGCCACATCGCAGCATCTGGAGGATGGAACGAGCTGAAAGTGCAAAGATCGGCTTGTCCGCAGTGATCTATCAGATGAAACCGGTTTTTGGGGAGTCGGAGGGCGGTTCAACCTACGTACTCTACTGGAATACGGTCCCCTACCACCAACCAGGTCCCCAGTCAACAACCATGGGCCCCAAAGTTGCGAAACATCAGTCATCTTGGCGACTTTCAATCCTGCATTCCTCAGGGGGAGTGGGAGATGGAATCACTCAGGACCGCCAAGTCGACAGTCTTGGAAGGCGCCAAATCTCGAGAGGTTCCAATGCTTTTAAAGATGCGTATGAGATCATTTCGCGTCCCTAGCATCGAACCTGGCGCAGTCATCCTACATGACGCTACGAATCATTTCATGGTCCCGCTCAGAGTAAGAGACGGTGTAGTAACGCTAGTGCAAGGAATGAGTTGTAAAACCGCCTTTCTGTTACGTATCTCACAATCTATATAGTGAAGAACGCCATGCAGAAGACTTAGGTGGGCATGATGGCGGCGTCTGCCATTCTAAGCCGCGTCCCTATGATCCGAGCCGAAACTTCACAGCCCCGTTCTGCAATGAATCCTTCAGCCTCAACATCCCATTAAAGTCTCACTCAAGGCTGCCATCTCTTCGACAGCAAAAGAACCCCACGCTCCACACACAAAAGCTCGCCGAACGTTCCATTCAAGGCTTGTAGCGATCATGCGCGCTCTTGGTTTCATCGCGATTTCAGCCTGCTTCCTGGGGAAAGCGACAAGAATAGGCGCACAAACATGTTACTTCCCAAACGGCTCCGAGTCCCCTCACAATTACACCCCCTGCGGAGCTCAATCATCCCGCCTGGCGAGCGCATGCTGCCCATCTTTAGACATCTGTCTGGACAATGGCCTCTGTCTTGCCCAGACGGGCAATGAAGTCGTTTGGCGGGGCTCTTGCACAGATCAAAGCTGGGAAAGAGATGGATGTCCGCAATATTGTCAGGATGGTAAGTCTAGTCTGATTGATAGTATGCGAAAGGCGAGAAAATCGTTGTCCCCTCGCTCCCTCTTGTTTTGTCCCCCATGGATATCATAATGTGCACAAGACTGACCAACGCTCACACTTCTGTTTCCTAGTCCAAACCGATTGGGGCGTAACGATCTATCCGTTCCAACAGGACTCCTCCTTTTGCTGTGGACCGGGCAACTCATCATCCAACGCATGCATCAACAGTACACAAGGGAGCACAGCTCCCTTTTTCGTGCGAGCTGGAAGAGTAATATTCAACCGGACATCCGGTTCCATCTCGCCGAACAGTAGTGAAACAGCTACGGTCACTGTCTCATCCACAGCCGCTCCATCAACGACCGCAAATTCGCCCACTGACCCCACAATATGCATTAATCCGCCATCTTCATCTAATAAGTCTAATGTGGTCGGACTTGGAGTCGGTGTACCGCTTGGGCTAGCATTGCTCGGTGCTTTGGGGTTGCTGTGGAAACAGAGGAATCGCGAGCTGGGCGCGAGGCGAGAGGCGCGCGCTTGGGAAGGGAAATATGATGAGCTGAGGAGTGAAAAGCGCGGAGAGTCGATTGGTGTTGAAGGACAGACGCAAGAGCTTAGACATGAGGGCTGGATGCTGGACGAACTTGAGGGAAGTCTTGTCTATGAGGTCGCAGATAGCATCAGATGAGCTTCGTCGGTGGTGGCTATTGGTTCTTTGCAAAGGACGGCCGAAGCACTGAAATGCTAATGCTAGTCTGAAATAATCTTCATGAGCAAATGGAAAACATAACCAAGGAGACTAGGTGAGCGTTCATTTTATCCTCAGTTTAACGAAAGGCATGTGATACGTTGACACCCCTCACATCCGGGTACAGTGTCCGGGTACGAGGGGTGTCTGACCCGACATACTCTATTGCGCATTTCTAGGGGCACTTTCCTGATCAACTTACCCTTAACCCCGAAAGACTAGTCTTGCTGAAGATCCAGTGCACCCAAACAGTGTAGGAGCGAGTGTGTACAGGAGGGGGCCCCGAAGGGAGGGAGATTCCTGTTCACGAGTGACGCACTCTGTAGGTAGCAAGACCACAGCACTTGAGGCACTCGAGACTGCGCCCTAACCGACCAGCCCAGAAGTCGTACCCGGATGTTGGGGGGGGAGTTCTGTCATTGTATCAATAATGGGGTGCCAACGTATCGCGTCCCTTGATAACTACCAAGCATGGCCTTGAGCGACTTGTCTATTCGCCACTAGCGCTCCCTGGCACTCCTACTTCTACTGCCACCACTGTACATGACTCCTTTGCATTCTTATTGAAGTTAACCATTTCCATGAACCAACACGGTACAGTCCTAACATTCCCCTGCGAGGCTTGCCTGACTTCTCGTTGACTCGATAGAACTTCTTCTTTGAACGGCCCTTCAATGACCGAACACTTTTTTCTAGTCATAGCGGTTGTGAAGGAAAGAGAGGAAGAGGGATCCTCCACGTCAGCGATCTAGGCCGACAGCGAGGGTGTGGTGGGCGGGGCATTGTTTAGAGCTAAATCAGCTAATTTAGAGGCGGGATCACCATGGTAACCTCAAGCTCAGTTAGGCACGTTATTTGTTTGTGTAGCTGGCAATCCGCTCCAGCACAACAAAGTCGACTTTGTGCGTTCTACATTCACTGTCCCTTCCGCTCCTAGATTTTGCTCGCGATTCTCCCTGATTGTCTGCCGCACCGGTCTTGAACGCTCGAAGAGAAAACATGACACTTCGTGACTGCGAGTATGAGTCATGCACCCAGCCAGCCGAACGCGATATTGGAAGCTGTATGATTTGCTCCTCGCACTTCTGCGCCGAACATTCACGATTGCCATTCCACTATCCTTCCCAGGTATGTTGCGGCCTAATACCTGTCGATCTTCGAACTTCATTGAATCCCCAAGCAGGACACCGAGTCGGATGCTTACTGGACCGCATACAGTTCCGCGAACAAGAAACATCTTCTACATCGCCTCTACCAAGTCAAGACCACTGCTCTGATCTCCTTGGCTAGCCGCCTCCGGAACGGTACATCATGCACCATTCCCGCGCTTATGCCGGATGGCCAAGGACATCTCGACGTCGATGCCGTTTCACGCCAGATGGGCGGACAAAACTGCAACATCGACGTCCAGTTTGAAGATGGAGTTGTCTGGCTGGCCCGGATCCGCCTTGATGACCCTCTCCTCCCACCAAAACCTACACAAGCGTACATCTTCCTCAGTGAGGTCTTCACGCTTAAGTATCTGGAGAGTACCGGCATCCCCGCTCCAAAAGTCTTCCACTTCGCGACCGAGTCTAGCGAAAATCCTGTGGGAGTGTCTTTCATTCTTCTCGAGAAGATGAAAGGCGCAGCTCTGATGTGGGACACGACCACACCTGCGCAAAGGACCAAAGTCCTAGAACAACTAGCAGATATTCTCCTTGCCTTGGAGAAGCATTCGTTTCATTCTACAGGGTCGTTGTTCCCATCAAACGGATCTAGTAAGGTATGCGGTTTCGCGCAGTCACAGCTCTTCGATTCCCCCAACACTACCCTCGGACCGTTCGACACCTTGGAATCATCCTTGAGAGCGATGCTTGCACATCAGAGAAGGCTCATAGCTAACAACGAGCTGTCAAGTCTCGCCATAGATAACTACCTCTCGCATCGCTGGCGCGAGGACATGGTCCCGGAAGTGCTGTCGCTGCACAACGACGCCGGCTTCTTTCTAAAACACTTCGACGACAAGGGTGACCATATCCTGGTTGACGACGACTTCAACATCACCGGCATAATCGACTGGGAATTCGCGTCCGTGGAACCCAAAGCGCAAGCATTCAGCAGCCCCTGCATGCTTTGGCCAGTGAGGGATTTCCACGCCGGCAGTAATCGGCTAAGCCCGGAAGAGATGGAATTCGCCGCCATTTTCGAGCGCCGTGGGCGGAACGATATGGCTCATCTGGTTCGCAATGGGAGGAAGATGCAGAGGTACCTGTTCTTCAATGGAGGATCGGTATCGCACGAGCAAGAGGACTTCGAAGCCATGTTCCAGGGCTTGCGAGCTGCGTGGGCCGGGGACAACAGCCAACCTGGTCCCTATCAGGTTTGGAAGGAGGAGGCGCTGAAGAAGTATGAGGGGGATGAGCAGCTGGAGCGTCTCTTGCAGAGGAATAGTACTCGGTCGCAGAGCGCCACTCAACTTGATTGCGGACCTTCAACTCCCCAACGGCATGACTCGTTGAAAGACGAATCATCAGAGATCCCGAATACGGGAATGAGAGAAGGACCTGCTGGATTTTGTATGAGGGTGGCAGCTAGGCTTAGTAAGAATAAGGACATCGCTTATTAAGTACTGCGTGATGTTGTCAGCATTACTGTATCGTGACTTGGGATCGAGTGGTTCTTCGTCAGACAAATGCCACGATTGGTCGGCAAGGCAATGCGGATTTTTTACAAAGCCAGTCCCGCATCAGCAAGTGAAGGTTCTCTCGAAGCGAGCAGTTCTACAGGCGTCTGGAAGATTCTTCCAAACCGAATCTTCCAAACCGTTGAAGGCTGATGCAGGGTTCGGACGACCCTACACCTCCGTAGAATTTCCACAACCATCCGCAGACTACAACCCCTCGCCTTGATTTCCTCCTCGATTCAAGCTTGCTTCAGATACGTCTCGCACTGGAATTGGGACATTGAACCATCGTTCCCCTGATTGTAGAGATCTAGGAGGATGGTACTAAATATCTTGACCGCGAGTTCACGGATGCCTGTGATAGCTACTCGTGTGATGAAACGGGACGTTCCCGTGAGCTGGTTTGCTCTGAGACATGGATCGATTTCGGCTTAGGAGGCGTACTATACAGGTAGAGGGCAAAGTTTTAGGACTGAGCGCATTTTGGCTCAAGGTCATTTACCAATTGGAGCAGGTTTCTACACTGCCTAACCTTGTCCTTTCCCGAAACACATATACTTATACCGCTTCTGGGGCCCGCGTGCTTCATCTCCTCAACTGTTCTCCTTTCTATACATACACAAACACCACTGTTCTTCCGACCATTGCTTTGAGGGGGTCCAGCAACAAAAACTATGCTAATAGAGGCAAGTATGCTGGGACGATACTGCTGTGATAGTGATGGAATAGATGATGTTTCTTCGTTGTTGATACTGGAGGATAAACTCTTTTGAATAGCATCTGCCCCGCGAAAGAGCACACGGAGGTGATTTTTGAAATATGTGTTGGCAGTCGGAGCTGGTTTCCTTGTGGTGGTGGGAAAATTGATGCTGCACTGTGAACGGTTATGCGAGACTGCTGCTGCTTATATGACATCAACAGTCAGGGAAAGAGGGGAAAGAAGAGGAGAAGAGTGCTCCTTTACCATCCATGGGAATACGCTATAACTAAAATTCTTTTTATGCATGCTCGTACCTGAACAACATCACGGCTTGAGACTGATTCCAGGGCTTCATGAAGTGGCTATAGGCCAGGCTTTCTGAACAGAATATCATGATGGTGCATTAATTCATATATCGAAAGTATTGCTACAAGCATTCCCTTCCTCAAACAGTATGCGTGGCAACTCTCTGGGGGGCAGTGATCGAATGGCTGCTCCCGGTGTCCGTCTGGGGGTTCTCTCCTGACATAGCAATACTTGATCCAGTGTTCGCTGTGCTGGGACTTCCTCTGAATCTTACGCCCTCTAACATCTTGCGACCGAGTCGAGCCGGGTTAACCGATGGCCTGCGGAACCCGTCTTGGATTTCTTCCAACCCTCGTCCTCGTGTTTCGGGCATAAAGAGCGCGAGTACGATGAGCGTGAAAAGGGATAGTCCACCAAAAAGGAAGTATGCGCCGAAGGAGGAGCGTGCAAGGAAAATGGGAGTGGCAAAGGCCACGAGCCAGTTTGTGAACTGTGGAGATTAGCATGTAAATCAGCGGGTTTTTGGTATGACTTACAAAATTCAGACCCTGCGCAACACTGTTTGCCGCAGCTCTCGTCTGGACCGGTTGGATTTCGCTGGCGTAAATTTTGCCAACAATTCCCCATGTTCCACAGTACGTTAGAGCAAAGACGAAGATGAGCAGTATGACGAACCACCTGCCAGATCCAGAGTGCGCGTGGACACTATTCGTTGCGTAGAGACTGCCGATGACAAACATACAACCGGATAGACCAATGCCACCAGTGATGATCGAAGTTCTGCGACCCCAGCTATCTGCGAAGATGAAAGCAGGGACTGATACTACTAACATGAGGATAGCTGAGACTCCGGATGCAAGGAAAGAGGCTGTGCCGCTAGATAAACCTGCTTGGGAGAAGAGAATAGGAGCATACTGTTAGAGTCAGCAGATTAGCGATCGTTTAATCCATCGCGACCGCAAGCGATGAGGCGAGGATTAACAGTCTCAGACTCACATAGAGGACGCCATCGATCCCGGATAATTGGACCATTCCTAGGACGAATAAACCAAGTGTGGTTCTTAGCCGATACTTCCTCTGGAAAATTGACCGTGTTGATTGCCAAGTAGACAGCTTTGATTCACTGCGAGCGGTAAGCTTCGACATGTCCCTTTCGACCTCCACTCTAGGAATATTGAGGCGATCTAGTGAACGCATGGCATCTTCCCGACGACCACCAACAAAGAGCCATCGGGGCGAAGGCGGTAAGTAGAGACAGCTAACAGCCAAGATGACACCAGTAACCGCCATAAGGATGAAGGGAAGCCGCCAGGAGATTGACGAATCGATCTTTATAGAACCATAACACGTGAAGTAGCCAGCGCAGATCCCTACAGCTGCCATGAATTGAGGAATTGAGACTAGCATCCCCCTACGGCTTGCGGGAGCGATCTCTGTGATGTATCTGACAGCGCCAAGTCAGTATCTGAGGTCTTGATACACAGAGCAGAGGCCCGACATACACCGACACGTTCGAGAGCCAAAGCCCTTCGCCCAGTCCAGCCAACGCTCTTCCGACCAAGAGCATAGGGAGCGCAGATGCTGCTCCTTGCAAAATGGCACCCAGTGTAAAGATCGTGGACCCTACCATGACAATACAAAGGTGCCCATAGCGATCGGCCAGTTGTCCTGCGAAGAATGCGGGGACAGCACCCATCAACATCAAGAAGGATACGATGAAGCCACGCATAGCGGGCGTTGGAGTGCCGAAAGTGAGTTCGAAGTGTGGCATCGTAGTCACGGCACCGATGGAGCCTGTGTCGTAGCTAGAGAAGTGTCAGCTTGTTTTTCTTGCGGGTTCTGTAAAAACTCTATACCCATTCAGTAGACCACCGATAGAAATGATGGAGGAAGCTAGCATCCACCCTGGTGGCTTAGATGGTTTCCACATTGCTAGCAGAGGAGCATGAAGACGAAGGAAGTCGAGTCAGTCAGGTTGGCAGTGATAATTCGTCGCGTGTATAACTTCACATTTGAGGTGGGAGGAATGTACATGTACATACATGCCTGGTGTCAGATTGTTTAAATGACGTAGCCTGACAAGTAATAATACTTGAGGATTTGGAGGCATGCTCGATCATGTGCCCCGGCCCGGGTCTAATGCGGGGTCTCATGCAGGGTCTAATGCAGGGTCTCAGGGTCTTATTATTCATAGGGTCCGTGCACCACCTCATACAATCATGTAGATATTGGCATTGACTTGCTGTCAGAGAATTTCTTACATGGACAGGTATATCATCAAGCCTAGAAAGTCCTGACAGGCTACTTTCCAGGCTCAGCGACCTTGTCGGCGAAGTTGGTAAGAAGGTGATACAACTCCTCTCTCTTCTCCAATTGAATCCAGTGCCCACAATCTAGAACCTCGACTTTGGTCTTCTTCGTCCACTCTCGTTGGCGCTGCTCTTGCATATCGGCTCTGGTTGCATAGTCTTTTGTTGAGCCGACCAGCATGTTTGGTAGTGTGAGGAATTTCTTCTCGTGCGGGACATCGGCTTCATCGGCATGATTGATGCCTCTCATAGCAGATTTGTACCTAAGAATGCGTTAGATTCGATGCAACGTTGAATCATGGGTATGCCATTAACGACTGACCATCTCAAAGGGGCAGCATAGCCACTTTGCCCCATGATCTCGTTCCTCACTGCATTTTCTTCTTCGGTGACCCAATCGGGGAGTGGTGTGGTTTTACCGGAAGCAATCCACGCTGCTGCATTTCCTACGGGGCAAAAGTCGGTTTTCCAAATCTCAGGATCGGTAGGGTAGATGAGGGAGAAGGCGGCTTGAGGCTAGTGGCCATTAGCAAGGTCACAATGCTAGTGCAGTTCGTCAACCCACGTTCCGATCAAATACCTCGGCTGCATCTTCGGTGTTGAACCATTTCCAGTACCCAAAGGTTGGATAGCCAAAAGCCTGCTCGGTGAGAGCGTTGAAGGCATCTAAAACACATAAGCGAAAGTGATTGGAAAGCTAGGGTGGCAAGGTGCATGAGTACCAATGTCATGAACGAGGCCAGGCTCGATATATCCCACGGAGACAAAGACAGTAGCGAGAAAGCACTCAGGATGGTACGTAGCAAGGCGGGCTAGAAGACCGCAACCCCTATAGATATTGGCGTCAGCGGAGTCGAACTAACTCCAATGCAAAGCAGCAATTCATCAGATCAGCAGTAAATATCGAGCATGTGGGCCACCGACAATCACATCCCAGCCTATTACACCTGAACAATCACTTGCGCAGTGGTGTAGACTCACCAGTCGTGTGCAACCCCAATGACTTTCTGCAATCTTTTTTTCTGCAGGATTTCTGCCACATGGCCGCTCATCCTCTTCATCGAGTATGCCTCAAGCTCTTCTGGTTTATCTGTATCACCATATCCCAGCAAGTCAGGTGCCACAACGCCATACCCGGCTTTTTTGAGCTGAGCGATTTGGTGCCTCCAGTCCCAGCTCGAGCTTGGAAATCCGTGAAGAAGGAGGAACGTTGGCTTCTGGGAGTCGGCAGGAGGCAAGTGGACGAAGGCGTAAGTGGTGCCATCTTTGAGCCGCACTGACTCGCTAATTGAGGGGAAGGCTTGGAGAGCCATGACGATGCGAATATGATGGAAGCAGGAGGGCAAGTCAAGACTGGTAAATCTTCAAGATGTGCTAGCTGGTTTGTTCGTGTGGGGGTTAGGTTGTATTTTGCATTGGCAGAGTATCAGACCATTCACTGAAACGTTAATCGAGCTCTTCTCACTTAAAGGTGTGGTCTGGTTGGAAATGTTTGGGTGTCTTATGTATGAAAGAGGCAGATGGAAGTCTCCAACCCGTAGTTTGGTCCTCTCTATGAGCTTCGACTGAGGCCATGATTTACTCTTATACCAGCATAGCAAGCCAGAGCGTACTGCAGACAGTGCACTGTACGTCCATCGTATATTGTTGTACTTGATCGAAAAACATCGTGATTGCAGTTTCTTGCTTCTGCTTACGCTCAGCAGCTCTGAAATGATTGGCTATTGTCGGGCCGCCCTCGGACCGACATTTTACGTCATGTCAGTCATGCTTAGAATTGGTCTAAGGCGGACTCGGCGAACCTTTTGGTGTTCCCCAAAACTCCTACCACCGCCACATCAACTTTCACACTCCCTTCCCTAAGCCTTCAGAGTCTGCTCGATATAGATTCAATATCTCAAATATACCTAACAAACATTACTACAGCGGATTTACATGATTCTCTTGTCGCCGTGGGTTCCGCTACAGAAGCGAAAATGCCCGTTCCGAACCGATATTCCTTCGACCAAGGCCAAGGACGGAGAAACGACCAATCAAGACCATCGAACCATGCCTTTTGCATGCGGAACGGGTTTACGAGTGTATATCGAAGCGGCGGCGGTCTAGACTAGGCCTAAGGATCAACGATTGAACGGCGATCACGGCCGAATGTTCAGTCCAGAACAACTTGACCATAAGACGTCGCATGCAGAATCGTCTCAGGATATCATAAATGGAAGCGATGATGCCAGAGTTGGCTTCAGGATCGTGGATAGGGGGTAGCATCAACCAATATGTGTGCAATGATAAACACATCGTGATCGGTATCAGCTAGCATCGATGGGCCTTCTTATTACAGTAAGATTCGGTTGCCTTAGTAGAGACGGCTACAGCCAGTTGCACAGCAACCCTGCTCTTTTTACTACTGCAGGTGAGAACTTATGGATCTCAAGTTAGAATTAGAGGCCCACCGTGGCACTGTTGTGCTAATTGATCATGTTTGGGCCGAGAATTCTTAAATTTCACGCAACTCGTTACAAAACATGTATGATCTGCGACCCCGAGAGCTTAAGGTATTATTCCCGTTGGTTACATGGCGTCGAATTGCCCTGCAGATGATAAGACCAACACCGGCACGAGCCACCGTTGCGCCATCTGCCGTGGATCAAAGAGAGCAGCATCACATATCATCATTCGACCTAGTGATCTATTCTACGGCGAACAAGATGAGTGACGGTGGGCGTCATATGGCATGTACTTCATGTCGAGACCGCAAAGTCAAGTGTGATGGAGGGCTGCCAAGCTGTCAAAGATGCTCTCGTTACTCGGTGCATTGCGTGTATATGCCACCGTCGAGGCAGTCAAGAGTCGACGTAGACTTGATGTCGATGAATGACAGACTACGTCCGCATTGTGTTCACCCATTCGTGAACCAGATTTGCTGAGGAATTCTAGTTCAAGCAGAAACAGCCCTTGCAGCTCAACAAGACGGCTCCTCAAGAGCTTACCCTCCCATAGTCTCGCAAAGCATCTCTAATAACGAAAGTACCACATGGCCCAACTCTATTCCTTCGGTCAGCACGTTCTCGCCTACTGAGATCAGCCAGTTCTTTCAGCATTCGTCAAGCGATCCTCCAGCAACATCAAGCAGTCTCCAGGAGACCAATGCCTTTCCGCTCAACGATCCAGTGGCATGGGACATATCGAATATGATGGCAACGGATATCCCGGAAGCCTGTGGAACAAGTGAATTGTTTGCATTCGGTGGAGAAAAGATAGATACCTCAGACAAAGGCTACTCGAGTGAATCTTTGAGTCAGTGGCCCAGTGTGGACAGTTCGAGCTCGAGCGATCAATCGAGGATACATACGACACGGGGTACGAGGATTGATGCATATGAGACTGTTCCCCAGAATGTCATGAAGGACCTGTGAGTGTGAGCCGTCCAGGCGTGAAAGGGTCGGTTACTGAGTCTGTACAGATACCGACGCTACTTCGACGCAATCCATCCCTCCATTCCCATGATCGATGAGTCAAGATCCCCCTCCAGCACAGACGATATCCACGTCCCCCTCGAGTCACTCGGTCTGAGGTACGCTATGTGGGCTCATGCGGCGGCGTTGTCACCAATATACTCCAACTTGAAAGAGCGGTTCTACCAGCAAGCGAGGGAATGTGTCGAAGATTCAGAGGTGGAGGTGTCTGGCGGCTCCATGACAATCGCTGCTCTTCAAACACATATCCTTCTTGCCTTGTACGAGTTCAAAGAGACCCTGTTCCCGCGAGCATGGACCAGCGTAAGTCGTGCGACTTGGCTGGCACAGATGCTGGAGTTACACAAGATGGACCCAAAAGTCTCTTCGAAACGAGTTGCTTCCTTTGAAACATATCTCCATGAGACTAGTGATCCCGCTGAGCTCAAAGAAAGGGCGACAACGTTATGGGCAGCGTACGGTCTTCACTGCTTCATTGGTGTAGGTGTAGGATGGAACACAGGCTGTATGTTAGACGTTAGAGAGGTAAGTCAACATGCTATACATTCAGGGGTAGCAGACCACTGGCACTCTTTTGCAGCTGACAAGGTGCCTAGATCACCACGCACATACCGGCACACGATTCCTACGTCAACGCTTTTTCGAGGTCACTCACACTGAAAGATGCTCTGAGTCTTCCCGCTACCTGGGTACTTTCTCCCTACCAGGGCATGGTAGTTGTGGCCAACATCTGCATATGCTGTCTCTCACACGTCAAACAGCTACAGAGAGAAAAGTTGCTCGACAATTTCAGCTATGACTTTTGGACGGAACATCATCATCTGGACGAAACGATTCAATATGCGTCTACCAACTCATTGGCACATTTGGTCGCCGCAGATTTCGTGACTGAACCGAATGTCTTATCTCTCAATATAATTCTTCAAGCCACAATCATTTGCTTACACCAAGCTGTGATAGCCAAAGCGGGAAGAACAAACACCTCAGCTAGACATATCCCTCGAAGTGAGGACGAATGCATCAAAGCAGCAACGGAACTTTCGGCGATGATGCGACTCGTGACCCGGGCAAATGTAGTCAAGGTGAGTCCGCTTGCTCCCAAATCCCGCCATTCATTTTCGAAGGTGTCAATGAGACAGACTTGGAACTTTATGGCGCCGATTACTGCAGTGAAGTATTGACAGAGTTCAGATGAATCCGTTGATCCCCTGGGCCATATACGTCGCCCTCCAAGTGATCTTCCGGAGATCCCAGCGCAAGTCTAGTGTCCCCGATAACCAAGCTTCTACTATCTTCCTAGCACGTCCGCCCCGAGGGAATGGCAGTCCCACCTCGTCGAGGCATACTTCTGGGAAGTTCAAAGCCAACGCAGAGGAGCAGGCCGACGACTCGTTGAACGACGCCAAAGCACTGGATTCAATGCACTTCCTACTGTCTACGCTTATGGAGATGAGGGTGTCGAACCCTTTGGCTAAGGTCCTCGAGGGACAGATCAGCCAGGAAATGGCAGAAGGGCGAGCAATGACGCGAGAGCGGGTCGTGGGTCTTGTGAACTTTCCACTGGCACATCCCAGCACCAGAAGTGGCGAAAACGGTAACGACATGGATACATCCTTTCCAGCCTGAACGATTCCCATGACTGTGAGTAATGAGTAATTTACGCAACCGGGTTTTGGTTCTGAGCTTCATCGTTAGTGGTAATTACTAGCGAAGGGGTTGGCTTGCGGAGATGGACCCTGCCGAGACAACAGTAATAGGCAGTTGTATGAGGACGATAAGGAAGCATTGGCAAGCACCAATGAGATGGCATGCAACAAAGTCGGTGTTGCCGATGGGACGCCTTATTGATAACGGCAAAGGCTCATGTTTCCCCCACATCAATCCGTCACTAGTAGTGGGATGCTCCCTGAATCTGGACCCCTAAAGTCTAAAGTCAAAGAGTAGACGCCAAGACTGCCTTCGTTCTCAATCCGTCATTCGATGAAGGGAATAAGGATATTTCATGATAGCGGGGGCTTGCTTCCCCCCCGTCAAGTTGTCAGCGGACGAAGCCTTAATCGTTCGACTCCCGCCATTCACAGTGGCTTCCGTCGATAGTCGTCAATTACTAGCTACATGTCCAAATACGGTACAATACAACCCATTTAGCGCATGTACTAGTACTGAGCCAAGCAAAGACGCTTGGCGCCAGAGACAGGGTTCGGTTTGCGAAGAGCCGAGCCTTGAATCGTCGATCAAGAGAACGGCTTGCGGGATAATCATCTAGCGGATGCCCCAAGACGGCGCTTTGTTTGCGAGACCCCTGACCCCTCTGCCCTGATCGTCGATATCAGATAAAAGTTCTTTTTTTATATTCTATTTATTTATATATATAATTTATTTATATAGTATTTATATATAGCTTTAATCTTAATTATATTAAATATAATCTATTATATTATTAATAGATTATAAGTCTAATTAACTATTAATCGAGATTTTAATCTTTTATTATATCTATTTATTATTATTATAATTTCTCTAAATATTAGAGAATATAATTATTTTAAAATTTTTATTAAAGAATATTTAAGAGTAAAGCTATAATAGATTAAAAAATAAGATTATTTATTTATTAAATAAATAGCGTTATTAATTAAGAGTTCTTTTTATTTAAAAGATAAAAGAAGAAAGAAGGAAGAAGAGAAGGAAGAAGACCTTCTATCTAATTTAAATAATTTATTAATAATTAATTTATTAAAGAAACTAAATAAGAGACTTATTAATAAATTATATATTAAAATAAAAGTTTTAAAAAAATTTAAACTATTATCTATAGATCTAAAATTATTAATAATTTCTTAAAAAATAGAGTATTTTTAAAATAATATTAAAGGAATTATTAATATTTACTTAATTTAATAAAAAGCTAATTAAATAATAAATTATTTTAAATAGATAAATTGTTATATTAATTAGAGATAATATTAATTAAAATTAAAAGAGTTATATTATTTATTTTATTATTTTTAAATCTATATAAAATAAATTTTATTAAATTTATAAAATAAATAATAAAAAATATCTTCTAATTATATTATAATTTTTTTTTAAATATATTAAATTAATAAATTAGATAATTAATTAAATAATAATAAATTTATAAAATTTATAAAATAAAATTATAGATTTAAATTTAATTTATATATTATATAATCTTATTATAATAATAATAATTATAAATATTTATTAAAGAAGTAAGTTTAATATAATTAAATATAATTTAGAAATTAATAATAATTTTATTATTAAAATATTTATAAAATATTTATAAAATATTTATAAAATATTTATAAAATATTTATAAAATATTTATAAATTATAAAATAAGATAAATAGATTAAAAATAAAGATTTATTTATATATAATAAATAAAAAAATAATTAACTTAAAAGTTTTTTTAGAAATATAAATAAGATAGAATATTATAGCTATAGAAAAATCGAGTATTATAAAAAAATTGAAATAAAAAAATAAAAAGAATAAGAGTTATAGAATAAAGAATTTAGATAAATAAAATTATAAATTAAAAAATTAATTAAAAAATTTAAAGATATTTAAAAATAATAAATAAAAATATTTAAATTATATTATAGTAATAGTAAATAAATTAAATAATAATATTAATATTAATAATATAAGCGATATATATAATTAAAAGAAAAGTTTATAAATAATTAAAAAAAGCTAAAATCTATAAATAGTATATTATTAATAATAAAAAATTTATAATAATAAATTTTTAGAAGATAATAATTAATTAATAGACTTTAAAGTAACTCGCTATATAATATTAAATAAAAAATTATTTATTAATTTATAATTTTATTTAAAAGAAATAGAATTTAATAATTAAGACGAATTAATAATAATAAATAAAAAATTATTTAAATTTATATAAACAATTATATATAAATTATAATAAATATTTTATATATTTTATATATTTTAAAAATAGATAATAATCTACTATCTATTATAATACTAATTTAAAAAAAATTTAAAATATAATTTAAAAATCTATATATTAGAATTATTAATATATTTATAAATAAAATAATAATAAAAAATTATATAAAAAATAATTTATATTAATTAATTAAATTAATATTCAATAGAGTATTTATTTTTAAAGAATTAAGATCTTCTAATAAAAGTATATTTATATTTATAAAATAAGAATAAGTTAATTATTTTTAACTAATATATTAATAATTAAATTATATTAAAATATATTATTTAAAAAATTTATATCTTTATATAAGAGATATAAAAAGAATAAAATTATTAGAAGAATTTTAATATAATATATATAGTTTTATAAAAATAATTTAATAAATTAATAAGAATCTTAGATTAAAGAAAATAGTATAAAAAGCTTAAATATATATTAACTTCTAGAAATTATATTTTATAGCTAATATTATAGAGGATAGTAAGTAATTTATATCTCTTATTAATAAGATTATTAATTAATTAAATCTTAAATTTATTATATTAAAAAAATTAATTTATTTTTTATTTTTAAAAATATAATTATAATTAATAAAATAATTAAAATAAAAGAAATAATATTAATTAGAATTAATAATATAAAAAAGTATAAATTAATTAAGAATATATTTAAAAAATAAGATATTATTATAAAATTTATAAAATTTATATTTTATATTAAAATGATATTATAAAATAATTTAATAGAATATTAATTAAATTTATAAGATCTATATTTAATTAATTAAACTTATTTATAAACTTCTAATTAAAAATTATAATTTATATAAATTATTTAAAAAATAAAAATATTATATAATAGTAGAGAGAGTAAATTATTCTATAAATTATAATTTAATAAAAAATTAAATTATTTATATTTAATTTATTTATTAAAAAAAAATAAGAAAGTAAATTATATATTATAATTTATTAAGATATATATATTAATTATTAGTTATCTACTTAATATTAAATTTATATTTAAATTTTTAAAATAATTAATTTTATTAATTTATAAATATTTATTTTTATAAAAATTATAAAAGAGTTTAATTAATAACTTTAACTTTATTTTTAATAATCTATAATTTTATATAAATAAATTTTATTTTTATTTATTAAAATAATAATAATTTTAATAACGCCTTTATTTAGAATAGTATTAAAATTCTATCTAATAATAATAATAATAAAAAGAATTATAAAAGGCTTATATCGAATATTATATCGTTATTATAAATTAAAAAAATTAAAAATATATAGAATTTTTAAATAAAAAAGAAGTTTTTATTAACTTTTTAAAGAATATAAATAATAATAAAAATTTAGAATTAAATAATTTAAATATATATTAAATTAAATAAGAATTTTCGCTAAATCTATTAAGGAATCATTATGGTTTAACTCATATATATGTGTGGTATAAAAGATATTGATTATCTATGTGGTCTGCAGGCAGATATATGCGGTGCCAAGCCTACGCTAGTGGCCCTATGAGTATCCCTAAGGCATCTCATAACAATTGCCCACAAAAAACAGAGAAATGCCATGTCCTCATGGCAAGAAGCATGCATACATGTGTGCTTTTCGAAAAACCGGAAAGGAATAGAGACACCAGGCTAATTAGTGGTGTACATCCCACGAAATCTCCTGCTAGAAATGAAAACTTTTGAATAAAGAACAAGACATCGGACGGTTTCAAATCGACCAAATAAGCATCGTCTGATGTTCCTCAATGGTAGTGGGTACAGCCTTCATAAGTGCACCGGTGATCCTCCCCTGTAAAAGCCCAATGAACCATAGCCTCGTTCCCACCCTCGTCATGGGTGTTGCCATAGCGACGTGGTGTATGCCCTGCGGGATGGTATGTAGGGGCCACATGGTAGCTGTCGGCCGGTGCATCGTACACGTAGTCCTCCTCTTCTTCACCCCAGTAGACCTGCGGACGTGTTGGCTGCGGCTGCAGTTACGGCTATAACTGGCGATATAGAGGTCTCGGTGGCTGCTACTAATAGGACTGCTGAGGCCTTGATTGATAGACTTAATGAGGTCTATTTGGATCTAATAAGCGAGGTTTGCCGAATATTGAATAGACTTGATACCATGCAGCCTAACATAACTGAACTTGCTTAATAAATAATGTCAAGTCGCTTGGTGGATTCAAATCTCGCTGTAAGCCTGCCTCAATGTAATGGAAGGCTGTCATAAGACCATCTTGCTGGGGCCATTTGAGGCCTTTAGTGACACAAATAACCTCCTGAATATACGCCGTTGCATCCCTCTTATTAGCCATATCCTTTCTGATATAGTAGCACGTATCTGACTCTAACTCTGTTATCAACTCCTCATATAATAATCCGAATCGTTCGATTAGTGCTTAATATCAGGGATCAATCGATATACTCTTATTAAGTAGCAGCTTGATATAATCTTAAAGCTCGTGGTAATACCAGTTAAATGCGGTGTCTTGAAGTACTATGACGAGGTTCATCTGGATCAATTTAAGGCCCTCGGGCTTATTGATAGCGATGCTAATCAGGCGATCAATGAAGGTAGACACTTTCTTAACGTCTCCGTTGAAGTAACCCACTTCCTTAGATCTCCATCGCTTTTCTTCTTGCGGAACTGGCTAAACTAGCTAAGTGACTACTAAGCTAGCGAGATAAATAGTATTGACTGAGCAGGTGGAATTATAGGTGAAGAACGCCTAGATCTAGCCTCCAATACGTCTATTCGATTGCTGAATTCCAGCCTCATAGATCTTATCTCATTCATTATTCGTGTAAGCATATCATTATCAGAGGTAGGTGGAGCGGTATCTGATTAACTAGCTAGCTGTTCCTACTGCGACTGTCCTCTGGTATTTACAGACATTATAATATCGATAGGTCTATTAAAAGAATCGATTGAACGGGGTGTCAAAAAGTACTCGATAACGCGAGTATATTGGAGGTCCGGCTTAAAGCGTCACACTATTAAGTGTTGATATAGGCTTTACGTAAACGTCTGATATGACGCCTAGATATCCTATAAAGTAGAGCCAGATGTTGCTATCAATTATTAAGGAATCATTATAATTTAACTCATATATATGTGTGTGAAAAGATGTTAATTATCTATGTGATCTGCAGGCAGATATGTGCGGTGCCAAGCCTACGCTAGTGGCCCTATGAGTATCCCTAAGACATCTCATAATAAAATCTTTATAAAGTTAAAAAAAACTTTTAATATTTTAAATAATAAAAAATAATAAATTAAAGAATAGTATCTAAGATTACTATTTAATAATTTATTATATTTATATTTATTTCTAATTCTCTTAATTATATTAAGCGATATTTTATATTTTAGATTATTATCTTTATATAATAGTCTTATACTAAAAAGCTAGATTATAATCCTTATAAATTCTATAATAATTTTAATATAAAAAATTAAATTAAATTTATAAATATTATAATTAAAGCTTTATCTATTAAAAATTATTTATAAATTAAATATTTATAAATAAAAATAAATTATTATTAAAAAAATTATCGCTTTAATTATTAAAAAATTTAAAAATTTATTATTTTATTAATTAATAGATATCTAATTATATATAAATAGATTTTTAAGATTAAATATAATAGCGATAAGATTATTAATAAAATTAAAATTAAATTTATTATTAAAAAATTTATATAAATAAAAAATATTAATTTTTATAAGACTTTTATCTTTATTTTATACTTTAATTTTTTATATTTATTTTTATTAGATATGTTATAATAGATTTTTTAATAAAATAAATAAATATTAATAATATTTATCTTAATAGTAATCTTTATAAAAAAATCTATATAATTTTATTATTAAATTATTTATTAATAATTAATATTAAAGATAAAATATTACTTTTTTAAAAAGAATTATATAATCTTAAATAATTAGCTTATATTTAAAATAAGAAACTTAAATATATTATTAAAAAAATAGAATTTATAATTATTATAATTAATAGCTATATCTTTATTTAAATATTATTAAAAAAAAATTATTATAAATATTTTATATAAATAATATTTTTATTAGAATTAAGTTATAAAGTATTATAAATTATATTAAATATTAAATTTATAAAAAATTTAAATTTTTAAAATAGACTTAATTAATTATATTTTTAATATTTAAATTTATTATAATTAAAAATCTTATATTTTAATTATTAAATAAGTATAATATATTAAAAAGATATTTAAAGAATATTTAATAGACTAGACAATTTCTATTTATACTCTTATTAATAAATATAAATTAATTTAATTAGATTAATTAAAGAGAAATATATAAATTAATTTAATCTTTATTATAAAAAGCTTAATTAAATTAATTATAATTTAATTATTTATTATATAAATATAGTAAATCGAGTATTTAAATATATATAAGATATTATATCTCTAGAACTACGCTATTAAGAGATAAGAATATTTAAAAAATTTATAAATTTAATATATAATAATAATTAAAAGAATTATAAATCTATTTATAAATTCGTTTTATTATATAAATAAATAGTATATATATAATATAGTCGAAAATAATAAGAGATAATTATATTTATAATAAAAGCTAAATATATAATCTTAATAAAAAAGATAAAATTATTATATAGACTATATAATAATTATAAAAAATTTATTTTTAAATATTAAATAAAGATTTTATGATATTATTTAATAATAATAAAAAGACTATTAATTCCATAAAGAATTTTAAATATTATTAAAAAATTAAATATATCGATATCTAATATTATTATATTTATTAATTAATTAAAAATAAGATAATTATAATAAATTATATATTTATAATCTAAATAATAATAAATATTTTTATTAAATTATTTAATAAGAAGCTATTTAAATAATATAGAAAATTATTAAAAATATATAATTATTTAATTAATTAAAAGATCGCTATTGAAAAATTTAATATTATATAAAATCTAAATCTACTTTTTTAAAATAATCTTATTATATATAAGAATTATTATATATTTTAAAAGAATAAATTAAAAAACTATATTAAAAGTTTATATTATTTCTTTACTTTCTCATTTTCTTTATAAAGATTTTTTAAAAAGTAATATTAATTATTTATTTTATTATCTCTATCTTTTTAATAGTTAAATAAAAAAAATTTAATAATTTATAACTATTAATTATAATATAGCTAAGAATTATAATTATATAATTATAAATAAATATAATTATAAATAATATAATTATTAATAATAATTATTATAAATAATATAATTGTTAAGAATAGCTATATAATTATAGATAATAATTATATATTTATAATTATAATATTTTAGAATAATTAATTTATTTAATATATATATAAAACTAATATATTTAAAAACTTAAAATATAATTTTTAAAGTAAATTAAAAAAATAAATCTCTAATAATTTAATAAGTAACTTTTTATATTTATATTAAGTTTATATCTACTATATAAAGTTCTTTTCTTATATTCTATCTATCTATATATACGATTTATTTATATAATATTTATATATAATCTTTTATCTTTATTTATATTATATATAGTCTATTACATTATCAACATAATGGGCGTACTGGCTCTGAATTGGTTTCTGAGCCAATCATAGCAAATATAAGGTACGCTCGGGTAGTGGTACGTAAGGTACATAAAACCCTTGAGATACTGCCAAGCTTTTTGCCAAGCCGAATACTTGAAAACAGCACTGCGCATGGAGAAGCACCAACGCTTTTGCGAATTCGACATCAAACAGAAGCGACTTGGACCCTTTTTCTCACCGGGGTGACCCCTGCGATACCCACCGCGAGTATAATGTGGGGGTCCCATCCGAGAGGGTTGCAGGGGACTGATGCAGGGACTAAGGGAGACATCAGAAGGGAGTTTGTATTTGACGCTAATCATCCGAAATGACAGCTAAGTATGATACGGTAATGGAGCTACGACTTACAGGTACGTCTCAGTGGAGGATGGAGATACAATCACTAAGGAATAAAAGCCCCCGCCCCATACGGGATTTACAGCAACAGATTGAAATTTGCCGTTTCGCTGCTCGAACTTACAGGTAAATTAGGCGAAATTGAATAGGTGGTCTGACCAATGCTGACAAAGGGTGCCCAAGAGATAGGTCGTCTTATGCATCCGCACTCTAGGATGCTTTAGGGCTCGGGCGCAATCTCACCCAATGTTCTCTCTACACTACATTATCCTCAGCTGATGTTACGACGTACGACGACATCATCCATTCGTCAATGGAGATCTGAGCCTTTAGTTGCCTTGTATCCGCGGGATAACATCGCATCAGAAACATGCTTAGCGGTGGCGGACAACATATGTAAACATTTGGGCGCGGCGGAAGGACTCCTGGAACACTCCCACTCCACTATTCATCACCCACGTTCAAAAGCCTATCTACTCATGCTAATCTCAATTGACATCCTAACAACCAGTTCATCGATTCGTTAAGCATACAAGTGGCAAGGCATCATCTACTGACCGACCAGCAGTGCCCTCCCGCCCATCAACCATAGAGCTGAGGACAAAGCAACAAACAATCCCAACATCGGCACTTGTGCCTGCTTGACCAGACTCCATACCCTCTCCCCGGATGTTATCTTCTCAGGCTGCGCTTCATCATCCCACAGGATCTTCTTCTCCTTATACTCTCCAATCGGTACAAAGTCCAACTTCACCCCACCTTTAATGATCTCGGCAAGATCGTGACCCAGTTTCTTCTCGCTCTGGAAGGGAACAACCCAAAGAGCCATCATTTTCATCCAAAACCCATCCCATGCCTGCACGCGGGTGATCAAGTTGGCGAACTTCATAATCTTCCGTGTCCGTGGGATCTGCTTTTCTTGGTATTCCTGGCAAAGAGCGTCAAGACGATCCTTAGATGGCTTGACCTCTGGACGAGCTTGCATCTCCCGATTGAGCAGATTCGTGAGAAGTGCAATGCTTTCCATGCCAGTATTCCCTCCGAGTGCGATGTTGGGGGTGATCTATTCACCACATTAGCCACGTCCCGGCATTGAATCCCCAAATCTAATACCTTATGAGCAGCATCACCCACGAGAACGCTTCTGCCGAAATGCCAATGGTCCAGGACTCCTTCCTCTATATCCACCAACACGCTTCTCCAACGGTTTTTCCACAGCTCGCCAAACACTTTTGTCCCTGAGATTGGGTGTTCGGCCATGCTGGCAGCCGCCGCTTCAGCGTCCTTTTCCGTGTATCTGGGCCTCTTGTATGTAGAGTATGGCTTGTCAACTCTCATGAAGACAAACCAGTAAGTCTTGTCTGGCTGCGCAGATATCAAGAAGGAGTAACGGTCATTGTGGACAGCGCCAACCTCATGACCCAGGTCAGGCTCCCCAGGCCCCATGCCGAGTAGACAGTTCCACGTCGTGGTCATAGCTTAGCCTTTCATCAGCAGCCGCAGTATTCGATGGAGATTCTCGAAAGATGGGCTTACTCTTTTTCTCACTGGCCGTGATAAGACCAGGCTCGAGCTTGGCTGCGTTCTCCCACATCGTCTGACGTACCTTGCTGTGTACTCCGTCGCACCCGATAACAAGATCACCGCGCTCACTCGTCCCGTCATCGCAGAAGACCTCGACTCCCTCTTCATCTTCTTGAACACTTTTGACGCTCTTGTTCATAAGAATCCTAGATTTATCCGGAAGGCCATCATAAAGGACTTCTAGAAAGATTCGGCGTTCCATGAGTAAGAACTCATAACCATGGCTAAATGCACACCGTCAACCAATAGCCTGATAAGGATGCATAAGATTTCTTACTTCTCGCGGACAACTTTCCACAAATCGTTATCGGCAACTATCTTCCCATCCGGCATTCGATTCACATATCGTTTGTATGGCGCCGTAGTAGCTTCTGCGGCTTCCAAGCAGCCGAACTGTTCTAAAAGCCTAGAACCGTGAGGGTAGATGGCGATGCTTGTACCTAGATTGGGAGCAGCATCACTGCCCTTCTCCAGCACGACGTGATCGATTCCCGCTTTCTGGAAGCCGTGAGATGCTGCTAAGCCAGTAACCCCAGCGCCGACCACCACGACTCTGAAAGGCTTCTTTGCTGGTTCACTCATTTTGGCGAGTGGAGGTAAGTCATATGCTTTGTAAAGTTCAGCTGAAGGCCTCCACAGCACATTGAACGACTTTTAGTGATGATGGGGTTCAATACTAATCCACAAATGTGGTAAATAAATCTGGAGACGGCATGAGACTAGCGCGAAATATCAAGGTCATACTACAAGGGCCGGCAAGATACGCTGCGGATCGAACCAGTTCAACTAGGTCTCCCCGAAGCCGGACAATCCTGTCGGGTAAACCTGGGGGCAGCCGGTCCGCTATATTGTATCTAATGCAATGCAGGGCAATCGGACCGTAGACGTGCTAGGGTACTATAGTGCCGGCCCGAGAAGGCGATCGTTTCTCAAGGATCTACATTGTTGCTCTACTCATCCATCAACCATAGCAAAGCTGTTCGTTCTACCCTTTTCACCTGTCTCAAGCTGCCCACCATGGTAAGTCATCAAGAATAAATGCCTCTGTGCGCGGTGCAGTTCTTACTTCTCAACGACCTGCTCCACCGTATCCTGCATTAATCATGGCATCCGATACAGTCTACTTCAACGCCCACAGCTCGACCACCTTACCCTCGGGCAGGACATACAGTCACGTTCATATAGTACCAACCGGCAACAAGCCCTACATTCTCTTTCTCCATGGCTTCCCCGGCACCAGCTACCTCTGGCGACATCAGATCGCTCACTTCTCCGCACGCGGTTACGGCATTGTGGTGCCTGACCTTCTAGGGTACCGCGGCTCCGACAAGCCCGCAGAGCTGGAAGCCTACAGACTCAAGAAGATGGCGGAAGATGTGATTTCTCTCCTCGAAACGCTTGGAGTTGGCAGTTGCTTTGCAGTTGCGCACGACTGGTAATTGTACTCCTCCATGTTCAACCCAAACCAAGTACTCACGTGTATCAGGGGCTCCTTCCTCCTCTCTCGCATCGCGAACTACTACCCTGATCGGTTCCTCGCGTTCACCTGGCTAGCGATAGCCTACTCACCGCCTGGCGGTCGATTCTCCGTCGACGAGATCAACGCCGACAGCGAAGAAAAACTCGGCTATCCATTCTTCGGCTACTGGGAATTCTTCAACGACCCCAAGACGGTGGACCTCGTGGACCGCAACGTAAGTCCCCACCATTTCTCTCATCCGGGGCCTCCGAAACCCACTTCCCACGGAGTCCTAAAACCTCCTTTCCAACGCCGTTCCAGGTCGAATCCTTCCTGACCCTCCAATTCGCCTCGGACCCCGAGCAAGTCAAAACCTCCTTCTGCCCCTACGGCGCCGCGCGCGCCTGGGTCACGGCCGGCAAAACCAGCCCCCTGCCTCCCTTCATCACCCCCGCCGAATTCAAAACCCATTCCAGCTTCTTCTCCCCCAGCCACGGGGGTTCCTTCGGCCCTCCGCTCAAGTACGTCCCCCCACCCCCCCCTTCCCACCTTCACCACCCATCACTGACCCAACCCCACCCCAAGCTGGTACAAAGCCATGCTCGCCAACATCAACCTCGCCGACGACGCCGCCATCCCCCTGCGAAACCGCCACGTCACGAAACCGGCCCTGTTCATCGGGTGCGCGCACGATTATGTCGCGGTGCCGCGGCTGCAGGAGGCGGGCATGAGGCCCTGGGCGGCGGATCTGCGCGTCAAGGTGCTCGATTCGGCGCACTGGGTGCAGTTGCAGAGGCGGGAGGAGGTCAACCGGGCGTTGCGGAAGTTCTTCGACGAGGTGGAGGGGTGAAGGGGGGGTTGGAGGTGGGGAGAGAGAGAGAGAGAGATGTGGTGATAACCAAGATGTGACGCTAGGTTGTAGATTATACGATAGATTCATTCCTTCATCCATAGGCTGAGTAGTCCATGGATCATCACTGCGATGACACTGGTACCATCCATCCTTTTTCGAAGAAAAAACAACAGAACACGGCCACATTTCCCACAGTCTCGCACGCACTGTCGCATCAGGTACCTAGGCCGGGGCGGGCCACCGCATCAGCGAAAAAGAATCCAGATCTTCCTCCGTGGTGCAGGGACTAGACCCGTAAAAATTGGGACAGAGAGCGAAAAGAAGGGAAGGGGAAGGGAAAGGGAAGGGAAGGGAAGGGCCGACGTCACGTGATGAAGAATGGGCGAATGACATTCCCAGAACCCCAAACGATCGATGGGATCCTTACAAAATTCATTATGGGCGAATTGAATTCCCAAAATCATAAACCCACACGATGGGATTCTGACAGATTCACAACCGCGTCTTATAGTTTCGTACCCCTCACCAAAAAAAATGGGAAATGGGGTGGGATTTTGTAAGTTGTCAGTCCTTGGGGTATGAATTTTGTAAGACGGGGGATGAAGTTGTGAGAATTTCATAGTTTGGGGTATGGTTTTGTAAATTGAATCCCATGGTTTGGGGTATGGTTTTGTGATTTGCCCGACGAAGAATCGATAGCGCGAGACACAACCTACCAATGCCGGCAAAGCTGGTTGATCAAATGGATAACTATCCACTCTCCCGCCCATAATAGTTCTGCATACAGGGAAACTTTCTCCCCCGACCCCCAACCCCCACCCCCAACATTCCCCCTTGCCCCGCCCCACCACCCCACCCGTCAACGAGCAACCCTCACCCCGATCCAACCGACGACCCGTCATCGAGCGACTTCCTCGGCGGCCGCTTGGCGAGATACTCATCGACGAAGCCGCGGAAATCCTCCGGGCGATACGGCGAGAAGAGCTCCGAGAGGAAATTCCCCTTGCGGCGCGGATTGATGCCCGCGTCCTCGCAGAGGCCGTCCAGATACTGCGGCGACCACGGGTCAGAAACAAGTCCCACACACACACACACACACAGAAGGAGGATGTATATAGAAGAAGGGGGGAAGGGAGGGAGGGAGGAAAAAAAGCAGCAGCATACCGGCAAGAAATCGAAGATGCAGTACGGGAACTTCTGGCCTTGGCTGATGTACCGCTTCCGGGTCCAAACGTTCCACTCGGCAATCTCCCGCGTCATGGTCGCTTCGTCGGGGAGGTCGAGTTCGCCGAGGAGGTAGAGGATGCTCCAGAAGGACTGGATCTCCGACACCATGGGCGTCTGGATCGTGTGGATCTGGCCGAGGATGACGAGGGAGCGGTCGTCCTTCAGCGCCAGGTTCAGGGGAACGGCGCGCTTGTAGAGCCGCCAGCGGCGCTGGGCGGAGGCGTCGTTGGCCTTTGGGGTTTTGAGCTCGGGGCCTTGGGCCAGGAAGGGCAGTCGTTCGTCGACGGTCTTGGTCGCGGCGACGTCGTGCTTTTCCCACGCGATATCTTCCTTCGATCGGCCTCCGGGGAGGGTGTTTGCGAATGCGGGAAGACCCAACTCGGTTTTCAGCTCGGCGTCGAACATGCCGAAGTGGTCGCCCCATCCGGTGCAGGAGACGATGTAATCGGCATGGAGCACGTCTCCGGATTGTAGAAGCAATGAGTCGCCTTTGACGCTATCGATGTTGTCACGGACGACTTTCAGGTCGCCACCGTGAAGCGTTGGCCAGAAATCTGGAATGGTGACGATGCCAAGTCCGGAATTGCACCAGAAGGCACTGAGCCGGTCAGTTGTCGCTCTGACAAGTGGGATTGCGTGGACGTACCTTTTCTCCTTCACTTCGGGCTTCAGAGCGGCAATATGATCCCCTTTCGCGAAACCGGCGTCCTTCTCACTCATATGGGTAGTATTGTCCCAAAATGCACCAGTGATCCACCGTCCAATCGCAGTCCTTTGGAAGAAGGAGCAGATAGGGCCCGTGCTGTTGATAATCGAAGGGCTCAGGTAAGACATCAGACGAGTTGAACCAACGGCGATGCTGTTGCAGCCAAACATTTCGGTGGGGAGGATGGGCATTGGTCCGGAGCCATCGGGTCGAATGAGCCACGTCACTTTCTTTCCCATCGAGAGGAGCAGGTAGACGGCGTCATAGGCAGACTTGGCAGCTCCAACAACGACAGCGCTTTGAACGTCGTCCGACTTGAGATCTTCGACTGATGCACCGAGATCTCTGGAGTGAGTCAAGGGTATTGAAGCCTCAGACATGTCAAACTCGGGCATGTTGGGGATGGATGTGACGCCGGTAGCTACCATTAGCTTCGCAGTCTCGATGATATTGCCGGAGCCTTTGAGTCGAAGGCGCCATCCACGAGGGCACCGCTCAGCTTTCTCGACCCAGTTATTGAACTGGATCCGGCGAAGAAGATCATGATCCCGAGCATACTTCTCCAAGTAATCCTGAATCATGTATCCAGTCACAAGATCGTTCTTCGTTGCTCCCTCTTTGGGCATTGGAGTATCTGTGTAATTGAACAGGCCATGCTTGACCTGAGCTACCAGATTTGGATAGATGCGATCCTTGCTCCATACTCCGCCGACAGAGTTGGCTGACTCGATGATCGCAATATTGGTATCAGGTTCAAGTCTCAGGTACGTTCGAGCGGCCACAAGGCCATACCAACCTAGCGAAACGCATGAGCATGGGATTATTGAGGCATCCCTCATTCAAGCTGTGAGCACTCACCGGCACCGATTATAGCGACATCGACCACCTTAGGCGGCGCTGACAGCGTCGTTGCGTGGGGCATTGTGAAGGGCGTGAGTGGAGGAAGGATTGACAATAGAGGATTGGATAGAGATTGAGCAGAGTGCTAGGTAGACCTGTCTGAAGAAATTCGAATGCATTTGGAAGAAGTGCTTGTGCCTTGATCCTTTTTAGACCATTCAGTCAGACCAGAACAATTGTCGCTAACCACCAGGAAGCATCACCGACAGACTCTGTGTTCTGAGCAGCATTGGGCCGAGTCCATTTCGATCTTGACCGGACCGAGTAATGTACACTAACTCATCCTTCAGTGATTGATGATTGGTATTTCACTTGCCGTCGAATAGTTGCCAATCGGGTCAATGAATGGATGTAAAATATGAGGTAATCCGGCACTAGGCTTCCCACAAAAACTATGTAAACATTCTATATCGCAACTAGGAGCAAATACATCCAAACCAAAACCTACAAGAACACACGTAAAAACCAAATTCTTAAGCCGTTAATACGGGATCGGGAAAAGATAAAGATATGCGCGAGAAGAATCCAAAATACGGGCAAGACTGGTTGAGAATAGAAAACTAAGGGTCCCGATACCAGAAGGCTTAGAAAATGGCGTGACGCCCTAAAGTACTAAGCTATGTACGATATTTTACGAGACGTAAAAATCCTATTCGCAATCAACCAATGGAACGTCAAGTCAGACATCATGAGATTCCAGTCCACCCGAACCATTCAACGAAACGCCAAAGTATACCAAAAATCCAAATGTACAAGCAACGTCCGGCCAAACAAGTACCGATCCCAATACAGAAAAAGACGACTACGAACACGATCATAAGGAAATACTATAGAGAATTACTGGCAATTTATTGCATAAAGAATGAAAAGCATTAAGACGTTAGATTCACACAACAGGGCCGCACTTTCCGAGACGCTGGTACCGCTGAAAAGCCTGAAAATACGCAACCCATACCTCCAAAACAAGGTACCACAATTCATATATCCGCGGATGTTTCTTAGAACCACAAAGCAAATTGCGATTCTATCAGAGAGCTCGATCGCCCTCGAATTACAGTAGAAAAACCTCGAAGCCACATCGACGTCCTCGAAATAAAAGAGAAGGAATATCAGGAGCGTGTACGGCAAAAAGCTACTATGCCTACGATCCGCCGTAAAACCACTAAAAACAGTATAACAATGGAATACTACACTGCGCATCAACTCCGAATTACTATGACTCGATAAATTGGCTAGGATCATATACGGACGTGGTATTTTACAGAAAGACGGTAATTCAAGTCACGGAATAAAAAAGCAAGGAAGATAAGGAAGCCGACATAAAAAACATAGCCACGCAGCTAAAAACGATTATTGATCGAGACTCTAACCACCCCTCAATCACCTAATCTCAATCCAATAGAGAATATCTGAAATCTCTAAAGAACGAGTACATCAAAGAAAAGACAATCAGTACAAGCTCATACGTGATCTCGGAGGAATAGAAGCGGATCAAACTCAGTGAAATTCAGGCCAGAATTACTAAATACCTGGCGATATCGCATGCTACGTAGGGTAACCAAAAAGCTTATTAAATAAACTATGGTAGAAATGTATATATTCGAGTAGTAGAAATAATTGTGTGGTAGAAAGCCAGTAGTAGCCGGGATTACCTCGGAGGATAATACTTTGACGCCCGAGGAGTAGATCTGTACGGAGCAGCATAAGGTACGTACCTTTACCTGGGGAAGCGGTTGTATGTTGTAAGCTAAGCGAGTGATTGATGGATCGACAGGGCCCCGGCGACACCAGTCCCCAAGCGTCTTTAGCCTCCCCGAAGGACGCGGGTACTAGTACCCGTACTCCGGGGCGGCCTTCCTGGGCTTTTAAGGGCGCGCCTTTAGGCCTGACCTGCCCGAGCCCCAGCAAAAGCCAAATAATTTGGGGCCAAGATGCTCGGAGATGCTGCGTCATGGCGCATGCATCGAATCTCGATGCCAACACTACTCACTTTACACTTGATCAACATCCCAGCCGCTAAGCTATTCGCTGACTGAAGCAACAGCGGACAGGATGGCGGATCCAAGATAGCAGCGGAGTTGAGCGATTCGGGTACCTTTGGCATTAGTACTATCCAGCCGCCATTCTCCTATTCTAGATATCGGGCATCCTTGACCAGCGTATGAGCACTTTCGGTATCAGCCCGAAACCTTCAGCACACTACGCATGTACAGTAACAGTATGAGACGGCCCGCACCATGTTCCCGAGAAAAGAAAAGCCCATGTGTAAACGGTTGGACTGAGAAGGATATCTTGTTGAGACAGGATGACGGCCTTGGTCAACGTCATGGTATGTTTATTGTAGCGCTCCTAAGCTGCATTGAATGAAAAGAAGACGGGCATGCCATTGCGACGCTAGGGGCCCGAAATGGACCATTCGGAGTGGCTGCATTGGGTTGCGCTGCTTCCCCCAAAAAGTCGTTATCTAATGTTAGAGCGCGCCGCGCTGAACATCTCTGGATACAACGTATAACACTTAGCGATACGAGGGACTTCGACTTACTGAACCATATAACAACGTCTCCCAATCCGATTGAGACCCACACCTGCTTTCAGACAACAAGCACACACAGAACATATTTGTTCATCCATTGGACGAGACCTATACTTACAGTCAATTACTCCACCACCAGTTACTCTTGAATGTTACTTCACTCAACAACAAAAGCCCACCTTACCAATTCTCTGGCAAAACATCATGCCTTATATCAAAGAAACCAGTGGAGAGGACTGCTCCCTGGAGCCGATTGCTATTTGTGGAATGGGTACGTTATCCTCGAGGCACAGGGTTCTGACTCGGGTGCTAATCTTGCACAGCGTGTCGACTCCCTGGAGCAGTAGATTCAGCGTCGTCTCTGTGGCAGCTACTGAAAGACAAAGGATCCGGCCAAACACCAAAGGTACCCGAGAACCGCTTCAACATCGACTCACACTTCCATCAAAATCTGGAGCGTCCCGGGAGCTTCAATGTACTCGGAGGCTATTTCCTCGATGGCGCCCCTGAAGATTTCGATCCCACATTCTTCAACATGACCCCTGTGGAAGCAATGTGGCTAGATCCACAACAACGAAAAATACTCGAAGTATCTTACGAATGCCTCGAATCTGCCGGACTTAGTCTCGACGCTGTAGCCGGGAGCAATACCGCTGTCTTTATTGGTAGCTTCACGAGCGATTACCAACAGATGTCGGTACGTGACACGGACTTCAGGCACAACTATGCAGCCACGGGTGTCGACCCTGGTATCATTAGCAACAGGATCGGCAATACCTTCAATCTGAACGGCCCTAGGTAAGTGAAACTCAACCGATTTCCTTGCCTCGTTAACAAAGACTAACATTGATGGGCAGCTTCACCATCAACACAGCCTGCTCGTCATCTATTTATGCCATTCACAACGCTTGTCACGCCCTGCGTGCCCGCGACTGTGAGGCGGCAATTGCCGGCGGGGTGAACCTGATCCTCACAGTCGATCAACATATGAACACTGCTAAATTAGGAATCCTATCGCCAACATCGACTTGCCATACCTTTGACGCCTCTGCGGATGGTTATGGTCGTGCAGAGGGAGCCGGTGCTCTATACCTGAAGCGACTGTCGGATGCTATTCGCGATAAGGATCCGATCCGCAGCGTAATTCGCTCGTCCGCTGTCAACACGTAAGTACTAGCTGTTCTCAGATGAACAAATCTATCCTAATGCCTTGATATCTGCAGGAACGGCAAAGTCGAGGGCATGGGAATAACCCATCCCAGTGTCAAGGGACAAGAGCGAGTCGTGCGAGCTGCGTATAAAAGAGCGAACCTTGATCCTGACAAAACAGCGTACGTGGAATGCCACGGGACTGGCACGCCAGTGGGAGATCCCATCGAGGTCAATGCGGTCTCCAATGCTATGAATGATACGAGAAGTCCAGACAAACCCTTGCTCGTTGGTGCAGTAAGTCATTCTCTTTGGTAGCTAAGAGGTCGAATGGTAACATTATCGCTTCACATAGATCAAAGCAAACATTGGCCATAGTGAAGCCGCCAGTGGTATCTTTGCTGTCATGAAAGCGGCTATGATGACAGAAGCTGCGACAATTCCGGGCGTAGCAGGTTTCAAGACCATCAATCCAGCGAGTACGTTTCTGGCTAGCACGAACAAGATCATCAAATAGTACTGACATATCGAACAGTCGATGAGAAGGGATGGAACGTCAAAGTCAATTCCGATACAGTACCTTGGCCAAACGACTCTCCTCTTCGACGGGCTAGTGTCTCTTCTTTCGGCTATGGCGGCACAAACGGTCATGTCATCCTTGAGGCGGTGGATTCCCTCTATCCGTGGTATGAACATGGCAAAGCTAAGGCAGAGGCGAGGTATAGCTATCATACCACAAGGCCTTTCTTGATGGAAGTTTCCGCACATGACAAAGCCACTTTGAAGAGGAATATTGACGCTTATGGAAACGTCGCTGATAGGTTCCATCTTGCTGACCTGGCATACACGCTCAACTCGAGAAGGACTAAGTTCTCTCAACGGGCCTTCACTGTGGCACGCGAAGGTAGTGAAGCGGATGACTTTGCGATGTCTTCATTCGAATTCGGCTCTGCTGGCTCGACCGTCCCAAGGATAGGTTACCTTTTCACAGGGCAGGGTGCCCAATGGGCTGGGATGGCGGTGGAAGCTATGCGAGTATTTCCAACCTTCCTTGATACCATCAGAGAGCTCGACAATGTCTTGCAAAAGCTTGATCCGCCTCCTTCATGGAGCATCGAAGGAGTGCTATTGACTCCAGCCGAATCAAGCAGAATTGCCGAGGCCGAGATTGCCCAGCCGGTGTGCACAGCGACGCAGATTGCGATCGTGGATCTGCTCCAGCAATGGGATATAGCGCCGTCAGTCAACGTGGGCCACTCGTCTGGCGAAATCGGCGCCGCTTACGCCGCTGGTTTGCATTCCGCTCCAGAAGCAATCATTGCTGCCTTCTACCGTGGCTTAGCTGTGAAGAACGTCGCGCCTACGGGTACCATGCTCGCTGCTGGGGTTGGAGTGAAGGAAGTCGCCCACTTTATCGCAGACTTGAGCGAAGATGTGATCGTCGCTTGCGAGAACTCTCCCAGCAGTGTGACTCTAAGTGGCAATTCTACAGGAATCCAGGAGGCGAAGAAACGACTCGATTCGGCGAAGATTTTCGCAAGAGAGCTGAAGACTGGAAAAGCCTACCATTCGCCTCAGATGAGCGCCGTGGCTCCTGTCTACAACGATCTGCTCTCGAAGGCATATCGGAAGCTGGACCAGGAAAGTCTGGAATGGCGCCGACCAAGGGCAACAATGATCTCCTCGGTGACGGGCAAAGAGTATGAAGAAGACCACGTGCCAATCCAATACTGGAGCGACAACCTCCGTAGCCGAGTTCGCTTTGATTCCGCAATCACGACCATGGGACAATTCGCTGGCCTAGAAGACGTCGGATGTATCATCGAAATCGGACCCCATTCAGCACTCGCTGGACCGTTCAAACAGATCTGCTTGGCCAACAACTTCGATCAGTACAAATATATCCCGACCTTTATCCGAAAGTCGGATGACTCCATTCAGCTCCTCAAGACTGCTGGAGAGCTTTTCTTGCAAGGTGTTCCCCTGGATATTGAAGAAGTCAACCGAGTTGAAAACGCAAGCGATACGATCGACTCCAGAAAGCATGGAGGTCCACGGTTGCTTGTCGATCTGCCACCTTATCAGTGGAATTACGAAAAGCGCTTCTGGGCAGAGCCTCGATTCAGTCACGAACAGCGTCATCCCAAGCATCCTCGCCACGATCTTCTGGGGAGTAGAATGCTAGGTCTGTCAGACCATTCTCTTGTATGGAGGAATGTTCTGCGTCACAGAGATATTCCATGGCTGAAAGACCACCGGGTAAGTCCTCAGTCAACCCTGCTTTACTTGACAGTACACTAACTGCCTTCAAGCTCGGCAATGCGGCTGTTTTCCCAGCTGCAGCTCATATGTCATTAGCAATTGAGGCGCTTCGACAAGTTTGTCAGACAGAAGGTGCTGAGATCCAAGGCGTCACCCTTCGAGACGTTGATATCAAGACGGCTTTGGTGATCCCTGAGAAAGATAACGGAATCGAGATACAGCTTAGGTTCCAAGAACTAGCCATGGCTGAAAAGACAACAATGTGGTACTCGTTCGCGGTTGAGTCCATCACCGACGAACGATGGACAACTCACTGCGAGGGACGGATTGCTGCCAAGCACAATCTTCCAAGTTCACCGCGAAAGCTTGAATCGCCAGTCGATGTCTCGAAGTTGACTCAACGCGTACCAGGGAAGAGATGGTATGAGGCATTCAACAGAGTTGGGTTCGAATATGGACCAGCTTTTCAGCCTCTCACTCAGATCAGGACGAATGGCAAAGACCACGAGGCTGCAGCAAATGTGGATGTCGCCACTGAAAGTGGTATGATGGATGGGGAATCCAGATACATCTTACACCCTTCGACGATCGATGCTTGTTTGCAACTCATCATCGTTTCCATCAACGCCGGTCTTCACAAGGAGATGGCCTGTGGCGTCGTGCCCCTACAGATGGAAGAGGTCAATCTGTGGTTTCCCAACGAAGAAGCAGGGTCAAGAGGTCATGCGGTGGCATGGACTGATGAACTGAATGGTCGCTACTTCAACACCCATACTAAGCTTGCAACGGAAAGCGGCGAGCTAGTGTTAGATGTGAAGAGCATGCGTTGTGTGTCATATGAGGCAGCGGTTCCTCAGAATGCCACTCAGGCTCGCAGCAGAGAACCATACATGGAGGTCTCGTGGAAACCGGATGTTACCACTCTCACCTCGCCACAAGCAGTCCAGGTTTACCCTCATGTCCAGTCCGAAGTAGACGCAGTCGGAAAGATTGTTGAGTTGATTAATCATAAGGGTGCCATTGACAGTGTCATTCTCCTCGGCGAGTCGCTAATCGAATTCGTTGACGCGCTCAAACAATACCTTCCACCGACCACTACTTTCACGATTGGAAGTCGCTCTGCAAAGGCATTGGACCACTTCCAATCATCCATTCAGGATGAGCGGACTTCCACACTCTTGCTATCAGAAGAGTTGTCTGAATGGAGCGAGACCATTGGTGAGAGGCATGGCCTTCTTATCCTTGGGGATTGTATGCTTCAGACCAAAATACAGATGGATTTGCTAAATACAGTCAAGCCTTTCGTCGGTGAGAATGGCAGCCTGATCTCGATTGTGAAGGACAGTTCCGACAACAATTTTGCCAAAGCGCTCAGCTTATGCGGCTATTCGGATCTTGGGTCCCAGTTCCATCTCTCGGATACCAGCGTGATCCATTCCCAGCTGTCAGCTTCAATAAATAACGTACCAAATACCGATGAGAAAATTATGATCGCCACCATGGATCCACAGCGACCTTCCGTACAGGACATCGCGAAACAATTGCGAGCAAGAGGCTGCAACGTGCATACTGAGCATATCTCGAAAGTCGAGGTCTCAGAGGCTACTAAGATCGTCATCGACGACACAGAGGGCACCATGCTATCCAAACTCCGCGCTGACGTCTTTGAGGCGCTGCAGAAGATTCTTTGCTCAAGCTTGCCGGTCGTTTGGCTCACCAGCGGGGTCAATCAAGGCGAGGTGATTTTCGGAGGCATGAGCCAAGGGTTTCTTCGGGCCATACGATCTGAGCAAGCTGCAGCTCAAATTACGCTGCTAGATGTTGACGTTGATGAGAACCTTGGATGCATTGGTGAAACCCTCCACCAGAAGCTCGGAAATGTGGCAACGAAGAACTCTGGTAAAGATACCGATTTCTGGCTTCATCAAGGAGTGCTCTATGTGAGCCGGGTTGTTCCAAATGCAACCTTGAACGACCAACTCTCCGCTACAACAGATGCTACTGAGCACTCTGTCCTTCCAGCGGAGACGGCGCTTTGCGGCAGAGTCGTCAATGGAGAGCTCAATCTCTGTCCGAGAGCACCAGAAACTCAGGAACTTTCAGACCTTGAGGCCGAGATTCAGGTGGAAGCATCTGAATTCCAAGCAGACGATGTGCAGTCTGACAATGAGCCGCCCAGGATTGTGCTGGGAAAAATCGTCAGAGTCGGCAGCAGTATGGACGCAGCCGCCATCGGTCAAACCACCGCCTTGTATACGAAGGAAGGTTATTCCACTATGGTGAGAGCCACTGAGCACATGTGTGTCGGTGTTGCAGGTTTCGATGTGGCGCGTTTGGCAGCAACTTTACCCAACTTGTGCAAAGCGGTGAACTGTCTCAAGGCAGGGAACGTTGAGCCGGGCGAGCATGCGCTGGTTCTTCCTGCACCTCTGCCTATCGTGGGCGCCATTGCTGGTCTCAGCCGTGCATTCAACTTCAACATCACGCTGGTCGTGGAGACTGAAGAAGAGAAAGAAGAATGCCTCCTCAAGTACCAAGTGCCTTCCGGATCGATATTACTGGCCGAAGAAACCGAAACGATTCGCAAGCTCGTGTCAGGAACCTCTACCAATGTGCCTAGCATTGTGATTGCGAGCGACTTCTCGCATTTGAGTCGGGAAATATGGAGATTCATGCCAGCAATGGGTCGCTTCGTCCTTAGCGATGGATCTGTTGATGCGAGGCCAGATGTACTTCCTTTCACAAAAGGTGCTTCGTTCATTCCCACAGGCATCGGTGCTCTTTACAGACAGAGTCAGGCTTCCGCAGTCCTGAAATCAACACTCGACATTCTGAGGCTACACAGACAGCTTTTGGTCCAAGAGCCTGCGGTGCATGATATCAGTGCACTGAAGGAGATGAAGAGCTTCTCAGACTCCTCCGCGAAACTGAATAACGGTGTCGTTGCGTATAATTATGGAGAAAGCTCTGTCAAGGTATGTGCCCTTTTACGAAAAGACAAAGGTTCGTCCTAATCGTCTACTTCAGATTCAACCGGCAGGCAAAGAGCTCCGTTTCTCCCCAAATGCTGCTTATCTTTTGGTTGGTTGTCTTGGCGGATTGGGTCGCAGTCTAACTACCTGGATGATGGAAAAAGGGTGCAGAAATTTTGCATTCATATCCCGCTCCGGGGCGGACAAACCAGAAGCTGCAAAAGTTGTTGAGTCAATCACGGAAGCTGGTGCTTCTGCTCAGGTATTCAGGGCTGATGCTACGATTGACACGGACGTGGCGAAGGTTGTTTCCGCGGTCAATGCAGCCCGTCCGATTCGTGGTGTTGTCCACGCTGCTATGGTACTCCAGGTGAGCATCTCAGATACACACGAGCTTGGACATCGCTGATGATAATGGCAGGATGGTATGTTCGAAAACATGACCTGCGAGAAATTTGCTGCTGCAGTGAACCCCAAGATGATGGGTGCATGGAACCTTCACAAAGCTCTGGGTGATACACCGCTGGACTTCTTCGTAATGACCAGTTCCATCTCGGCGGTACTTGGTAACCCTGGACAGACCAACTATAGCGCAGGCAACAGTTTCCTTGACGCTCTCGCCTGGCATCGAAACCAGCATCGCCTCGTTGCGAGCTCACTGGCTCTGCCAATGGTTCTTGACGTTGGGGTTGTGGCCGAGAATGAGAATATTGAGACATCGCTCTCCCGCAAAGGAATGTACGGAATCGATGAAGGAGAGATGCTCCGTGGTTTCGAGACGGCCATGATGCAAGCTAAGCCTGGCGCCAACGAGCCTGCTCGTATTGGTAGCGCTCAGATCATACTCGGCCTTGAACCCGTCTATCTCGCCGAAGCACTAGCCTCTGAGGATGTCGTTGATGCCTATTGGTACAACGATGCTCGCTTGAACGGCATCAGAGCAAACGTTGAGGATATCCTCAGTTCTTCAACATCCAGCAGGGGCTCCGGTGGCGACTTCGTGGGCTCTCTGAAAGCAACCATGGCGGAAGGTCCTGACGCCGTGACTGAGGCTATTGCTCTGCACATTATGAAGAGGTGTTCAAGCATCCTCATGACCGCGGTCGAAGGATTCGACTTCGATGGCAAGTCCATTGCGGCGTACGGCCTGGATAGTATGATCGGTGCCGAGCTTCGAAACTGGCTTTTTAAGGAATTCGGGTTGGATATTGGCTTTCAAACACTGCTTGCGCCAACCCTAACGTTCAAAGCGTTGTCAGCGACGGTGGGCGAGACATTGGGTGTCCTGAAGATATAGGAGCCGGCATGACTGTAGCGAAGAGACTGCTATACACATGAAGCAACAAGACAATCAATGTAATGAAGATGTTTGCGTTTAAGATGGTGATAATGTAAGAATAGCGTTTCTATGTGCTCAAAGTGTCATTCATCTCAACTGGTTCAAAGTGAGTAGCATACTAAGCTGACCTGAATTATCAACTTCACAGCTATAACTCGGGTTGTAATACGTATCGCAGGTTGGGAGAGAATCGTAGGATGAATCAGTACCACAGGGCAAGAGCGTGCTGCAGGGTAAAAGACACAGAGGCCAAAGTTCCCTACCAATAGAAGGGCTTATATAACATCTCAGCGGTCCCGACAATGCACACATCTGCGAGCTGATAATAGTCAATACGCGCGAAGTTGGCTTTACGTTCAGTCTTTTCTTGTAGAGTTGGAGATCATGATAAGGAAACCACGGCCCCTGCTCACGGAGGTCATGGCTTGTCGTGCCAAGCCTGTTGCTCTTGGCACCGGAGCATTTGCCAGTCAAAATTCTTTCCAACGAATCCTCCGAGCTCGCTCATCCCATCCTATCATCTTCTCGAACCTCCACTCTATACTTCTCAAAGCCAGCGGAATGCCCGCAGAGATATGTCCTCATCTGGCAAGGTCAGAGCAAAGGACCACACCAACATCCATTACCCGTTTTGGTTTGGAGGCTCAGCATCATGCTTCGCCGCCTCCGTGACACATCCATTGGATCTGAGTACGAGCGCAAGACCTTATTGAGAGAAAAAGTAATGATCGAAAGCTAATCGAGTCAATAGTAAAGGTAGAGGTTAACCCCTGGAAATCCTCAAGCCTGAGCTTACTCCAAGCAGGTCCGCCTCCAAACACGAACTCCAGATGGCCCCAAGGGCATGCTCGGCACTTTCGTGCACATCCTCAAGGCCGACAGTGTATTGGGCCTCTACCGCGGCGTATGTCTTTCCGACTCCCACCCCCCAAACTTTCGCCTCCTCCAACCACCAAACGCTCAAACCTTGCTAAAATCTCCCCCAGCTCTCCGCCTCTCTTCTCCGTCAACTAACCTATTCCACCACCCGTTTCGGCATCTACTCCGAACTTAAAGGGACCTTCACGACCGCGCGCTCCTCTCCCTCCCTCCTCTCCTTAATCGCCATGGCCAGCGCCTCCGGCTTCCTAGGCGGCATAGCCGGCAACCCAGCCGACGTACTCAACGTGCGCATGCAGCACGACGCCGCTTTACCCGCTGATAAGAGAAGGAACTACAGGAACGCCATAGACGGACTGATACGGATGACTCGGGAGGAAGGCTGGCGGAGCCTGTGGCGTGGCGTCTGGCCGAACAGCATGAGGGCCGTGCTCATGACGGCGAGCCAGCTCGCGAGCTACGATAGCTTCAAGCGGGTCTTGCTGGCGAAGACGTCACTCGAGGATAATCTGACGACGCATTTTACCGCGTCCCTGCTTGCGGGCTTCGTGGCGACGACGGTGTGCAGTCCTGTGGATGTGATCAAGACACGGGTCATGAGCGCGAAAGAGAGCGAGAGTCTGCTGGGGCTGTTGAGCAGGACCGTCAAGAATGAAGGCGTCGGGTGGATGTTTCGGGGCTGGGTGCCGAGTTTTGTGCGGTTGGGACCGCATACGATTGCTACTTTTCTGTTTTTGGAACAGCATAAGACGATCTATCGGCAATTGAAAGGATTAGATAAGTGATTGATTGGAATTTCGAGTACCGTAGATGCTTTATGCTGCTCTCGAGCAGCGCGTATATATTACTCCCTTTGATACGGTGAGTAAGGCGTTGGTGGCAACAGATACATAGAGCCGTGGGCATTCGTCGGGCATTTGGGAAAGACTGGGGACTGCCTCAGAGGCTCACTCATAGTAGAAAAAGAGACGTATATCATACACCTATGCTTGCAGTTTGAATCTCGTACTCTGAACCCTGGGTATCGATCTGACTTCAAAGGTCTTCAGCACGCAGTAGCTGACGTCTCTCAACCTCACTCATAGCTGGATTTCACTCTCTAAACCGTAATATGTGACTTCTGATCTAGATATGGCATGAACTACCCCAGTCCTCTGGAATCCCTCGAATCTCGGACTAGCCAATCCGTTCCTCTCCATAGATACATTTCGCAAGCATCCTTTGTAGCCCTCCGACAGTACCAAAACCCATTCGCCGAATCTTTGAGTCCTCCTCTTCACCAAACATTACTCTCCAAAAAACGAAAGCTCGTAGTATGTACAGGCATGCAAAACAGTTCAATATGCACATCCAAAATGGTAAATCTCGCCATCCCTTCTCGTTCCCAACTCCTCTATCCACATTTGCTCTTGCCTTCCAAAGTCGTAAAATTATTTCTCGGATGCCGACCGATGTATATCCCGCGGGGATCATTCTCTTGACTACCCATGCTGAGAATGGTCGCAGCTAATGGGGCCAAGGGTTAGAGAAATTTATCGAGGGCCTGTCTTCAACGGTGAGCGTGTATTCTGTTCTGTTCTCAAGCATCGATGAGACCACGGAGAATCGATACTCGCAGTCCGGAATGCGGAATGGAAGGACTCACATTGCACGGATCCGGTATCTCATCTCTCTCAACGTCGTCCTGATGACTCGGTAGGTAAGCGATGTGAATGCTCGCGCTCCCCAAGCTACTGCCGTACGAAGTCCTCTTCTCCGGAAAAACCTCCCTGGGAGGTGGAGCGAGCAGTTGTGGAGCCTTGCGCGCATCTTTCGGTGGGGTCCGAGGCGGGAGCAGCAACGGCGTCGGTGAGGAAGGGAGGGCAGGCACCGGAGAGGTTTCGTCTGCGGGTAGTTCCACTGGGTGCCTTGTTTGGTTGAAGAAACCGGGGGCCGGTAGCTCTGCCAGCTGATCCTCGCGCGTGCGCTTGGGGTTCATTGTCATTTGCGCGCCAGGCCTCCCTGGCATGATGTAGAAACCATCGACCAGCGAACGCTGGTGCTTCAGTCCCTGTCGCGTGCGCGCGCTGTCGACACGGACTTCGGCAAGAAGTTTCGTTTCTCCGGGAAGCTGGACCTTGATGGATTGCGCTGAGGTGGGCAGGCCTTTGCGGTAGATGAAGTTTTGTTTTTCGGCTACGTACGTAGTGAGTACGAGAACGAAAGAGGAGGTCGGACAAGTCGCGCACTGTAGACTCACCGTCGATATCTTCGATCTTCTTTAAGGTATAGACTCCCGTGCTGGGGTCGAAGACGAGTACGGTTGTCTTGTTCTCCGTGTTGGAACAGGACGCTCGTAACTTTTTGAACTGGCAGACAATACATGAGGATGGCGGGATCCGCATGGCAAGATTATCGACCAATGCAGACATTCCGGCAAGCAGCGAAGAGCAGAGCGCAGCCACAGACGCCAAGTACGCAAAGAAGAAGGATCGGAGGTGAGCTTGAGAAGATGACTCTGGGCCCAGTATTGGAGCGAAAGACATTCTACTTTCTTGGATGCTGGCACGGTGCTTTCGTAAACTGTTCCGATTTGAAATCGAAGATAGCTTGAATGGACGAAAGCCATAAGTTTCTTACCCCTAGTGCGCCGGGCCACCGAAAGAGAGGTTCCGACTCAACGGGTGAGGGTGCTATGGTGTCATTTGTGAAGGGAAGGTAATTGGGTCTGGCGAGAATTGATGAAGCACGGCAGAGTACCCCCACTTCACTTTCCTAGGTAATCAAACAGCAAAAGATAAGGCCCTACCGAATCGGCCAAGGAGCAAAAAGGTTATCATAGCTCCTATCCAATAGAAGCGAAGAGAATGTGGCAGACATTGCTGAAGCACGACAAAACTGCCACTTTCGGCGCTAAAGGACCAAGCGCTAAAGGAGACATACCAATAGCGGATCTTGACAATGACTGGGAATAGTACGGGGCTTATCCGCTCCTACGTCCCAAAACATCAATATAATCTGAGACATTACGCTACTGTGCTGATTTCAGAGGTAGATAGTTAGCATTGTATGTAAGATCTCGAGCAAGCAAGCAACGCCCGTGGTAAATTCCGAATACATATGTTGGCATCGTAGACAAGATTTCGAGCCAGCAAGGTCCGGCAAACCTCTCACGGCAGGCTGCATATTGGTTGGCAATCAGCGAGGCTGCGCTGGCACGATCGGGTGCAAGAAATCGGGAGAGCTGATCAGGCACGGGCTCAAACCACGCAGCATCCTTTATGCAGCCAAATCATGAAACCCCCAAACCTTGAAATTACGTGCCAAAAAACCCGAAACATGATACAAACGACTGGGTACAAGCTGGCAGAGCATGATGCCTGGGGTCGTTAGCTTCATAACGTGATGGGATGATCTCGAAACATGCCTAGGTGGCTCAAGTTCCAGCGTCTGGCTCGACTATTGCCCAAGCGATTGCGTGACCCTCATAAGCTGAGAAGCTTTTGTCGCCGTCCGATAAGGCGTATTCCCCAAATGCAAGCCATTAGGCTAAGCGCCCGCCGTTACAATGCACAGGCTTAGGATTGGCAAGGCGGCTGCGTGATTCACACTGCGAGGCTTCTGCACAGCGATCGATCTGGGCTTGATCAGCAGTGGAAATTACCACTTGTCTCCTAGGGTTCAAACAAATAACCTCCGTCCTAGATTGATTGGTGACGAAGGCTAAAAGCACCGGAACTAAAACAAGTGGGGCTTCAACGGGAAGCCCTGCTGACGCACCCCGAGACCTTACATCCGACGATTCGTGCCGCACCGAACCTCTTGCTCCTCTATTCTGCAAGCTCTAGGTTGAGATGAATGCATGACTGCAGCCTGATCGGTTCCAAGAAGTGTTATGGGATGTTTCACCGGTGCTAAAGCACGATGACGGGATTCTATTGCATGAAGCTGGAGGTTCGGCTTGCCAAGCCCATGATACCCCTCTTCCTTTTTCCAAAACGCAGCATCTGCGTTCTGGAGATTCGCTTCAAGTAGAGTCATATTCCAGTAACTGTTCGTTCACTTTTGGATACATTCGCAGCCTCGATCCTTGGACCTAAGGCTTCACCAAGTTGCTCTTTGGCAGGGTCACTCTCCGTACCTTGACCTGTCCACACGCCGACACTGACATTGTCCCAAAGAAGAGACTTTACAAACATTGAGTTCAAAGAAGTTTAGATCGTGTGCGTTGTTGCTATCCGAAAGTCTTCTGCCCAGCTGATACGCCATAGATTCCCACACTCTAAGCAGCCATGTGTTATGTATGGGAAGGCAATATAGAGAAGTGTCAACACTGTTCAGAAACCGATTTCCAAACAGTGCTCCGAATGTTTTGGAACATAGAGCCTGCCAGGCGAACTCACCAACTGGTCGCTCGCACAACCCAACATTCCTTCAATCAAGACGCACCGTCATCCTCGAGACAAGACGCTCATGTGGATTTGCACAGAGATCTGGCCGCCGGAACTCTACGTGAGCATGCTCATAAACTGTCGTATCAGGTCGGACCCTCTTCCTCAAGATATGATGCTGGAATCGAAGTTTCCAGCCAGTATAAGCGGCAGAAATTGAGCGGAAATCAGACCTCTTTCGCAAGACACGACACTAGCATCAATGGGCGGCAAGAAAGGCACCCGGACCAACACCCTTCCTCGATACACAACGCTCGTGTTCATGGGCCGCCTCAAAGTGGGCAGCAAGCAAAGCACGCGGTCCAAGCATATTCAAGACACAGCGCTCGTACTGCTGGCACGGTACCGAGTGGGCAGCAAGGAAGCAGCCAAAGCCAACCCTCCTGCTTGAGACTGGACGCTCGCATGGATGGCGCAGCTCGAAGGGGACAACAAGCAAAGGACCAAGACCCATCATCTTCCTCCATACACGATACTCTCAGTGACTGGACAAATGGGCGTGGGTGGAAGGAAAGCCACCAAGACCCACCGTATTCATCGAGGCACCACACCACCACAGACCTGACAGGCGAGGACGAGCATCAAGGGCCGAGCCAAAAGCTTTCTCAGAACCATCACCGCGTTGAAGACATGGAGGTGTTGACAGCGGGGATGAACAAATTACCCCCTCCATGCTGGGGAGACGAAAGGGTCATTCTCCCCCTCGCCCAAGAGCAGTTGAGGGAAGAAGATTTTCACAGACGCCAAGAGCAGGAAATGGATGACATCTGGGGTATGTATGCAAAAGAAAGAGAAGCGCTGGCGGCTGTCCACACCCCCGAACCGGAGAAACATTGGACACCTGTGTTTGAGGAGCCGGGGATTTTGGAGCGCAAAACTCCTCTATGGGACGAGGTTTGGGCACACTCTGTGCTAGAAGGAGAGGCTTGGATGCGTAATTTATTGGGCGAAAACGAAACTTGGCCGCAAGACCCACCAGCAGAAGCAGACATATGGACGCGTGAAGAAGGTGGGATGTTGAGTGCGGCCGTTTTGAAACGACTTTTGCGTGTATTCACTATTCAGGCGGCACAGGAAGAAGAACGATTTCAAGATTCACTGAAGGACGAAGGACCTCAAATATCAGACGAAAGCGACACGGTCTCTTCCATATTGCGAAACCCAGAAGGGGATGAGGTTACACTGAATTTTAGCGAGGATTTCACAAGCGCGGGTTATCCGCCTTTAGCTTCCCAAGCGCAGCATTGACAGGGATCAATCATTCAATGGTCTTGGCATCAGTATATCGAGACTTCGAGTCATTGAATGGTCGAGTCACTGTGCTTTGCTACTTTCCTTGACCCACGCTACAGCTTGCAATATTGATGCTTTTACGATCCCAAATGGAGAGCGGAATTGCATCTTGACCCACGTTACCAGATCTGACAGCAACCTGCACTGGGCAGATTTTCGCGGCTCAATCCAAAATATACTTGCCCAGAATGCTCTCAAATACCCTGATAGGCTCTGTGTCGTTGGGACAGCATCAATTACATTGTTACAGCGCAATTTCATTACCAGCAGATCCATGAAGCGTCTAATGTCCTAGCCTGATACTTCATGGCATACAAAGAGGGGATGTTATCATGATCTATGCATATCTTTGGGTAGAATTCATTGTCTCAATTATGCAGTCTAGCAACCTTATCTCCCAGTCTTAGGTGTTATAAAGGCTGGGGCTACATTCAGCGTCATAGATCCTGCTTATCCTAGCGATTGCCAGATAGTCTATCTCGATGTGGCACGGCCTAGGGATTTGATCATGCTAGAGAAGACATTGCGGAAAGAAGATGAGATTCCGCGACAAGTGTGAAATTGGATTCACGGCAATCTCAACTTAAAAGCAGAAGTACCAGCATTGGATTTGCTGGATGATGATACCCTGAGAGGAGGAGCTAATAGTAATGGCAAAGATGTTTTCTCGCCAGAGAAGCAGCAGTTGAGAATTAAACATCCAGGAGTAGTTGTCGGACCTGACTCTAGTGCCTAATTACGCGTGGATCTGAAGGCCGAACAAAAGGCGTCAGTGGTCGCCGTTTCTCGCTTGCTTACTACGTCCCTTTCATGGCCGAGTGAGTCAATCTCTCGGATAATGACCAATCTACTATGCTGTCAGGCATAGCCCACGATCCTATCCATAGAGATATCTTCATCCCCTTAAACCTCGGTGCCAAGTTGCTGGTACCTGCGAAAGAAGACATTCAGTATCAAAGGCTTGCTGAATTGCATACAAGTCAACAGTGACCCATATCACCCCAGCTATGGGCCATATCGTTGTCGGCGGTGCCACTGCAGAATTCCCGTCATTACATCATGCCTTTTCCGTTGGAGACGTTCTCATCAAGCGAGACTGCCGACTACTGCAATCATTGGCTGCTAACGTCCGCAGAGTCAATGTATTTAGCACAACAGAGACAAAAGGAGCAGTCAGCTACTGTGAGATTCCATCTCGAAACGAGGACCTCCGACACAATACCGACTGGGCGAGGTATGCGAGATATCCAATGTCCCGTAGACCGTGAATCCTTGGGAAGGGAAAGTCCTAGGTTGTGCAAGGTTGGAGGTTTTGGCGAGATTTTACGTCGGTGCTGGAGGCCTAGCTGAAGGTTATCTTGGCTCTGACGAGTTGAACCGCGAGAAAGTTGTTCTGATTATTTTTCCCTCGATCAAAATGCCTGGATCGAAGCAAAAGGTAATGGCTTTGACGAGCGTCGTCAAAGAGAGCCTTGGCGAGCGTTCTGGAGAGGCCCTCGTGATCGAGTGTACAGTCCCACACTCAGCCATTTGAACAAATTGGAGGTGCAATACCACTGACAGAAGTAGAAATTGATTAGGAGATTTAGGCTATCATACAGACAGCCGTGATACTCAGTGCTCTGATCGAGCTGATGGCCAAGTCTCGATCCGCGGTTTCAGGATTGAAATCGATACACGTATATCACATCATCCACATGTCAGATAGAACGTCACACTGGTCGGAAGAGATAATGATGAGGAGCCAACCCTTGTCTCATGCATTGTACCTGCCACGGAGGGCCTGCTCTCCGGACGGTACCAAAGACGACACCATGACTGGAATGCCCAAAAGATTCGAATCATTGCGAGACGGCGTCCGAGCGGGCCCCAAGAAGAAGTTGCCGCCACACGCCGTTCCTTCGGTCATCATCCCGCTCGAGGAGTTTCTTCGGTTCAACATGCCTCATACCCTTGTAGCAGTATATTGACCAACGTCTAATACTCACGGCTTCATGTGTATTGTTCTTCCGAACGAAGCAACTCAAATGTCATGGGAAGAATGTATGACCGGCAGTACTTCTTGAAACAGAGGTGCGCCATGCATTAATTTAAAAAACCTACTTAGTGACCCTTCAACGACATGCGCATGACATCGAAGAAGCAACAAAGCCAAGAATGCTTCCAGATGAGAACTACAGATCATCGAACCCGAGAGGGACTGATTGAGCAGTTCTATGAAGTCATCGCAGAGTTGTACCGCAAGACAAGCGATGACTCAAGAAGTGAAGTGAGCCATGAGCGGGCAAGAATTATGAACAAGGGTTGACCAGGAAAATCTCAGTGCTCCAAATGAAGTGGCGAACATCATAGGGCTGAAGTCTCCACGGCATCGAAATCTCAACATTTTCTTATTGACAAGGACCGTCAACGACCCAATCGAGGATTTCAAGTCTGAAAGGATGCAAAATCGAGGGATCGTGGGCGTTCACGTTGTGTAATGCTACGAAAGATATGTGTGGATGGTTGCTTGATTCCTGGGGTGCTGGCCACTTTTTTTTCGAGCATTGCTTCAACCATATAGAATCAGGCCAAGATGAAGGCAATCAGAATGCTTCCAGATGGGGACTGGGATCATGTCCTTTGGAGCACTGAGATCTTCCTTGTCCACCCGCGTTTATCATCATCGCCCGCTCATGGCTCTTTCCCCTTCATTGATTATGTGACGGATCTTACTCACGGACCTCCACACTTGACAACCGATTGAAAAAATGGAACGTAGAGTATGCTGGAATTGTGTATTGTGCTATCTCAACATCACTATATACTCTGCATTCCAGTGTGCGCCCGTCCATTATTCTCAGCTCAATACCATTCCCTCTTAAGCAATGTTACAATGCTTGGCAAATGTAACCCCGAAATCTCCTGCCCACGGGAGAGTCTATCGACCGTGATCTCCGATTGCATTGGGTCCATGAGACTGGTGTCCTGGATCCAGTGTGAAAATCCCTCTCGGAACGAGGGCAAGCGGTACTGCGACACAAGCAAGGCCTTCTTGTCTAGCTGTAGGGCATGCTCGTAAGAGGGAGGCACCACTTTCTGCATATGATGATGTCCTGAGAGCAGGAAGAACATCCTTTTTCCCATTGCGTTGTGACTAGAGCGACGCATGGGAGTATTCTTCGTAAGACCGAATTCGGAGAGCAGCCGCTGATCTGCTTTAGTTCTTCGTTTAGCGAGAGAGAGTTGAAGGTGCGAAGGGTTTGGCAACGTCACTTGATTGAATAAACCACGTGGAGTGTATATAGAGTTGTGCTGAGTGCGCTGTGGCGCCGAGTCAGCCAGGGTCTGAGGAGAAGCTGATGTAGGGGTGGCCATATCGGCAATGGCTAGAAAGTGAACATTGTTGTGTCGTTCCTGTGGGTTGTTCATTGAGGGAATGGCGTGGAGATGCTAGGCTACCTCTAATTGTCAATTGATCCAAGGCTAGCAATATATACAAAAGGTTAGTCTTACACACCTCTGTACCATGTACACATAGGGCTGGCTCCATTGGCGAACAGTCATACTGTGGGCATTGATTGCCGAAAGAAAGTCCAGACAGTTCCACGTTCTGACTTACCATAGGTCAATTCGTTGGTCGGGTGAACACGGGAAGAAGCATGAATTGATACAACCTTCAAGAATTTGCACATGCGAGAGAAGCGACAATCAATACCCACGGCATAAACAGAGAACATGCGTGATCGAATTGCTAGGCCTATATCTCCATTCACTTATTCAAGAGGCGTGCTATGACAGGAGTAAGATTGCCGGAAACACGTGCAGCTAGATCGGAAACAAGAAGGCAACAACGAACAATAAAAGGCTGCTGCGCCAAGACGACTTCTACGGAAACATTAGCTGCTCTCCACTCAGTCTCCAGAGGCCCATGTATGCGGCTGGAGCTGTCAGATCGTTGATCACCTGCAAAAATTTATGCGTTTCCCCGCAAAACCTTCCGACTGCGAACGACAGGTTCGTGACCGGAGTATTGCATAATCCAGGGTGAATGGGGAGCTCAAAGTGAAAGCGAACAGCATTTTGGGCAAACACCGAAACAACCAGAATGAAGTTTCGGACATGGCAAGTCTAAACAAAGACGGGCACACACTCGTAATTGAATAGACGAGTATAGTGCAACGAGCACGAAAACAGACAAGCGACCAGGTAAGAGGCTCTCAAATCATTAAACGAAAAAAGGGGATGAACAAATAGATCAGCAGCAAAATGGTCAGCAGCACAAACCATACGCACGTAAAAAGCTCCTCTTCTAGTGATCAACGACCGTTGCAGCTATGAAAAGGTGTCTGGAAATGCGTTTTACTAGGTTCTGCCCCTTATTCGATGGCTCTTAATGGTTAGGTAGCCTCCCTCGCAGTAAAAGTCTTATGCCTTTCCTACTTCGTCGGCGTAGTTTCGAGTCGAGAGGTTATCATCTCCGACTGCGATAAATTGTCCTTCTTCGAAAGAGGTGTTCCATCGCTGGGTATAATAGGTCAATCAACCAGCCGCCATGTCAACATGCATGTGCCCATTTCCACCCCTTATTGTCTCTTCTTGTGTACCATCTTTATTGTGCATTTCCATTCCAGCGTACCTCTCCTCAGCAGCTGCAATACACCTAACGTTAGCAGCGGCCTTATTCATCGTCTCGACCCACTCCTCCTCTGGTACACTGTCCCACACTATGCCTCCACCAGCCTGCAGATAGGCAACTCCATCCTTAACAAGCATAGTCCTCAGGGCAATACAGGTATCCATCGCACCTTCAGTCTCTTTTCCAGCCTGATCAACATTTCCGTAGCCAAAATACCCAACTGCGCCGGCATAGACACCTCGTTTCTCCTTTTCTAGCTCAGCGATAAGTTCCATAGCACGGACTTTAGGGGCGCCGCTGACAGTGCCAGCAGGAAATATAGAGCGGAAAGCGTCAAAACGTGATTTCCCTTCTCGCAAAAGGCCACTCACTTGCGAAACGAGATGCTGGACATGGGAGAATTTTTCGACGACCATGAGTCTATCCGTTCTCGTACTGATGGGGTCGCAGACACGATTGATATCGTTGCGGGCAAGGTCAACAAGCATGACATGTTCAGCCCTGTCTTTCAGACTTGCCCGCAATTCGTTAGCGAGCTTGAGATCCTCAGCAAGGGTTGCACCACGCTTAACAGTGCCAGCGATAGGATGCGTAATTATACGATGGGTGTCTTCCTCGCGTTTGACGAGGAGTTCGGGTGAGGCACCCACAAGGTGGAACGTGGAACAAGAAATGTAGAATAGGTATGGTGAGGGATTGGTGGTTCGGAGCTGGCGGTAGATGTTAAAAGGGTGGAGGGTCGTGGGCCGCGCTATGCGGTGGGATGGGACCGCTTGTATTATAGAGCCACGTTGGATTTCTTTCTTGAGGCTGATGACATGAGCCTCGTACCCAGCTTGGCCAAGGTTGGATTCGTAGGTCTGGTTCGGCGCTATTGGAGGCTGAGGCGGAAGAGGTATGTCTTGGGATTGGAGGATCGAGATTGTGGTGGTGAGGTTTTCATAGGCGGATTGATAAGCAGATGAGATGGAGGCGGGATTTGTAGGCGATGGAGGTACATGTAGGTACGTAATGATTTTAACCACCTGGAAGAAATGGTCGAAAGCCACGATTGTGTCGAAGAGCATGAAGAGGGATTCGGGAACTTTGAGAACGTCTTTCATTCTCCGGGCTGTCCGTGGCTCGAAGTATCGAACGCAATCATAGCCCACATAGCCAATGGCTCCTCCGGTGAGTGGAGGTAATATGAGTCCTGGGATGACTGCTTCTCGGTATTGTGCCAACTCTTCCTCGAGAAAAGGCAACGGGTCACACTCAGGTCCATGGCCAGGACCGGTTTTCAGTATCTTCCTTGGATCTGTATGACAAGAACTTAGTACAGTCTGAGTCTTGTGTAGTATGCAGGTCTCACCTGCACCAACGAAACTATATCTGCCAATAGTCTCGGAGCTAGCAGCACTTTCGAATAGGAAAGAATAGCTGGCATTGGACCTAAGACCCCTCAGCAGCCATTCAACAACATTCCACGACCCAACTGACTTAGCCGAGATCTTCAGGTATGCCAGCGTAGGAGTTAATATATCTGCGGGTATCGTCGCACATATCGGAACGAGGTTTGGGGAATTCGAAGAGTTTTGAGATGCAGAGAGTACCTCTTGTACAGTTTCTAATGATGGTTGTACATTCAACTAAGACATGTAAGCACCTTTGTGGCCCGAGAGTACCCTATGAGACGTACTTTAGGAGTCATACTGCTAGGTACATGAGGTTGTGAGTAAGTGATTACCAAAGTTCCATTTTAGCTATAAGAATCAGCGGGTGATCTCCAAGCAGGCATTCCTAGATCCCGCCCCCGCATGAAGCCTAAGAAAGTCTCCGAGGTTCCTCTGCCTAGCCCTAATCACAGTATCACTGCATGCATGGCGGAATATTGACGTTCTTTAGTAAATCGATGCATCTTGATTACCATCTGCGCAATCAAACTTCAATCATTGAAAAGCTAAAGATGGTCTGTATCAAGTGGGAAAGACATTATGGCGCTAACCCAGTGTTCCCAAGGGCAAGTATCATCAAGCATACACAAATCCTGGCACAAACTCACGGCCACGAATCACAATGCTATTTCAATGGCGCAAGTATAGAAGCCTCTCTGTTCGTCATCCTCTGGTCGGCGGAAGCATTTCACAATATTCTGCATCTGCACGACCTCCTCATGAATATCCTCGTCGGCTTTAGATGCCTTCAGCCTCTTCCTCCTAGGCACAACGTATCCAGGTATGCCGGGTGTTGCCTGTCGATAAAGCCGCTAAAATAGAATCTCCCCGCTATGTTCGACCTCGAATCCAAGCTTTTGCAACTTCTTCGCGCGCACCTTGTCGGCCTGTTTCTTTTCCTTGTTCACTTTGACGCTCAGAGCGTGCACTTCCTCTGGAGATACTTTGCGATAAGGCTCAGGTATATAATCGTCCTTGTCAAGATCCTAGATTTGAGAGGAGATCAGACAAAGCGTGCGGTTTGAGTATTGCCTTAGAAGGTGTCGTACAATTTCACCAAGAAGCAGGACATTCTCGCCTCGAACCAGGAATATGCCGCGTACAATATCAGCGTAAACTTCCTGGACGAAGATGCGCTCCATCGTATCCTGCAGGACTAGATTGGCTGTGCAACCGAAGGAACCAATGTTCAGTACACGTATTCTCTCTTCAGCCGATTTCGTTTCGTACCAAATTGATCCCAGCTTCTCAGCACTCCGATGAGCTTTCGTCCATCTCGAAGAACCAAAACTAGCTTCTCTATAGATATTGAACGGCACCCGCCTTGGTCAGTCACACAGATAGATCCTTGCCACTCGTTCGTTGAATTCGTGGCTGTCGCAAGGGAGTCTCACTATCTGTCAGATCCAAAAGTTGGGCGGCGGTGGTAAACATCTGCATTGTCAGCTTTGATGACGCCAGCAACGCGTTACAAAGCTCACCTGTGGTGGAAGTTGCGGAAGTCCTCCTGGAGGCGGAGCCACATGATTCGGGCCTCCTGCTGGCGCCAGGTCTTGTATTGACAGGTTCTCCATGAAATTAGTTGAATGCCAGCTGATATTTCAAGGTATATCCATTGCATAGACTGTAAAATGTTGGATCACTATCATTCTCTACGTCGACATGCACATTGTTGTGGCATTTGCATTGTCGTGGCGGGTACTCCCGCGTAATACAGACAGGGGTCTTCAGCCTTATGGCTCGCAACAAATGCTCGAGAATTCTTCATGGCAATCATCACTTCTCGATGCTTTGACACGATGACACAGCTCAGCCGCGGAACGACTATCGCATCCAAAATTACTTGAGCGGGCTTGCGACGTTACACAATTTTTATTATGGACTACGACAACATGGACGTTGATGAGGTGGGACCTCGAGTAACCGTCCGCGAGGCACGCTATCCTTCTGGAGTATATGCCCTTCAAGACTGACCCACTGTTTCAGGCCGCCACCGACCACGTCGACTTCACCCTTAGCAACGTAGACCTCGCCTTCGCCAACTCCCTCCGCCGAACTATCCTCGCTGAAGTCCCAACCATGGCCATCGATCTCGTCGAAGTCGAAGTCAACACTTCGGTTCTCCCCGATGAATTCATCGCTCACCGACTTGGTCTTATCCCTTTAAATTCCCGCCAAATAGAAGACGTTCTCTACACCCGAGATTGCGACTGCGACCAGTACTGCGAAAACTGCTCCGTCACCATTATGATGAATGCCAAGTGTTCGAAGGACAATGAGGATGTTGTGAAGGTCTATGCAAGAGATCTTATTGTTTCTGAACCAAGGCCAAATGAGTGGGTGGGAAACCCTGTTATCACCGATGAGGCTGGACAGGGTTCTGTGATTTGTAAGTTGAGGAAGGGACAGGAGGTAATAATGAAGTGTATTGCGAAAAAGGGAATTGCGAAGGAGCATGCAAAGTGGGCGCCTACGAGTGCAGTGGGATTCGAGTATGATCCGCACAACAAGCTGAAGCATCTGGATTATTGGTATGAGGAGGATCCAATCAAGGAATGGTAAGGTGCCCTGACTTCTTTAGTTGTCACATGGGAGTAGCGATTTGCTGACACTTCGAATCTCGCAGGCCAAAATCAAAGAACGCTGAATGGGAAGAAGCGCCTCAAGACGGTGAACCTTTCGACTACAACGCCAGCCCCTCCCAATTCTTCTTCGAGCTTGAGTCCATTGGCAACCTGGAACCCGACGCGGTCGTACAACAAGGCATCAAAGTCATGCAACAAAAGCTTGCCGCCGTCTTACAAGAACTTACAGGCGATGACTCAAGGCCTGGCGAAGCGGACGCGGAAAGGTTTGGAGGACAGAGTCCAGATGGTATGCCACAGGGCGGGGAGTATGGGGTCGATCAAGGATATACGACACCGTATGTCAATGGAGGAGCGACGAGTGCATGGGGCGGAGGGGCAACGCCCTATGGTGCGACTCCCTACGGGCAAAATGGATGGAATCAATAAGGAGGCAACAAGATAAAAAGGTTCCGTGTAACATCAGGCATTAAGCGGGCGTTGGGAGCTTGCAGCGAGGTGACTTGGCTAAGTCCTGGATCTTTACTAGAGCATCAGAACTATCAAGTCGAGAGACTTTCATCTCCTGTACCGATTAGTATGGATCTGCCATCGTAAGAAAACAACCCTTCTATACTCTGCAACCCAAGAAAAAAGCTGCCACGCAGGCAGCCACACCTTGGATCCTAGCCTGAGAAACCAAGGAGCCTATGAAACACTATCCTTAGTCAAGACAAAAAGGGCATGATTACCCCTGCGTATAGAGCTAACCAGTGTGGAAATAGTGAAATCCCAATCGAGGCACTCAAAATTCTCAGGTCCGCTCCCTCCTTCCCAACCGACAAAGACACCATGCATGTCCTTGGATCGTAACCCGTTGACATTATCGATCGTTTAAGTATATTATGACATTTTATTTGACCTCCTTGTCCCATCTCCTAGTTTTCTTCGGGTGCGCGCCAAGCCAACGAACGGCATGGCGCCAGGACTACGGCGGACGACGGCTGACACTACGACAAAACCAAAAAAGAATTCTCTTTTCGTTTTTTTCTTCGCGATTTCTAGTAACTCTCTTCAAAATATTCTTTTTAGAATATTCTCAACTCTTCGAGAGGTACTTTTTGAGGCACTCTTTAGGGGCTACTCTCCGGGGTACTCTCCGGGGTACTCTCCGGGGTACTCTCCGGGGTATTCTTCCGGGTACTCTTCGAGGTACTCTCCGGGGCATTCTCCCGGGTACTCTTCGAGGTACTCTCCGGGGTACTCTCAAAATATTTTATGAAGTTCTTCGCAAAAAAAAAAAAAAAAATTACGGGACTTTCAAGTTCCGTGGAAAGTCCCGTAATTTTTTTTTTTTTTTTTTTTGCGAAGAACTTTATAAAACATTTGATCGTACCTCCGTAGTGTTAGTTATTATCCGTCGTAAGTACCCGGAAGAGTACCCGGAAGAGTACCCGGAAGAGTACCCGGAAGAGTACCCGAAAGAATATCCGAAAGAGTACCCGAGAGAGTACCCCGGAGAGTACCCCGGAGAGTAGCCCCTAAAGAATGCCTCAAAAAGTACAGAGGTCTACACCGAAAGTCCTGCACACGCACTAGTGCAGCCCTAACCCTACTTTCGGAAAGCGGCCCTATAGAGGGGAAGCCTAGAAATATCTTCTCACAGCGCATGATGGGACTTAAGGTACTTCTTTTAGCCTTGATAGGGGCAGTAAGCCCCGAAACCTGGCTAGGGCTAGGTGCGATTCCGAACAACTCCAGACGCATTGTCCAGGTAACCCTTTAGGTGGGGCGTTATCCGAAGTCTGAGCGCAAGAGTCTTGGCGAGTGCAGGACTTTCGGTGCAGACCTCTGTACCTCTCGAAGAGTTGAGAACTAGAAATCGCGAAGAAAAAACGAAAAGAGAAATTCTTTTTGGTTTTGTCGTAGTGTCAGCCGTCGTCCGCCGTAAGGACGCGGGCTAAAACGAACCAGCAGGGAGCCAGGACATGGGATAGGCTTTCCAAGCCTACTTTCGGAATCCCAGCTATACTCTCATCACGTCTTTGATAATGCCCCTTCCGTCTGCGATTCTTATATGATATAAAGTCACTGATGAGCTGCTGACCGTGCCCGTTACCCAACGTATTCGCATGATGTCGTTACTGCTGAGACTTTTGCGATCTAAATGGAGCCCACCTGCCAAGACTACATCCACGTTCAATGGAAAGACCGTCGTCATCACAGGCTCAAACACAGGTCTGGGATTCCAAGCTGCTCGTACTTTTCTAGAGCTCTCTGCTTCCCATGTCGTCCTTGCAGTCCGTAATACCTCGAAAGGGGACATCGCTCGCAAGCAACTTGAAGCTCAAACTGGCAGAGATGGGGCCATCTCTGTTCTGGAGCTTGACATGAACAACTTTACCAGCGTTAAAAGCTTTGCCGGACGTGTCAGCCGACAGTTCAAAAGTATCGATATTGTCATTCTAAATGCGGGCCTTCATAATAGAGAGTACGTCACGAGTCCAGAGGGTTGGGAAGAAACACTGCAGGTCAACACGCTGTCTACCGTTCTTCTTGCTTTGCTACTCCTGCCTAAGCTGCGGTCTGCGAGACTAGAAGAATCTGCTTCGTTACCGCACCTTGTCCTTGTTTCCTCAGGATTGCATACCGGAGTTGCCCGATCTTCCCTTCCATCTCCACCCCATAACATACTATCAGCTCTCGATACTCCACCTGAGCCAGCGGTTGCCTTCAATGGCGGGCGTCAATACGCTGTTTCTAAGCTTTTCTTGATGTACGCCGTTAAGTCTCTCGCCTCACTAGCAACGTCACCAAGCGGTGAGCCCCAAATCATTGTCACCTCCTGCTGTCCGGGCTTCTGTGTCTCTGAGCTGGGAAGGCAATACAGCAGCTGGTTTGAGGGTTGGGCTAAGTGGGCTTTCTACGGCTTGTTTGCCCGTTCCACCGAAGATGGAGCTCGAACACTCGTTTGCGCCAGTACACTGGGAGAGGAGGCGCAGGGTGGGTATTTGACGAACGGGGAAATACAGACACCGGGCGAAATGGTGGTCAGCCATGAGGGAAAGGAGATTCAGAAGCAGGTCTGGAAAGAGATAGTCGATGTGTTGAAGGCAAAAGTGCCAGAGGTGGAAAATCTGGCTGTTGCTGCTCAGTAATCAAATATGGTTCATGTCGCGAGACATCAGAGCTCAAAGTCCAGGACTTCCCTTGTTGATCATCTATAAAAGCAGATAATGTCAGCCGGGAAGAGCAGAAAAAGAAAGTTCCTGAATTGAGACTGGGACAATTTGGTAGTACTAGAAATTTTGGCAGGCAAGACTTCTGATTTTCTTACGCCTCTATTGGGCTTCATCCTTACAAAGATGTTATTGGAAGTTAGGCAATACCGCAGTTCAAGCGTTAAGCAATAGAGCGATCTCTCCCTCGGTGTGAACCTGTTGATGTGTTGGGGGTTGTTACCGCTTCGACTGCCACCTTTCCGACATCTCCCTTGCCGGCGAACTTGCCGCAGTGGGATATGAAGTTTTTGAGGTCCCCTCTATTCATGGCTTATGAACCGTTCATTTACCTTGTGGCTGTCATCGGATTTCACCTTTCGGTAACGATCGCTCCTTGATACCGTATTATGCTCTCAGCGGTCCTTCGATCCGTAGCTTGTACTCGAAGACAGTACGAATTTCATTGTGACTGGTCAGCCTGTTCTTGATTCTCGCACGCTAGACAACACTGTCGGCGTCAGCTTCGGGATGGTGATTCAAGCGTCTCCTAGCTGATTGGACAACAACTATCGACCTTATCGTTGACTTTGAAGTGACAATTGAGAAATCCGCTTCTACATACCGCAACATTATCATCGGGCTATGAAGCCTCGAAAGCACAAGAACCGCATCAATAACAATTCAGTTCTCGAGCTTAACGTTCCCTGACAAGCATGGTGTTCCAAAGTCTAAAGGATCCGGAAATCTATTTAGAGATTCGGCCGGCATGGAGCGGCTTCCAGAGGATATGGAAGATGACGAGACCTGGCTGAAGTTTCGACCGCACCACAAGGTCTTCAGATGGAGTCTTATAGGACAATGCAGAGCTAGCCATGTTTTTTCCCCTCTGGTGGCTTGAGTGTTTTTTGGCTCGATTGTTTCCGAGGTCTCGACCGTACGTAGTTGCGGAGTCCGTCTTTCCTCTTTTGGGTCAAACCTTGAATCGTGGGACATGGTTTGGGGCTGTCTGGTCTGTAGACGTGCTCCAAGGCTTAACATACCTCCTTACACAGGCAATACTAACTCCGAACATTCAATCCAGCAGCGACTCATAAAGTGAATGAGACATGGTAACATCACCTATCAGAGAAAATTGAGCCAAAGCTAAACGACCCTGCAGTCATTGTGGAACGGGTATGTGGAGCACCACCTTTTGGTCGTATTAGAGTCGCCGATGTTACTCACATGATCAATGGGATCCACGCGATACGCTGGGTGTACATCGTTTCGGAGTCTGTGTTTTCTCTTTTGGACCACATCTTGAGCCTGGAGATATTTCCAGGGGGTTATCGTCTCGAACAATATTCCAGGGCTCCATGCCCCCACTCGAATAGGCAATACTGACTCTGGAGTTCTGCATCGTTTCCTATAGTACCTAAGGATTAGTTGCGTAGGGCTTTTTAATTGGCTTTGTGCCTGCGAACCATTACGTTGCGGTCATGGACGCTCAGGTGAGGTTCAAAGTGCCCCGGCGCGGGCTTTGGTTCAAAGACAAGAGGAACAGATATCCTTCAAACCACCCGAGCCTTGGGCCGTATTCCTGCCAGATCTCATCGCACAAGACTATTTCTACCACAACATACCAAAAACTCCATCGTCTACGTAGCTTACTTAGGGTTAGGGTAAAAACAAGAAACCGTGGGGCTTGACTAAAAATTAGATCATTGAAGGCGCAAATCCATTTATGCAGACGGTAGGTCTTTCATATCCTTGCTCTGTAATTGTATTGATGATTCGATGAGGATCAACGACGACTAGTTGAGCGGTTCTATTACGCCGTGGGCCATCCAGTCCGTGCTTCCGTGCGTCTGCGGCAGAGAAAAGCGAGCCACAAGAATTCTGCATGCCGCTAATCGGATTAACAATGCAGCGTCGGAACGTCCAGTGAGAGCCTTCGGCGGCTAAGTAAGGCTCTGTGACTGGAGCGGAGCGTCGCCTTGGAGGCAACAGCTTCTTAGGACCCATGCAAAGGAAGCATTGTCAAAATCCGAGTGGCCGCAGCAAGTTGTGCCTGCCTGGCAGCCTAGACGATTCGTAGAGACAAGGCTACCGAAAGCAGAGACCTGCATTGTGATCGTTGCGCCTCTCAAACTCGGTGCAACAACACAACTCTGATCCTATTATCAAACACCTCGTGTTGCAGCCATCAAGGATATTTATTACTCCGATCTGTCCATCATCGCTGTCTTTTCGAGTTGACCTGAAACTTGTGCTTCCTCCTATTCTTTCTACTACCGACGGATGCCGTGACATCGAACCTTTTCATTTATTCTACAGAAAGATAATGTTGGATCGAGGTGAAGGAAGTGTCCAATCATCAGAAAGCGAATCAGAGAGTATGGAGGTTCCCCGAGAAGGGACTCCCGTATCAGTGGGGAGCAATGAAGTGAAGATTGTGGCTCTCGGCGAAGGCAACGACAAAGCTCCAGATGATAAATCTCTAGAAAGTGAAAAGGAGAAATCAAATCCGAGGGCCTCAGTGCTGGAGTACAAGAGCGTCAGCCAGATGTATGTTCAACGAGTCCCAGCTATACACCCGTCACTTGAGATCGGCTGCTTACATTCCACTAGCTGGGACAAAGATACCTATGGTCGCAAGCTTGTCGACTCTCTGGAGGATTCTTCCAAGAAAACGGACAAGTATGAGGAGTTCATCTTCGTCGTCCGACGACAATATGGTGCGCCTGTGTACGGTATCTATTCGCAATGGTGTTGACTATGAACTAGATGACCACAACATGCATTTCAAAATATTCATAGACATTAAATCGGAACTTCTGAGAGACGTCTTGCGGCAAGTCTTGCAAGTGATTCCTACAGTCTCCCTGCATGGAGACAAGCCAGAGGTATGGTCGGTCCCAGAAAATATAGATCTGTACCACTTACGCCACCTTAGATACGGATAGAGATCCTCTTCCACTTCTTGTCCCAAATCGAATCCAGGCGAGACATTACTAAACTCGATTCCGACAAAGAGACGCAGCACCTCGATCTACTCATTCGCTTCCTTCAGGAGCACTACGCATCCATCATAAAGACTCTACCCGAACTTCTCGGACGTGGCGAAATGACCTTCGACCTTCTCTGGACTCTCTTTCCCCCAAATACCGTGGTGTATACCTCCTGCGTCTACTCCGAAGAGCCGAAATGCCTTATTTTTGACTTTGGAGAGGAGAAACTCCTCAAAAAAGGCAAATTTTACGTTCTCCAATGTCGTTATCTTGACTTCAATGGTAAACTCCTTGGTGAAGTCATGAGCAACCTTTTGATTCCGGAATTCCGCGGGGCGAAACCAATTACGTCTCTGGAAGCATTTCCACTGAAGTACCACCAGGAGGTGGCCAAGGTCAAATCAGAGCTGATAGAACGAGGTCGTCGTTTTGCATCATTGAAGGGTATCCATCACACTGCTTACCAAGGCCTTGCGCACCAAAAGCGAAAAGGCGAACCGTTCAAGTTCTCTGTGAAAGGCCGGATAATGGTGGATCCGATCGCTTTCAAAGAGCACAATCCCAATTACGAAAGACCACGAGTCGATGGGTTGTCGGGTCGTGATATTCTAGGTATACGCATCGACGTTCTCAATGAACTCCTCGTCGAAGGGCTTGGCCTTACAGATGAGATCAAACACCACGGCGTAAAGGACAAAATGGGCGAGATGAGAGACGAAGAATTCTTGGTTTGTGGGCCTACTGTCTTGGGATTCAGTCTCGATAGACGAGCATGGGGTAAGGCTCCCTCTGTCTCCGCATTTGTTGGAAAAGGTCATGTTTTGTTTTCCAGACAATGCTGATACCAACTGAATAGCGGAGTTCGCTGTTTCCGCAATACAAGATATCACATGGACCACCCTACCATTTGATACGCTTGTCATTCCAACCAAGACAAAGGAAATGTTGCAAGCACTCGTGCATAACCAAATACCTGACCCAGACAAGCCTGCTTTTGACGACTTCATAGAGGGAAAAGGCAAAGGATTGATTGTGCTACTACAGTACGTTGCCAGCTTCATTTTTGCGGCTACACATTGCTTACTATTGCAGTGGTCCACCGGGAGTGGGAAAAACTCTGACCGCCGAGGCCGTTTCGGAATATCAGAAACGACCGCTATATCGAGTTCGTCTTCCCAATAAGACCAAAATCTGCGCCGTCTACTGACTCTCGACAGGTATGTGCCGGAGACCTAGGTCTCGACTCGGAAAAGCTCGAGGACCGGCTCGCGATGATCCTCGACCTCGTCGCCCGCTGGAAGGCCATCTTACTCCTCGACGAGGCAGACGTCTTCCTCGAAGCTCGTACCCAACACCACCTCCAGCACAACACCCTCGTCTCCGTCTTCCTGCGGCAGTTGGAGTATTTTCAAGGCGTAATGATCTTGACCACGAACAGAGTGACCGTCTTCGATGAGGCGGTCCAGAGTCGCATACACCTCGGTATCAAGTACGATCAGTTGAGCAAGAAGGCCAAGGCGGAGATCTGGTCTGCCTTTATTCAGCAGGCAAATAAAGTCTCAACGACCGGAGAAGGGGCCAAGCTCTCTTCGAAGCAATTGGACGATCTTAGCAGGAGGGAGTTCAATGGACGACAGGTAAAACCATTGCCAAATCCCTACAAAGGGCCTTTGCTAAAGACCGAGTGCAGATCAAGAACACAGTCCGTATGGCTCACGCTTTTGCGACAGCGAAGGGCATACCACTTGGGTACGACCACCTCATGGCTGCCATTGAAGCGAACGAAGACTTCGACAATGATTTCCGAGGAGCAGGGCAGGCTGCGAGCGCGGCGTCATATCTTTAGAGGTTTGTCGACCTGTCTAGCACTATCTAACGCCTTGTGTGGCGAGGAGATTTTTGGGGCCGCGAGCAAATTCGTCTCGGTTTGATTCTTCTTTTAAAGTCAAGCCATTGGAAAGTAGCTTTCATGTATAGATGATTTCGCTTGTGGAAAACAAGCGGGTTTGGGCAGATCGTCCGACATCTGCCTGTCCGAGTGTAGAAGTGCGTGCTCTCTTGGAGTAGATTAAATCATTCCAATCACACACTATGCACCCTCATCATGTCATCTCAAGTCAAACGCAACGGTATCACCCAACGCCATACTCCTGCGCTCGCTTTTTTCCAACCCCCACATCCTGGCTGGAACCCGTCGTCATTGCAAACAAATCCCCAAAAACTCCTCCCGATCAATCGCCCCATCCCCGTCCAGATCAAACTCCTCAATCATAGCCGCCAGCTCCTCCTCCTCCAACCCCTCCCCCAACTCCCTCGCCACCCTTCTCAAATCGCTCAGATTGATCTTCCCCTTTCCCCCCTCATCGAACAGCTCGAACGCCCTGAGAATTTCCTCCCTGGGATCCCTCGCTAGTATCTTCTGCGCCATCACGGTCTGGAATTGCGGGAAGGGGAGGAGGAGGCGGGAATTGCTGTGCGCGTATTGTTGGTTGTTGTTGTTGTTGTTTGAGGACGTGGGAGGAGGGGGGGGGGCGGAAGGGGAGCCGTGGGTTTGCAGGATGGAGAGGATTTCGGACTTGGGGAGGTCGAAGCCGAGGGCTTTCATGGCGACTTTGAGTTCGTGGTAGTCGATTTTGTTGTCTTTGTCTAGGTCGAAGAGGTTGAACTGCAAGCGGTGTTGCCAACACATTAGCCCTGCTGTTCTAGGTCCTGCCCCGACAATTTTCTCTCTCTCCCCCTTTCTGCACTTGTCTGCATGTTTCGAAACCCCCGTTCGAACAGCGCACATTGGGCCGAGGAACTCACAGCTTCTTTTATCTCCTCCCTCTGCTCTTCCGTCAACTGATTCTGCTCTTCCCGCTCCAGCCTTTCCTTCTCCAACCTTTCCCGCTCACGCTCCAGACGGGCATTCTCGCGCTGTTGTTGGGTGGTGGATGCGCCGAAGGTCGGGGCCATGGAGCGGTCCGGCAGTTTGCCAAGATTGCTTGGGTATCCTCGCGACGGGAAGGATGGGTGAGTTGAGGATGCCATAGGGAAAGAGGGTCTATTTGTAGTGTGAGGGTTGTCGGACTTGCTGATGAAGCTTTCATTGTGTCAAGGTCGGATCGCGACTCGGGACGCGTCGCGCTAATTAATCAAGGGCTTCAAGCCCTTATCGACGGTGGGGTCGTTTGCGAGGTTACCGAGAACGGTTTCCGACAGTTACGGCCCTCTTTGCTTGCCCATTCTCTGAGGAAACATTCTGGGAATGGTCTGTTCTGTGCGTAAGCAAGAAGTGCACATTAGTAGCTGCAGCTTGCAATGCAGCTTGCAAAGGTACAGCCAGCTGCGAATACGATGAGCTTCCGCTTTGCGTGATAATTGCATCATTTCCTTCCGAGCAAACCAACAGCATTCAATTCTACCTTCACACCTCGATATTCTGACAGCACGCGGTTACAAAAATCACAGCCCACATAGCCAAAATGCCCTACATCATCATAGTCGGAGCATCGCGAGGCCTAGGAGCCGAACTAGCCAAACAGTACGCCTCAAACAACACCGTATTCGCGACCAGTCGCTCGGACAAGGCCCCAGAATCATCCAAGAATATTGAATACATCGCCAACATCGACGTCGCCAAGGAAGATGCAGGCCAGAAACTCGCATCCCATATCGGCAAGAAGACTCTCGACACCGTCATCATAACAGCCGGCTACTTCGCAACCGAGTCCTTCGGCTCACCCTCATGGGACAACCAAGTCAAAATGTACACCACCAGCTCCATCGGTCCTGTATTCATTGTGCACTACCTCGTCAAAGCTGGCCTGCTCGCCAAGGGGAGCAAGATTATACTTGTCAGCAGCGAGAGCGGCAGTATCACGTTGAGGCATGAGAGCGAGGGAGGAGGGAATTACGGACATCATGCTAGCAAGAGTGCGTTGAACATGGTTGGGAAGCTATTGAGTCTGGATCTGAAGGAGAAGGGCGTAGCGGTGGGGATTGTGCATCCGGGGTTCATGAGGACGGAGATGACGAGAGGTGTTGGGTTTGATAAGTTCTGGGATGATGGCGGCGGTAGGGACCCATCATCTCCCGCATGGCTTTGTGTGCCATAGCACTAATAGGCTCTTTGGTATAGCTGTCACGCCAGACGAAGCCGCTAAGTCCCTGATTAAGTTCATCGAGACATTCGACATAGAGAAAACAGGTGAATATTGGGCGCCCCGCGGACCACGGTAAGCACCCTCTGGCCCATATCAGCTGCGCTGCCAACTCATGCTCGATATAGGGATATCGGGACTGCGGAAGCTGTACTAGGCAAGGATCTGAGCACGCCTCTACAATTACCTTGGTGAGGTAAGGATCGGCAATTGGGGACGAAGATCTGTGGAATTAAAAACGAAGTTTGGAGCAGAGGTCTGGCAAGCAATGATGAGTGCCTCTAAGGCTCTGAAATACTTACTGTGCAACAGCTATCAAGACCAACCGTCCTTTTCCCCACCAGCGTTTGACCTGAACAGATGAAGCATTCACGCTGGAAGATATAGGCTGCGCTCCAGATGGTCCACAAATCTTGCTCCCTATCGATGGCGTCTGCTGTTCACTGCTGCTTGGGCTGGCGATAAAAACTCCCGTTCTGAGAGAACCCGCAACGAGGGGCTGCTTCAAGGTGCTGAAAGATCGTCTTAGACTATTTCTCACGGAATGATTCTCATGCAATTCTGATACATGGAGTGCCACCTCGACGAGGCCAGTGACCCCTCGCTGTATGGCACACTTCCTACCATCTTACTCAAGAGCCAAATGCCGGTTGTGGTATCCTCGTCATGCTGACCCGATTAGCTAGCGCTTATAATTCCTGTTGGGAGCAATGGTTGCTGCTGTTGCCCGGTACTTGTGCAGCATTGCTCCTTCGTTGTGGACATGACATAGGTAGGCCGCAGGGGCTCATTTATGTGCTCATTTCACATTCGCGAGATTCGTTTCCAACAATTGGGTTGGCTATCTAGTAAGGTCATGTAGCAAGAGCCATGCATAAGGTAGAGGGAGGTTTTGGCTGGCGAAGAGTTTGAAAGGTTCGTGAGGGCTTTTCCACGCTGACTTACTTTAGCTCTTGCAAATGGATAAACGCCTCTTTGGCTACCCTCCGGCTCGCATCCGGGTGCCGTCCATATTCTTCAACACCGGTGCGGACAGGGCTTCAACACTCTTATAAACACCATCTCAATAGATCACTTTCCTAGACAAAGCACCGTTTCAGCATTCCCTTCAGCTTTGCGCTTTGTCCATACCCAACCTCAACATTCCACTCCCGGTCTTCTAGCTTCCTCGTCTACAAAAACACTCTCAACAAATTCACCAAAGCTCCGCCTTAATTCGGAGCCCAACTCAGCAAGCGCCTCAGAACAAGCGCTCCAGCTAAGTCGCGGACCTTCAACGGGTAACAGTCAGCAGTCAAGCTACAACTTGGACAACCCATCTTCGATGGGGAGCTTTACCCGCATTCCCACAGAAGTGAGGATGATCATCTATCGCCTTGTACTCCCCGAACAATGCCGTGGCATTCTGCCAATCTCTACGATGTTACATCAGAGCTACGAACTAGGTCAACTCGTCTACCAAAACGCTGCCATCTTTCAGACTTCGAAAGCAATCAGTCGGGAGGCAATGGACGTGTTCTACTCAGAAACCCTGTTCAACATTAATCCCTGGAAATTCAGCCCACGGCTAAATAAGAAGCATCATCTTACTCATCCAGGGCTGCCCCTCACTCAGAATGTGCGTTTTCGGATGGATTAGATGATGTACGATCATATCTACGAGGACGATACTGAATACGAAGCGTCAGTCTGCCGTCACATCATTCTCGGCTTCAGTGGACCGGCGCCACCGAGAAATACCCTTCGACTTAAGCTAGAGATTGATGGATGGATGGGTTTTCGGGTCGTGGAAGACTGGTTTCTTCCAAGACCTCGCGACTATGACGGGTTTTCGAAGTGTTATTATCAACTTTCAACCATCACGACGCTCACGGTCTGTACTGTGGACACCCTCGTACAAGCAGATGTTCAAGAGAGCTGGAGGTTGGGGGGAAGTCTGGTCGTTGAACAGTTGGCTCCAAGCTTGGGCCCTGGAGTTGTGGAATTCCGTCGGTCAGAATGTCGTGCTTCGTTCCAACCACGCGCGCATCTAGCAGGAAAAGCCGCGCGCAAAGGTCGGGTTCTTTGATAGGTTGGCTGATAGTGGGATTCGAGCTAGTGGGGTATGAAGAAAGCGAGATTGGAAATCGAAAGTGACGGAGACTTTTGATCAACTCGAGGGGATATCAGCCTGCTCGACGCGTCTACCAAGGATCTTTGAGCATTCAAGCGTTGATCACCTTATCTCGTGATTTCAAGCCCATCTGGAATGCCATGCGGCACCGTGGTCTTTGGGAATGACCCTTCTGCAGTCTTCACGCCCTTGATTTCAAGCACGATAGTTATGTCAGCAAATTTGTGATTGTCTTCAATTCGTAAAGCCGTCTTTTGGAGAAGCCTGATCACGTGACGGAATCTTGCGTGTCTATGTCTTTCCGATCCCTCGACAGATAAGACTCGACAGCTAAACGGAGGCGGTACAATTTCCCAGCCACAGATATGCATCCATGATCTTGGAATGAGAGGAGGCCAAAAGCAAGTACTGGATCGCACTTATCCAGAACAAATAGTACAACTAAACATGGAAAGTGACTATCTACATCACCACACAATCGGTACCCTTACGCGCTCCCCAACTCGACACTTCCCTTCTAGGCCCTCTTTCGGCAAGAACTGGTGCTGTCTATACGGCGGCTGCTAGACTCTAATCGCCCACGTTCCCAGAATATGGGTGGCGCGGTCATGGACGACGGAAATCTTGGTTCCAAAAAGCTCGTCGTGGCAGTCGCCTCGCCACGCCTCCTGCGGGCATCTTACCATATCATAAGCGTGGCACATCTCATGCAGCAAAGTGCCGAACGTGATCGCCACGGGGTTCTTACCGATCTCGCGCCACTTCCTCGTGAAGATTTCCCCCGCGCTCAACCTGATGTGGCATTGTCCCGTCTTGCAGTACGCCGCTTCTCCCACCCTCCCATCCGGATTCACCACCTTGACCCACTGCACCGCGACGTGACCCCGGAGTCGTCCGCCGAAGAAGACACGGTCGAGGTCCGCGAAAGCCTTGATCGCGAGGTCGGGACCGAAGAGGAGGTTTTTTTCGGCGTCGTGAACGGCGACGGCTAGGTTCCGGATGATAGCCAGTTCCTCTCGGGGGGGTGCTCTCTTCGCGTCGTTCCAGCGCATGACTTCTTCTGTTGCTTGAATGGCAGTCACAAAGGGGCCTTTGTTTGGTTTTTCGAACACGCCATGGTGGTGGAAGTCAATCTCGCTCTGCGTGCACGGGTAGGACGATCCGCTGTTTTCGCGGAAATGGGTGAGAGCAGATTTATACAGCTTTTTGCTGAAATTTGTCATCGCGTCCTCTGTCTCTTGGTGTCCTTTATCTCGCTCCTTATGTTGGTGTTTCCCGTCGCTGGGCTCTCCTTGACGGTGTTCCTTGGTTCGATGCTTGTCGTGCCCATGTTCGTCACGCCCATGTTGCTTGTGCCGGTGTTCCTTGGGCTCCTTGGGCCGATGTTCCTTGGTTCGATGTTCGTCGTGCCCCTGTTCGTCACGCCCATGTTCCTTGTGCCGATGTTCTTTTGGCCCATTCTCCTCATGCTCATGTTCTTTCGGCCGATGCTCCTTGTGCCGATGTTCTTTATGCCGATTTTCCTCATGCTCATGTTCTTTCGGCCGGTGCTCCTTGTGCCGATGTTCTTTATGCCGATTTTCCTCATGCTTATGTTCCTTAGACCGGTGCTCCTTATGCTGATGCTCTTTTGGCCCATTGTCCTCATGCTCATGTTCTTTCGGCCGGTGCTCCTTGTGCCGATGTTCTTTATGCCGATTTTCCTCATGCTCATGTTCCTTAGACCGGTGCTCCTTATGCTGATGCTCTTTTGGCCCATTGTCCTCATGCTCATGTTCTTTCGGCCGGTGCTCCTTGTGCCGATGTTCTTTATGCCGATTCTCCTCATGCCCATGTTCCTTCGGCTTGTGCTCCTTGTGCCCATGTTCTTTTTGCCGATTCTCCTCATGCCCATGATCCTTCGGCCGGTGGTCCTTGTGCCGATGCTCTTTTGGCCGATGTTCTCCATGGCGGTGTTCTCCTTGCGGATATTCCGCATGCTGGGCTTTCTTCTCTTCCAAAAAGCCATTCACATCGTTTTTGTTACCTTGTCCATCCTTGATGCCGCCTCGAGTAGACTGGTGGCACGAACCCTTGTTCATACCTTCAGGGCTGTCCGCAGAACCCCCCATGCCTCCATCATCGAAGTCGTGTCGAGGCATATCTTGATTCGTGTGATGGTTTTCGGGCGTGTAATAGTAGTGGAGTGTTAAACTACGTCGAAGGTTTATTCATGAAGTATAATTGTTGTGGGGAGAAATCCAGGATAAGATAGAGAAGAAGAGAACATTCCACTACTTCTTTGACTTACAACACGGTCAATAATACAATGCCGTTGCAAACATTCATTGTGCTGGACAATGAAAACCTATATGACTTTCATCGTCGTTCTTGAGAGTATTTGTTCGAAAGAACAATGGTTTCATGGCTAGTCTTTTTGTGCGCCGATGTTCCAAAAGGGCTCTTTTGATTCTCAACAATACCAAAAAAGCAGGACATTGCAGAAGGCTGATGGAAGTTTACCTAAATACTTCGTTGCTCACTAGTCCGCCTCCATCGCACCCAAAGCACAAGTCACATCATCCCGTACTCCTCGTGGGAATCCTTCGATGAATACTCGATGTTTCTGAACAGATGTCGGTATCCAGAGATTTTCAATGATCGGTGGAGCTACTCCCCGTAATCCTACATCAAATGCAAGGAGAGAGACCTCATCTCAACTCAAGATCAGGAGCCTTACCAACCACTCTCCCGCGGACCATACAGTCCTGATATATTGCGGAAACCCAACGAGCTGTGGAGACTCTTTTGTGGCACAAGCACAAGCACAAGCCAGGTAGGTAAAGGTCATTGTACAAACGAGGTCCTGGCTGAGACAAGAAACGATGAGAACCACCAAGCCAAGAAAGCCCATTGGGCGAGGCAGGAAAACTGTTTTCCGTGGTTGAATCAGTAGGGCGTTTACTGACCGTTCATCCATTCTAGTAGAACACAAGCCTCAGCCGCTCCAGGACGATCATGTAACATCCTAAGCCCAAGACTATTTCACACAGACCTGGCGGATCCACCTGATATTGAGCTTTAGAGAAGAGAACCCGCAGACGTCTGGGAGATTTTGCACAAAACAAGGATGAGGCGTCGTCGTGCAACGTCGGACGTCTTTCTACACATCGTGCCAACTAGTCCTCGCCATATGTGGAGACCAACCTTTTCATCCACTATCAATTTTCGTCCGGAATATGAGATTATCGTAGAAGTGAGATGTTGGTGGAGTGAAACTATATCGAAATGCTCTCCAAAGCCTAGGGTGCGGCCGAGACATTAGACCGAGCAGATCCAAGGCTAGGACGTACTTTGTAGTCAGTCCTCGTTCATTTGAGAGCGTGACGTGACTACCCTCGAGGGTTCGCTATTGTTAGACTTGGCGAGCACTGTTGTATCGAGCAATTCGCGACATGCCTTATAGTCCGGCCTAATGCTAAGGAATCAAAGAAATTATAACATACGTACGCAAAGATGATAAGATGCAAGCTCGAAGACTTGACTAACATGAGGGTTCAACTGTATACTTGTAAGAAAGCCTGGCAATTTCAACGAATCAACACGTGGGTTTTCATATGGTAGTTAGGGCCCTAGGGCGGCGGTTCGTGCTGCAAACATGTCGGTCTGAGGTCTTTAAGTGAGGCTCAGATCTCAGCCCCGGCTACGCGCGTTCTTGCAGGGAGAGGGTATAAATACCTGATCATCTTTGCGAGATGTTCGTTTCAGGTCCAAGGTAGACCTCTCTATTACCCTCGACCCTCAATTTTCAACACCTACGTAACCGACCGAGGAGCGCACCAGAGGCGATATATGCAGGTATAATTGACCTGGTCGACAGATCTAACAACCTTGCTGAGATAACGACAATCCTACCAATACTCCATCTCCGAGCATTTTGGGATATTTCTGGGAATTCGTGCAACGTCGAACGTCTTCCTAGATATTATGCTGTATGAAGAACTGGATATCATGAAGTTTCAGAGATAAACAACGAATGAGAAAGAGGTCTCGCGATAGGAGATGCCAAGATGCCCTAATCTCGAAGTGCTGGACCGGGTAGCTCTCTGCCTCCAAGCTGGGACCAGATAAAACCCCCTGAAGACCACCGAAACATCGGGTCCGTTACTTAGACCACGACGACGGAAGACTCTAGGCTGCACAACCCTTCGCTCCTTGACAGATTCCACGTCACGGATATGGGAGCTGACGGGTTTTCTCAATTCAAAACAATCTTAACATCGAGACATCACAGTGAAATCCGATCATCAAGGCCATTGCCCTGGGAAGAGCTGCTGAAGAACATTCAAGAAAACAATACGTACTGGGGCTCGCAACCCTTGATGTCTACGGCACTCCGAACCTTGCCCCCTCTCTATTCATTCCGCAACGTCTCGGGTTCCGCCGCCTGTAAAAACACGCCTACGACAAAGTCCGCCTGAATGGATTCTTGCAAGGGAGTTCGCGACTTTATCTCTTTCCCAAGGACTTCCCACAGGAATGGTTTTTTTGGGCAATTTTGCCTTCAGCCGTGTCTCAATTGCCATCAACGGCATCTTGGCTCACTATCGGACGGGCTCCAGTACCATCTGCGAGAAAATTGCCATGGTGTTCTGGATTGCTTCCACGATATGGATCGGCGGTGGGGTTAAGAGTTTTAAGATCAATACTAGGAATATGGTCACTTCTGCTTCCACTTACTTCGACTTGGCTATAGTACCTTTCCTCTGCTTGGATATTTGTTTATGTATGGGGGATTTTTTATATTTTATTTTTTTTTTTCCCCCCCCCCCCCTGGGGTTGGTTTTGGTGGGGAAACCCCCCCAAAATTTTTTTTTTTTTTTTTTTTCCTTTTTTTTTATTTTTACCCCCTGTTTATAAATGTTCCTTAAAAAAAATGCGTAACTACGTAATATGGCCTTTTTGAAATTCTTGAAAAAAAATCGAATAAATAGTTAAATAAGTCTTTATTAAATTAGAAGTTGTAATATAGTAATTAAGAAGTAAGCTTTTAATTTTATTTTACTAAAAAACTTAGCTAACTTAGCTATAGTAGCGATATTAATATTTAAAAATACTATATATCTTAATAAACGCGTAGTATTATATAGAAATTCCTTTATAGTATATTAATTCTCGAGATAATCGCTATAATACTCGCCGAATCGACGATATAGCGTATTAGGAAAAATGCGTAACCTTATTAGTTAGTTTATTACTTCGATTAAACGCCGTAATCTCCTCTTATTTTTTATAATCTCCCTCTATTTTTAGAACGACTAGGTTTATAAGAGTCGTTATAGCGATAAGTTATCGTAGCGATAGATGTAAATAAGTAAGTAAGTAAGTAAGTAAGTAAGTAAGAAGAAGAAGAGAAGGAGAGAGAGTATCGTCGCGATAACTTATCGCTATAGCGATCTTATAAATAAAAAGTAAGTAAGTAAGAAGTAAGTAAGTAAGAGAAGAAGAAGAAAAAGAAGTAAGTAAGTAAGTAGAGTATCGCTACGGCGATATATAAAATAAATAAACGATTAAACTTATAGAGAGTAGAAAGAGCGAAGCGAGATAATTTATTTTTTAATATAAAGTTAGATATTAGTAGCGATAATATCGATAAATAAGAATATCTTATACGACGTCGAAGTCTCTTATAGATATATAAAATATAGAAAAGATATCTTTAAATATAGAAAGACTATATTATTATTATAAACGATCTAATTAAATATTACTTAATTATTTTAACGCTATAATTTTAAGAAAATAGTAAAAAATATTAAACTCTAGATCTATTAGTAATTAATATATTTCTTATTAAAGAAGATTAAAAATTAAGTAATATTTCTTTTTACTTTAAGAATTTTTAATAGAATCTTCTTATATAGAGTTATATAAAAAAAAATTAAAGCGATAATAAAGCTTTATAATTATACTTTCTATATATAGTATATTAAATAATTAAATTATATTAGAAATATATTATTAAATAATTTATTAATAAATCTTTACGCGTAAGATTTATTTAGAAGAGTAATATAATAAGATAGAGTATAATAAGTCTATTATATATAATAACTTTAATTCGAATAATATTAAATAAAAAGAGAAAGAAGATTATAACTAATTAGAAGATTAATAAAATAAAGAGATAAATTAATAAAGAATAATTAGTTTAAATATAAAAGAGATCTTATTAAGAAGAGATCTTATCGAGATCTTAGTAAGAATTTCTAGATCTTACTAAGTAGATCTTATCTTTAATTATTTTCTATATTATTAATTAATATCTAATCTATCTATTATCGCTATAAAGTCTATTTTATCTATTATTAAATATTCGCTAATAATCTTCTAATCTTTTACGCTTATATTTTACTCTAGAGAGAAAGTAAAAGTAATACTTCGTCGAAGATAATTAATATAGCTAAAAAGAGAAAGATAAAAAAGATAAAGATTAAAAAGATTTAGAATATAATAAGTATAATAAAAGAGTTAGAATTAAGTCTTTACGACTTAGTAAAAGATATATAGAATTATTATTAAAAAATCTTATATAAGGCGAATTTCTATAGCGTAACTTTCTTATAAAACTCTATATTAAAGTTAATCTTTTATTTAATATTATATTAAAGAATAATTCGACTAATAAGTCTATTAAATATATCTAGCTAAATTATTAGAAGGCCTCGCTAGAAAAAATAGAGTAGATTTCGAAGTTATTATAAAAAGAAATTCTCGCTATTAATAATTTAAATCTTTTTAAAAAATAAAATAAGAATACTAATTTAAAGGGGCTCTATAATATAAAATTAAAAGGGTTATTAAAGGCTATTAAAAAGGAAGTATTATATACTAATCGATTTTTATCGATTATAATATAGTTCTAATATATAAAAAAGAATAAAAAATTTCTACGACCTTAATTTAATTTTATTATAATAATTTTTAATATTATATATTTTTAATAGTAGAAGATTAAGACTAATTTAATTTCTATTTAATTAGATATTCTTATATATTCGCGTAAAGTTAAATAATTAATTCTTAAGCTTTATAATCGACTTAGACTAATTATTCTCTATAAAGAAATTCTATAATATATTAAGAAAAGTAGCGATTTAGATAGTAAAGTAATTAAGTATATTAATCGTTCTAATAACTATTATATTTAATATAATAATTTAAAATAAATATAGAGAGTTAAGAAATAAAGGATAAATAGTAATAGAAAGCTAAAGTCGATAATTATCGATTATATAATTTAAGAAGATAATATATCTTTCTATAGATTTAAAGTCTTAATAATAAATTGTTTTAAGCCTCTATATATATCTTATATATTAAAGATATCTAAACTATATAAAAACGAAGTTCGCTAAGAGATAGATTAATCTCTTTAACGATTTATAATAATAAAAAAGTTATAGACTAATAGCGTTAGTATATTAATTATCTTATAAATATCGCTATTTATAACGCTTTCCCTATATAATAAAAATAGTTATATAAAAATTAGCTATCGTTAATTAGTTTTATATCTTATATTAATAAGCTATCTTTATAGAAAATCGTTAGTTACTCGCTTAATTCTATCGATATTAATAAGAGTACTATAAAAGATAATATTAAGATACTTAAAAATATTTATTTTAAATAAATCGAACTCGAATAAGATAATTCTTATTAAGATATTAATCTACGTCTTATATACGATAATTAACTTATATTCTCTTATCTATAGAGTATTAAACGACGTTATATAGAGTAAAAGACTTCTAATTATAATCGAATAACTTAATTAATATCTATATCGATCTTATTTTATATTAAAATAATCTATCTTACGATTATTTATAAGGCGTATTAAGCGAGTACTTTATTATCTAATCTAAAAAAGATTAATAATATTAACTTTAGCTTAAAATTAATAGCGAGTAATAAACGTAATCGAAAATTAAAGAATATATATATATTTAATAATCCCTCGTATTTATAATATATATAAGATTTCTAAAATTATAAGAATATAAGATCGTTTAAAAAGAATAACTTTTAGATATTTAATAAGTTTCTTATATACTCGTTTTAGACTTATATAATTATAATACTTTAAATATATATCTCGCCTTATAATAATAAATAGAGTTATACTATAATAAAGAAATAGCTCGCTACTTATATAATCGAGAAGATAAATAAAATCGTAATTTTTATATGAAACGATCTATCGACGATATATGAGACTTTTATAAGAATATAATAGATGAATAGCGAATAAATGCTTTTCGAGGCCTCTTTAAAGGTTTAAAGACTTATTATAAGTACTTAAATTTAACTTCGAAGACCTCGTTTTTTAATATCTAATATTCGATTACTTAGAATATTAATACTTAATAATAATCTTAAATTAAGTACTTTAAACGCGTATAGCTAATCGTTCTATACTATAGCTATATTCGAAGCTATATAGCGCTATTAGCGAATCTCGCTATCGTTATTAATAGATCTATTAAATTTAGCTATATAATATTATTATAAAGAAAATTACTACGTATCTTATATTAAATTATTTAATATCGAAATAAGATTTCTACGTTTACGGGTTAAGAGGCCTCGACTAATTAGAGAGCTTTATTTAATTCTTTATTCATTTTAGATTTAACTTCTTTTTAGTCTTATAATTATATTAATTAATTATATTATTACTATTTAATTATTTCTTTATTAATTCTCTTTATTTTTAAAATCTCTAATATCTATAAATATATACTATTAACGATATATTAGCGAGACGCTTAGAGTATAATATCGCCATCGCTATCGCCGTCGAAGAAAGATACTCTTAGAGATATATTAAAAAAAGTATATTAAACTATATTATTTCTTTAACTAGCCGTCTATCTAACTTCTAAAATTATTTATATATATTACTCCTATTTACTCTTATATTAATTCTCTATTTATTCGCTATTATTAATATATCGACTAATAAAAATCTACTATCTACTTACTTCTATTTTTTTATATTAAATATAATTCTAATATTAAAATTCTTTCGCTTATAAAGCGTTATTATAATCTTTATAACTAAGTTAATCTTCTTAGCTCTATTCTCTTATACTTTTATTTTTATAGTCTTTTATCTATTTACCTCCGCTATAATTTTCGCGTCTCTTATCTTCACCTCTTTTATCTCATTTATTATATAAATTTTTATTTATTTAATTACTTCTTTAATTATTAAGACTTCTACCTTTCCCTTATTAATCTTAATTTACTTCTTCTTCTTTATTCGCTTAATATTTAATCTCTTATTAATTATAATTATTCTTTTAAATTAACGTCTAATAAGAGAATAAAGCTTAAATTTATACTTATTTATCTAGTATAAATCTTATCTCGTTATTAACGTTAAGAAGTTATTAATAATAATAATAGTATCGACTTATCTAGTCTATTTCTATACGATATTTATATCTAGAAAGATATTTAACTCGATAATATTAGTAATATTAATTTTACTATATTTTTATTTATATTTCTCTTAATTCTATTTAAGTAATCTCTTATATATATTAATTATCCTCGCGTTCGACATATAATTTTTTATACTTATCGAGTCTTTAAATTATATATTTAAGATTTTTATAAATATAATTTTCTTATAGTAATTATAGTATTCGATAGAATAGATCGCTATAATTAATTTAATCTCGTCGAAATATTTTAGAAAGAATTCTCGAATATAATTACTCTAAGGTCGATTAAGAATAATATACTATTCTTTTAATATATTTACTCGCTTTCTAGCTTATATTCTTTTTTATATTTATTATAAAAGTAGCTAAATTCTCGAATAGTAAATTAATTAAATTATTCTTAATAAATTATATAAAGTTATTATATAGATTTAATACTTAAACTATATAACTAGCTCGCTACTATATACTTAAGAGAGAATAAATATCTTTAGATAATAATTACTATATAATAAGATATATATTAAGATTATTAATATTTATATTAAAAGCGTCTATAATAATAAGAAGTCTAACTATTAAATTTAATCTCTTAAATTCAATAGCTATAATTTTTAACTTCTCTTTATTTATTTTACTATTATAAGTATAAAAGAGTCTTTTTATCTCTCTTTTTATTTAATCTATATTAAGATATTATTAAATTAACTAATTAATAATATTATAATCGAGTATAATATAATTAATATATAAAATTATCTTAATAAATATATAATTTAATAACTATATTAAAAAACGAAGATTTTTAAATAAGTTCGATTTATACTATAGAGGCTTAATGCTAAATATAATATTCTCGCGATTAATAGAAATCTTTATAATCTCGATAAGTATATTATTTATAAAACTAATACGCGGTTAATAGATATTTAATATCTAATCGTCTAATATAATTAAGATCTTAAATTATAATATATTAAAAGTTAATATTCTTATTTTATAAAGTTTACTATAATTAGAATAAAAGCTATCGCCCTATTATCGTATTATATATATCTCGTTAATAATAATAAGACTAAGTCGCGAGATAAACTCTATATTCTTTATAATAATTTTATAAAAATTCTTATTATTTATAAAGATCTTAAAATTAATAAGAATATATATATAGATATTACTAGCGATATTATATAGATTTTTATTCTTATTAATTTAAGTATTTAGAATAAAGGCGCTAATATTAAATAACGTATTAATCTTTAATTACTAATTTAACTTTAATATATTAAGTAGATATATAAGAATCGCTATATTACCCGGTTTTAATAAAAATAAAGAGTAAAAAATAAGACTCTTTTTAAAGCCCATTTTCGCTATTAGAATAGCGTCTTTACCGTTAAATAAATAGCGAATCGTATATATCTATTTCTTTTTAAGCCTATTTTTAATCTTATTAAGATTTATTTATTATTACTAACTTTATAAAACGATTAGAGTATAATATTACTTATTCTTTATATTAACTATATATTTCGAGGCGTAAACTATAATATAACTAATCTCTATTATTATATTAAAGATAAAATAATAAATATTAGAATTTAAAGTAGTATAAGAGAGGATATTAATATTATTAATAATATATAAATTATTATTAGAATTATCGTAATTACTTAACTTTTTTACGCTTATATAATATTTAAAATTTTATTTATTTATAAGCGAAGAAGAGTCTATATCGTTATTTATAATTTAAGATTATATATAAATATTAAAATATTCTTCTCTCTACTTTTATACTCGGATATTAAATATATAACTTTTTTTCTTTACTTTAAAACTAGTTCGCTAAATATCTTAAAACTTCGTATTTATTAGAAGAAAGAATATTTTTATAAGCTATAAAGAGATTAATATATATAGTTTAAAAATATCTCGCTATCGTTATTAAAGAGAAAATCGCGTATCTAAGCGTCTTTTATAATCTTTTTATTCGCTTAAATTCGTTTTAAACGCGTTAAACGCGTTAAAATTATTTAAGATATATATTTTATACTCTCTTTAACTTCTAAATAATATATTTTTAAGTTAATAGATATATATATAGAAGAAATAACTTTAATACTCGATTTTTATTAGATAGTAATACGATTAAACTTATAATTTAATTATTATATTTAACTCGTTATATAATCTTTTAATAATATTAAATATAATACGCTATTATCTAAAATTTAATTATTAAAAAATAATCGACTAAAGATAAATATTATAATTATTAACGAAGAATATATATTTAAATAAGCTTATATAATAATAACGAGCTATTTAATTATAATAAAAAATTTATATATTTATTTAGCGACCTAAAAGGTCTTTTTTTATAAACTCGCGAAATACTCTGCGTTTGTCAGTGGGGATCCAGAGCATCTTTCGCGACAAGCGTCGGGTCGTGCTGTAAGTACTGTTGGATTGGAGCCGCTACGGCGCTACCGAAAGAAGCAGAAGCAGAATCATCAAGCGTAGGGGCGAGAAGCGAGGCTCAAGTATCAGCTCTTGTCACGCGCCGCCAGCGCGAACGTTGTTTCCTCCCGGGTGTCCTTCTTGCAACATGTTTGTTTCAGGCGCAGAATTTTCCTTGCAGGGAGTCATCATATACGCGCGGGGCTGTGCGATCCGCTTCGAAGGCTTCGCGAAGGAGGAATGCCATGTATGCATCTTACCTTTCCTTTCGCCAATCAACACTTCTATAAGATTCGTTGATTTCCCACGATGATTACTCTGCGCCTGATCACTGCTCTATCAGGCATCTATTTTTCATCCGCGGCAGTGCTACAGCCTGCACAGTCTCTCGCACAAGCAAATCCAGCGACTGTTCCAGCTTTGCCGGCCGAAGTCCTCAACCAACAGACAACGAACGGGTCCTTAGTTGTTCTTCAACAACCTAGACCTCCTGAGCGATGGGATACGGCTTCCCTTTCACATATCAACCTGACGGCCCCTATCCGATTCAATTGCGTGTGCGACGAAAGGCGGTTTGGCCGAGACCTCAACCCACGAAGCTGCCTGGACGCATGGACACGGATCCCAGCGATAGAAAGGGAGTTGAGTTTCGGGCCTCGCAGGAGAACGGACCGTGATCCCACGTATGACGTCTACCTTCCGAAGCGGTATCTGAGCCGTAGGTACTTCGCAATCTCAATCGACATCAATCGAGAAGCTAAAGACTCTAAGCGGATGGGACCTGCGCGATCGAGCCCAGAATCAGACCAGGCATGATGTCTGCGAGAGCGAAGCCAACGGATGCCGGGTTGGCAGCCCTGGGGATCATTCGGCACTGCGCTTCTGATGGCATTCCGCCGACTGGAGGGTTCGCAAATAATTTTGGTTAGGGAAAATTTTGTGTTGTTCTTCAGATCTGGTAATGCGACTATGCTGAACAAGGTGATCAGGAGGAGACAACAATCTCGGAGTAGCCGTAAAGCTGTTCAAATCTGAAGCGGAGTGTGGGACCGGGACGTTTTCCCCAAGCTTCCTACAGTCCTGCAATAGCCTCGCAGATCGTATGCCTGCTACCGCGACAAATAGTACCTTTGGGTCGAGCTGGACCCACCCGCAATACAAGACGCCTTTCGATTGGAAGTCTCCCGGTAAGTATCCATGATTACCTGGACCGACAGGCTATCCTGATCGCTGTACAGACGGGATGTGTCATGCACGCATCAACGTGAGATCGACGCAGGTGAGGAAAGGGAGCTGGTATAGATTGTGGGAGGCTGTCATTGCAATCAATGCCGTGTGTATCTCAGTGGGGAAGGGAGGGATCTGGCATGGTCTTAGTACGTCAGAGCAGAGGCCTTCGATGGTCGATTGTTGCTTACACACACTTTGAAGGTGATGACGATGATCTCTCGATTTCAGTTTGGGCCGAGGACCCGTTGTCCGCATTGGCATACGGCAATGTGACTCTCGTATCTACTTCGTGATAGATCGGAGGGAGAGACGTTCACGGATCACGGACCGGTTTTCCTGTGTTCTGGAGGCGTTGTTGGACCGTGTCATAAACCTCGGTGCTATAACAGCTGTTCTGGTGTATGAAGGCAGTTCTTCGAAGCATTCAAGGCGGGCACGATTGCAAGTCTCAAAGTGTCGCAGAAATTCGTGTTATGGGACCCTTTCATACCATGGACAGCAGTAGTAAATAAATATGACCAAGCTTTTGAGCGAGACTAGCACAAAGCCAATCCGCAAACTCGTTTATTGAATCGACCGTCACCGATCTCGCCTCGATTTCTCCTCGGCTAGTCACGAGAACAAAGCGAAGCAAGTCTTTGATAACGGCAACTGCAGAAAGACACATATCTTCTCGAAGGCTGCAGTGAATCGCAATACCAGCAACAGTAACGCACTCATCCGTATCTCGCCCCAAACGCATGTTCTATTCGACAGATCTAAGAGCCATGCAGGGGTCACAAAAGATCCTATCGGAGACTTCCGCGTTGACATGATTCGCCCACCTGTCCAAGTATTCCTCTCCGAGCGTTGGCTATTTCAGGGGTCTCGGATACCGAGGGTATGGCCAGTACAGCTTCTCCAACTGCGAGCGTTGTTTGGGGTCGGCTTTCGGGGTTGCTCTCTCGTGTCTCATTCCGTATTGTGAGATGACAAGAATTCGATACCTGCTTGCTTTGCCGAAGCAATATCACTGCGTCTAATGTTCAATCACTTACATACGGCCACAGACATGCCGTAACTTCCTTCCAAATTTCCTGTGACCGGGTGGTGATTCGTAGCGTCGGTTCAAGAAAACAAAAGGGCGGCAGAAGAGGCCGTGCACAGGACAGAGCGATCAGGTGGCCCAGAAAAGTTGGCCTTTGACCGAACGCATTTTTGAAAGCGAAAATCCGGACTCCACTGCGATCACTTTACGAATACAACCGAACACCTCATCCAACGCAGAAGCCACACCAAGTGCACCCTCGTCGCTAAAAGCCACCAGAAGCACGACTCGTAAAACTCCGCACCCGTCTAGAGATCCATCTCTTACCAAGGCGCGCAAAAAGCCAAAAGTCCTTCAGTGCAACATCTCAGAATCCATCCTTCCTCCCCTCCCTCTCACCGAGTGCGCCATCCCTTGATATCTCCTCCCCGCATCTCCTTCCTACCTGTTTCAAATTAGCAAACCGCCGAAATCCTCACCAACCTCGAAGCCAAGACCGCGCCCGAGCGCACGCTCATCAAAGGCGCCTGGACCCCGCCGGCGCACGATCCATCCGTTGGCTTGCTCGACTGCGGTCGAGAGCTCTATACGCGGCGGTCGGGAGAGTCGCAGTCCTCGGGCGGGGATGAAGTAGCGGCGTGGCACGTGTCGTCCAAGCCGCTCGCTCTCGTGGTTCGACCGGGTCCGCTTGCCGTTGCACCAGTTCGCCACGTGTGAGGACCGCGCGCGCTTTCGATGCCGTCTCGATGATGGGATCAGGTCGCTGGGAAAAAAACCGCACCCCGAGAAGGTTTTCCTTAGTCCAAGCTGTATGACACAGGAAGGACGTACTTTTCGCATGCGGTGGTACTTGCGCGCGTTGGTGCACCCATCCGCATACAGTTTCTTCGAGGTAAGGAAGCGCGTCTCTGGCTCCTGGGCAAATCGTTGTCTTTTCGATCAATTCCACTTCCGTCCGATAACATCTCTCTGCCCCCCCCCCCCCAAAAAAAAAAAAAAAAAAAAAAGCCCAGCGTCATGTAAGCCCGAGTATCCCGACACATCGAGAAACCGTCTTCCATCTCCCACGAACCCCCGTCGAGCGTAACTGGCTCCCCATCCACGATATGGCTCTCTCCGCGCAGGCCGGTTCCCGCCCCGTTCGCGTCCGTGCTTGCTATGGATGTCTAAGGGGTACGGGAGGTATCGAAACGTAACCGATCCGACGGATGGTCGAGGCTGAGCTGCGGTGCGGATCGATCCTGGAGGGTTCGCGGGCGCTAACCTGTAGCACTTTCACACGCTATGTACCAATTTTGGAAAAGCAGCCCGCTGGGCCGTTTGAGGGGCGAGGAAATGTCGCGGGGCATTTTTGATCTTGACGCGTATCTATTGCTTGATTGAAGGGTGAGCGTGAAGAAGGGAAGTAGGGGACGGATGTAAAGAGAAACACGATGAACGTCCGAGGAAGAATAGCATTAGAGCCAGGAGCGATGATTTTGTTTGTCTATGGATGTATGTTGTAGTCAAGTTTTCGCGACATGACATTTGGGTCGGCAGTGCTCTGGAAGAATGGATTATCCTGTGAACGGTGGCGGAAATCTATCTAAAGATGCAGATGGGGGTTCCAAAAAAAAACTCGATAATGCATATTATCAAGCCTAATTTGACTCACGAGAGGCCGTAATTCATTCGAAATGGTTGACCGTTCTGCTCAGTGTCCCCAAAGTCATCGCAAAGGGGAGTCATACCTCCTGACACTACTGCCTACCGCCCTCTAGGACGCCCTCACATGCTTCCAAGTTCCTGGCCGCGGGTCTCTACATCATTCGTCGTAAATTTCGACTGAGTATGGCCTATCACCCAGCCAATCATCAGCCCAAGCACCTCTGAACGAGTCCATTTTGCTCACCTGTGGCACCGTCCTGCTTGCCAATTTTCCTCAGCGTCAGGCCAACACCCTCATAGATCAGCACTATGGCGATCTCCTCCAACAGCGCCATACACAGCAAAATGGTGACGCTCCCACTGAGGGAGCTGAAGTTCGAAACGTCCCCGAAATTGTAGACGGAAGAATATATCAGTCTGACGAGGAGCAGCGGCAGCGACACCGCCACGGCGAGCAGGATTCTTTTCTCGCCCGGTTCGGCATGCGAGATGGACGAGGAGAGAATGGCCGTGGTTGCTAGGATGGCGACGAAAGAAGCGATAAAGAGTCCGAGGCCGACTTTGGTCAGAGTCTGCGGAACGTAACGACCGGTCTTCTGGTAATCATTGCCGGAGTCCACGCCACCGACGATACTGAGGATGATACCCACAGTGTTGAGCAGTTCGGCAAGCTGTAGATGTCGCACGGTGACGAGCGTCTGGTGGAATTTGTTGATGCTCTCTGTGATTCGGCTCAACAGGCTGCACAGAAAGTGGACTTAGCAATTTTGGTTCAGGGCAATGATTGAGATCAATAAGTCTGTATAGTAGAATGCGCTCTCGACGCCGGACGCGTCTCCCACTCCTTGGAAACCGGATAAGTCTTTGTAAAGAATGTACTTACCCAAAAGCCACCAGCTCAAGAGGGGAGACGGCGATGCCGATGAGGACGGTATAGCCGACGTATAGGGACGCATTCCTTGGCTGATTGATAGTAGCGAGCTGGAAGCATGCGCAGAGGAAGCGAGCTAGGGTGAAGATGATCATGAAGCGCCAGCCGGAGGATCTCCTGAAGCCATGGCGGATAGTGAGGAGGATTGCAACCGCGAGCGCTGGGAGGTAGAATATCAAGAGGAGGATAGACACGCCGCTGCGATAGTCGACCGCCATCTTACCGGTAACTCAGAGATGGATCGAGAAGAGGTCCGAAGATGGTCGTGGAAGCTCGGAGAGTTCATAAACCACAGAAGATATCACTCAGCGAAGACCGGCGCGACAACTTTTCTGACAGTAGCGAAGAATATAGAACCATTTTTGACAGACGGCGACGACAAAATATATACACCGAACTGCACGGCTCGGTTACCTGCGATTCGGCTGCGCCTTCAGCTACTTGTGGGGGCAGGACGGACTCCTTGCACCGAAGGCAATTTGCTCAGGAAAACGTTGTGTCTAATTGTGACACGCACTCCGCCCGTTTCCTCGCTAATTGGCTTCATCGTCGGCGTTTCAAAGCAATTTTGCCAAAACATCGCCTTGAGGATGTGAGAGATCTTCATCAATACGAAAGCCGGATTCGACTGCTCGAATAGTTGAAGCATCTTCCTTTGATGCAGAGTTGGGCTCCATATCAAGGATGCGAGAGATTTGATGTTGGATGTTAAATCCTTGTTGCGTATAAAGAGTATGGTAAAGCATGTTGGCACTCAGCTCGCCAACATTATTCCAATTTCCAATCTCTAGGCAAATGCGGGGTCAAATTCCCCGTCGCCAACGCCCTTCGCACGGCTTTCCTCGTTTTATACTAGCCTTAGTCTTGGCCCACGAGCCTTGCTACTCTGGCTTTAGCGTGTTTCGCTTCCAGGACCCTCGAGCATACTCAACCTGGTTCATTGGAAAGCCCTACTTTGGGTATTCAGGCGCGGATAGAAGATTCAACGCTTAGACAGTATGACAGAAGTTACCACCTGTCGATCATTTGACGTACAGTACGTTGCTGGCCCTGGAACTAGGGTGATGCTAACTATCACTCGAACCACGGGAGCTACCGGCAAAAGGTCATCCCTAACCAAAATCATAATGCCCACAACGTACAAACGCTACGCTCTCTCATTCGCCAAGGAAGTCCCGTCAAAACCAACGGATGGTCTTCCGTCTTATAGATTACACAGATAGCGTAAAGTAGAGTATCGCTGTTTGAACTGGCTTCGATACGGCTGAGTACATGCAGACAAGCTGAGCTCGAATTTTTTTTTCATCAAGCAAGTAAAAAGTAGACCTCGATGGCATTATCTCTTGTTATTTATCAACAAGTCCACACGATCTCATACTTTTCTTCCCGGGAATTGCTTGTGCTCTCTGAACCATGTATCGTCAATACAACACTGACGCTCACGAAGCTCAACCTCATACATCACGGCTACACTGCAGTTCTCCGAACGAAGGGAGGGGGAATCCCCCATCGATTCTTTACCGGAATAAACAACTCCTGAACAACATCGTCGATGGAATGGCCCAGACAAGACCGTCGGCGATATGCGCAGAGGTTCCTCGATCCTCTGACAGCTATGGGGATGGTTATCGCAAGGTCACTTACGGCGCACTTGCCAACGCTGTTAATGGCAAAGCTTGGTCACTGAAAGGGATGCTCGGTGAAGGTCAAAATCACCAGACCTTGGCATACATTGGTCCCAATGAATTGGGGATATGTGATGATGATCTTAGGTGCTGTGAAGGCAGGATGTAAGGCCGGTGCACGGCCTGATAAGTCAACAGCGTGCTTACAAAAGACCCTTTCATGGCTACTGCTCGTGTCTCCGCGCAACACGGCCGCTGACCATATCAGCTTATTCGATGCAACCGGGTCTCGAGTCTTGCTGACACCTCCCGCACCGCATTCGCTGACAGTGAAAGGCATTTTGAAGGTGCGTCCACTTCAAGTACTCGACAGCCCGCGCCTGGATCAGTTACTTACCACTGATTATGCTCACTACCATTTCCGTAACATATTTGCGGAGGCACGGAATGAGCCCCTGGTCGTCGTTCGTACGTCAGGTACAACAGCAGTCCCCGAAACCAATTGTCTATTCCCAGGATTTCGCCGCCAGTTATATCCAATGGAGCCAATTAGAACCACCTCCGGGTTTCGAAACCCAGGTCTCGCTTTGTCAGTCGAACCGCTTCTTCGTCACGCTGCCATTCTCCCACGTGAGTGTTCAAGAAATTGTTTCCCACATGCTTTCAGAACCACGACCCTTTCCTCTATAGAGCATTCGACTTATGATAATGGACAGGCTGGAAACCAATTTGCTACTTTGTTCGACCCAATCGCTAACCAAACGACCGTTATCACACCACTGACAGCAGTCATGCCTTCCGCTCGATCGGTTGTTGACGGTCTCAAACACGTAAAAGCAGACGCACTAATCCTTGCGCCACCGTTTCTGGAACAGATCGCGAAAAGCCCTGATATGGTAGTTTTCATCGCAAGCAACATTGAAGCAGTGACGTATGCGGGCGGAGATGTTTCGCAATGGCCCGGCTATGCTCCTGCTTCCAAAATCAAGCTCTTCAACTTCAACGGCTCGACTGGGACAGGCAGCTTGCCCATGCTTCGACCATCAGGAAAATACCCTTCTGAGGACTGGAAATATATTCACCCTCATCCAGCGGCTGGAATTGAATTCCGACCTTCACTGCACGGACGATTCGAGGCCTTCATAGTCAAAAATACCGTGTCGGAAAACGAACAGCCAGTTTTCAAGCTATTCCCGCATCTCCAAGAGTACCCGACTAAAGATCTGTGGGCGCCTCACCTCTCAAAAAGGATCTTTGGGCATACCGTGGCAGGGCAGACGACACTATTCTTTTTAAGCAAGGCTACATGTGCAATCCAATCTCCATGGAACAGCATGTATCGCAACACTCGGAGGTACGAGCGGTGTTGATGGCTGGGACAGGCAGATCTCAACCAGCACTCATCATCGAGCGGGCAGGTGATCAGCCTCTTTCATCGCCTGCAGAACAAGAACTCACTGAGCGGATCTGGCCAATCATCGAAGAAGCCAACCGGACGTACAAAATGGGCACCCGAGTCTCCAAGTCGCATATCCTGTATACCAATCTGCTGCAGCCTATGCGGCGCGCTGGCAAAGGGACGGTCAACGGTGCCCAACTTTAGAGCTTCACAAAGATGCACTGGATGCACTTTATGCGCGCGAAAGCGACATAATATCAGGAAACGAATTGGTTCTACCGAGCTTCAAGCCCAATGAACAATGAGAGGTATTCAAGGCTTGCCGTGCAGGGGCCTTGTTTATTTCCAATTCGAAGAAAGCCCGCGGCTGGGTATGCCGTGAATTGGATGATTCAAGTGCCCCCGAGTCATTTTTGTATGACTAGGACCAGCCGCCGAGAATCTTTTAGCTGTGTTCTAGCTCCAATAGACGAATTCACCGAGCTAGGAAGCATTTGACTTGTAACATGCTCCATCGTCACGCGAAAGACAACAATGATGACTAGAGCAGGGTTTCCACAGATGGACGACCTGTAAAATGTCGTATGATCTTCTGCTTGTCCCTCATCAGGCTCTCAACTTCCTCTTCAGTGAGGTGCGTCAGATTCTCGACACGGAGACAGCGTGTGGGCAAGCTTCCGAGTTCCGGGCATATTCACTTCGCTGTGACTGGCGCGCCTTGCACAAACGGTGAGCACGTGTCTGCCCAAGGATGATAGCATTCGATAGAATGGGGGTGGTCCGGGACCACCATGGGCCAACTGTGTGGCATAAGCTCATACTCGTCCGATACCACAGGCACGCCTTGTCTGGCAGCAAGCTGAGCTACTACATTTCCCCGTCGACAATTTGGTTGTTGCTCCCAATTTCCGTATATATAGGAGGCATACCATTCCAGCTCTTTGAAGCCATAGGGCATACGAAGGGGTGGTACAGCATGGAAATTTCGCAGTAGTGATTGCCCAAGGAGGCTGAAAGACCATACATCGTTGGTAGGAAAGTCCGCATCGTAGTCAGGTGGATCATCAGGGACGATACCGTAGTCGGATCTGCCGCCTAAGATGGCAATGTGTTTTGCTGGTTGTCCAGACTAGGAGATTGGAATGCGAGTCCCGCTGGCATCGGTAGCTCTACCATATTCCCATGAAATCGAAATGTTGGGCTGTCCGCCTCGCTACTTTTGGGCGCTGAGAATCACTTGTATGATTGATAATGCGAGCTCAGCACCACTACTATCTCCGGCGAGAAGAATGTGCCGAGCGCGAGTGATCCGGGGGTTTATCTCAGATCTTGGCGCAGGAGTCTTGGCGTGCAGAGCGGTGCGTGCAGATCTTCATGTGAGCAATATTACGGTCAGCACCCAAAGTCCTGCACGTACAATCGCGGCCGCATCAGTACCTGGTTCATTGGAAAGGTTCATTCAGCAGCGCACAGGAGACTTAGCACCTAGACAGCATGACAGAAATCTCATCGATTGCACCTGTCGATCATTTGGCGTACATGCGCTACGCTCTCTCACTCGCCAAGAGAGCCCCACGGAAGCCAACGAATTTCTGCGTCGGAGCGATCCTGGTCGACGAAGTCGCAAATGCCATCTTGTCCACTGGCTACACCATGGAGCTCCCGGGCAATACCCACGCCGAGCAGTGCTGTCTTGCCAAGATGGAGACAAGTGGACTGCCGGAGACTGGAGTAGCAGCGCAGAAGCTCGTCCTGTATACCACAATGGAACCCTGCAACAAGAGGGCAAGTGGAAACGTGCCATGCACCGAAACCATCCTGAAGACTGGTGGGATCAAAGTCGTCTACGTAGGCGTGAAGGAGCCGGAGAAGTTCGTTGGAGGGAACGTTGGTAGAGCAAAGCTGGAGGAAGCGGGGCTTGAATACGTTCATGTGTCCGGCCTCGAAGCGGAGATCCTAGAAGTCGCAACAGCAGGCCACGAAAAACCATGAACGATTTCTCCTCCAAGAATCGAGGGCCAAGGACGGTCACGTGCGAACGCGTTCAAGGCCTTGCCTTAGGGCTGACCATAGGATAGCCCGCTAAGCGAATTTGAATGCTTAATAAGCTCGTTTGCTCTACGAATTAGATCTCTCTCTCTACAGTACAGTACTTGCAGATCGGGGACACGTTCAGCGGGAACATCCGTCTCTAGTGTACGAATACGGTACGGTATTCATCCGCAATGATGATGCAATGGGTTGCGTAGATTCGGGTCGCCATCAACTCATAACAAAACAGCTCCCTCATCTTATTCCAAGCTCTTCTTTGAATCTTCAAACAACATCTATGCGTCTTCCCATCTCTCCAACCACTTTTCAGAGAACCATCAAGGCCTCAACATTACCAAGTCAACTCACCAACCGAATATATCCTTTCTCTTCCAATCAATCACGCAACATGTCTTCAGGTGTGCTACCTACATTCTCACCACGACTGAACATCCTCATCTGACAAATCCCGCAGGTACAAGCGACTTGAACATTGAGAATACCAACATCAAGACTGCCAGCGGCGTCAGTCTCGATGAGCACAAGAAGACGCTTGTTGGAAGTGTGCTAGACGTAAGTGTCGATTACTGTACATCAGATGTCCCACGGAAGCCTGACGATACCCAGCTGTTCGCAGGTCGGCCATCGCTGAAGAAGCTTCAATTATGGGATGATAACGGTGTCTTCCAAGACCCTATCACCATAGCTGAAGGTCGCAAGCAATACGAAGCTCAATGGTATGGCCTCCAGGCTGCCTTTTCGGAAATCGAGCGCCTCCACCACGAAGTCACCTCCGGCGGCAACCCCATCACTATGGATTTACGTACCCGCTACGTCGTAAAGGGCATCGGCAAAGAGCAGACCATTGACAGCAAGATCAACATCTTTCACGACAAGGATACAGGCAAGATCACAAAGGTCGAGGACAAGTGGGATGGCAAGCTCCCTGATAGCTCCCTCATGAATGTAAGTATCGATCAGCTTGCAAACCCCTGGTGGTGGTTGCATTATTACGAAGGGTGGCTGTTCTGGGGTTGGTCCTTCACTTGGAATACTTGGGTGTGGCAGGTTTGTGCTGCCGCCAGTGATACGATGAGATTCAGTACACGCCTTGACATACATCTGCTGACATCGGCTTCCCCTAGGCTTTCCGCAAGATCAACGCTGTGACCGTGCCGAAGGTGGTTGGAGTGCCAAAGTCGGATGAAGAGGACGCGAAATTGGGCAACCAGTGATTCTGTATTCATTGTCTTGTTCCTTAGCGAGCATTGTGTAATATCAATAGAAATGGCAAAAGCGCTCACGTTTATACGGAAATGATCCTTCACCCAATTGTCGTTGAAGCCGCAGTATCCAACTCGTGGTTCTCGTTTACCTCGTATAGCAATCTCTGTTTTCTGTCTCTACTTACGAAGCATGCGAACATGAAGGCGGCACGACCTGACGCGCGAGGACGAGAGGACCTCGAGCTACTAAAGACGCAGGTGAAATTACTTCGAAGCATCCGCACTAACCCGACTGACGGCGATAGCAGCGGGAATCCGAGTTGCTCTTCCAAGAAGTTATCAGAATGAAAAGACTTGACCATATGAGCGATAACCCTCTGCACCCGTAGCCTTTGCTGGACCAAAACGACGCTCCTGCACGTTCCAATTGCAATGTCCTCTCCATCAACCGTCGTGTTGATCACCGGTACCCATCTACCTTCCCTCCCCCCGGGCCCTACCCCGGCCTTCTCCCTTCCACTTACATACCTCGTTCCAAGTGCCAATTCCGGCATCGGCTACGCAGCGTCCAAAGTCATCAACCCTGCCTCGGCAAAACACCACATCATAAAAGCAAGCCGCTCCATAGAAAAAGGCAACGCAGCCAGCTCAGCCGTCTCAGGGTCCGGCATCAAAGGCACAACATCCAGCATCCAGCCCGACGTCACCGACGCATCATCCGTCGCCGCGGCGGTCCAGCGGGTCGAAAGCGAACAAGGCCGTATGGACGTACCGGTGAACAACGCAGGCATACACTCGCAAGCCGCGACTCCCAAGGGCCCAACTCGAAAGCACCTTCGACACCAACGTCATCGGCGCGGCTCCCCGTCGCGGAAGCGTTTACGCCCCCTTGTTGCTGGACTCGGCGAACCCGTACCTGCTTCGCATCAGCGGCGGGCTCGGCTCTATGTATGACCCCGTCGGCAGACCGGCGACGGTTTCGATTCCGGGCGTGACGCTCGGGCGTACGGGATGAGCAAAACGGCGCTGGATATGCTCGTGGTGCTGGATGGCACGGCGCTGGAGAAGCAGGGGGTGGAGAACCAATCAAGAGTATCTCCCCAGTGCTGGCAGATGTCCTTGACATACCGCGTTTCAATCGCGTGCGAGAGCAAGAACCCTTCATGCTGACAGATATCGACGCTCGTAACCATCGAGATTCGCTTCGTGAACAGTGGTGATCAAAGATCAGAGCCTCAGGGAGCGTCTCGATGGGAAACAAGGGGATCGCCGAACGCATCAACACCCAATGCGCCAAAACTGCAGACCGCACGCTTCCCCTTCCATCCATGAGACCTGCTCCCCGCACTCATACCCGATTTGGACCCGGAATCACATCTCTGCTTGCAAACTCCAGATCCGGTCAGAGTTACTAAAAGCCATGGAAGGATGGATCTTTGGCGCTAAGATTATCATGGTGAGGCCGCATTCCAGCCCTGTCCTATGACGAGCGCTAGTTGGCTTGAAGGCGAGTAGAATCCTGTCCGCCCTCTTGTGCTTTAGATTTTGGGAAGGGATGGTCAATCACGGAAGCCGAAAGTGCTACTGATCCAGGCTTCAAAGTGGATCATGATGAAAAGACTCTCTCTGTCCGCTCTGTAAAACGTAAACGAGTCCAGCGACCGCATGCCCAAATTAGATCCTCGAAATTATCGGGATCAAGATGCAGCTTTTCATTTTGCGTCTCCTTTTGGCATTGGTTGCGTTTGTACCTTCTGCCCTCTGTCAAACCCCTCTCACCACTACTCTTGTCTTTTGCTCGACGTCTTCTCAATTCACATCAACGTAAGCATCCTTCGTGAGCCAAGTGCTTTCTTCTCCTACCCTAACCTAGTGAGAGCCATAGGACACATTCAGGAAGAAAGCGAACTTGCCTCCCTTGACTCAAATCTTGGCCAACGAGACTTACCCGGAATCCCGTCATCCGGTCCCCCGAGTGCAATGTCAGCGCAACTTTCAGTAACCATAGCGCCAGTCTTCCAATCGTGACACCGATGACGAATACGAGAACAGAGACAGAATCCCGGAGTCTTACAGATGAACGGGGGAATACTACGCTCGCTAACCCAGCCGTCGTCTTCAGTCAGCAATACTCTTCGTTTTCCATCCGGGCCAATCCACGCCCCCCGTTTAGGGACTAGGTGAAGGCAGAGGTTGCGAAAGTATCGCCTCGCCTCACCCCATTCGAACCGATCAACACAACCCTTCGAGCGGAGAGCCATTGGAAGCTTCATTCCAGCTTTAGCTGTTTCTTGTTCCCTGTCCCGTACCCCATCGCCGCCTTGACCTTTTCCCGTCATCACCCTGAATGAATGAATGAATAGCATCCACCTCGGCACTGGTCCTGCCCATCCACCTCCGCCGCGTCTTCGCGGTTCTAATTTTGAGGGTCCTAGTGATACCAGACAGGGCATTTTTCATTTGATTTAACACGTGAATGGCACCTGGTGGTCTACATCGCGACAGACGTCTTTGGTGCGGAGGGAGACGCAAGGACTACGCAAGGATTTAAAGCGTGGTTGCCTACCAAGGACCTCCCTCAACGCTTCAGCAACAACGTCGCCTCTCCCCCAACGCGATATCGCTTTCCCAGAAACATGCTCGGTCCTAGCTCCGTCTCATAGCGAGCACGCTAAACTAACCTTTGGCGAAATCGAGTAGTCCAGGATATCGATCGATCCGCACGTGACGGATCACAAGAAGAGCGCCTGCTCTCTCTCGCCAACGGATAGACATCCAGCCAGCCAGCTGTGCACGGTCATGAAAAAAATCCGCGTAGGGAGGATGGAAGAAGTGCCCAAGTGCCACTGGCGCCGGCGGACCAACAGCGATGGATGCTCGTGATCCCCGTATTCTCGCACATTTGGGCACGAGAAGGTCCCTGCAGCTCTGATCGTCCGCTTCCCAGGCCTTAGGGTCGTCTTGGCCACCCTGAATGCGTGCAGTAACAAAGGCGAGGTGGTAAGCGAGGATGGAGTCAAATCTGTAGGTGATGGGCAGCCGTAGTAGGCGAATAGCATACGAATGAAGGGCCTCATTCAAGTCTTCCTTCACGCTCACGTGCGCAAAGCGGCCAGCGGCTACCGAGTACACATGGAAGCAGTGCATCATGTGGTTATGGCCATTGACGTCCTTATCCTCCTTGGCCGGGGTAGTATGCATGTGGGCCAGTTTGGCGAAGTTTTTGGTCTTGAAGGTCCCGAAGAAGATTTGCTTGAAGTACTTGACGTCCACACTTCGGAACCTTTCAGCAATACTAAGAAAGGGCTTCTTACCTTCCGAGTGACGAAAAGGGACCCCTCTTCTTTCCTCCCAGTCCGACTCAGAGTCGGATGAGTCCGAATCCGATGTGTCCGAGTGACGATGACGATGACTGCGGCTGTGGCGGTGGCGATGGTGGTGGCGGCGTGACTTATGAACCCGGCCGTCGTGACGATGGCGATGGTTTCGCTCCTCTTGGACCTTGGATAGCTGGGCTATCAATTCTTGAAGATCTACTTTGACAGCAGGCGGGGGCGTTTCATCGATCTCGTCCGGGCTAATGGTACTCGGTGACGTTTTGTGTACGAGGATCTCCTCGCGGGGGGGAGGTGTTTTGGCCTTGGGGGCCTTGTTGGCCGCGTTCGAGGTCTTTTTGGTGACCTTGGAGGCGGGGGTGACTCGTTTGGCCGCTTTTTTGGACCTGGTAGCAGCAGCGGGAGCCATTATGAAGTATGTAAGAGTATGGAGTGTGTTTGTGGTAGTTGGATAGTGCTTGTGGTAGTTGAATGAAGGCTAACGTGTATAGACTCAACTACGAAAAGAAGAACAATGATATGGCTCTGAAAGAGAACAATTCGAATGAAGAGCCCACTACTGGTGCAGTGGCCATACAAATAGTACTCGCCATGTCCACCTGTCTCCCTACTATCGCATATCGCATATCGCATAATGATGGAACGGCTGATCAAACAGCCACCAACGCTATGGCCTCATAATGGACCCACTAACCCACAGTCCCACTGTTGCGAATAGACGCAATGAGCCGAGGCTTCCATGGCCGACTTCTGACGTCCGTTATTTAACGTTGCTCCAGACGGCGTGTACCTGGTACTATCGAGAGTTGTTGAAGGAGAAGAGAAGGTATTTCGACCGTAAGAATGGTACTGCTGCTGCTTCCTTACCGGCCTGGAAGAGGGCTAGGCCATTGATGACGGTGGGGTCGATCGCATGTTTATCGAAGCTGCGGGGAGTATGATTGCGATTATGGGGGTGAGTGTGTAGGGGTTTGGTTCAAGTGATGGGTTTGTCGTTGACGGATGTCTAGAAGAAAGACTTTTGCGTAAATGATGGTGCAGATTTTTCGTGGGAGATTTGAAGGATGGGAAAGACTTATTCGCTTTGATGGGAGGCTGAGAATGGCCTGCGTCGAGCATGGAATCGCTGATGTACATGAGGGGGGGAAGGGTTCCTCTGAAGTAGAGATTTTGAAAGACGATCGATGGTAGAAAGTCTCGTCTCACTCTAATTTGGGAAATCATTCGAATTCTAATAAAATTACATGGAAAGAAAATACGAAGGTAGATGAAACTAAGAGAAGCTAACAGATTCGAAGAAGAAAGTGCACGAAGACTTTATATCAAGATGAAATTCTTATTATAGGAGAAGCCCACATTTCATAGCATTAATTGGAATAGAACATATCTTCCTCACTTTGTAAATTGTTTTCGAATTTTAAGGAAAATATAGGGCTAACCGACAAGATTGGAAAATGGAATGGCGCTATGGAATAGAAGTAATTCGGTAGCAGAGACTCGATCGTGTAGAGATATTGCAAAAAGAGGCAGAGCTTAGAGCATCGCCCCGTTTGTTAGATCGTGCATCCGAGAAGTTCCCTGTCTTAGCAGTAACTATGAGAAGTTTCAAAACCAGCATCTGAACATGGAGCGCAGATGCACGAAGCGTATTAACGAGCGGGCCATCTTTGAGCAGTGGATTGCGTCGAAAGCGGGCAGTATTTGCACCACCATTGGAGAGCCCGAGATAACTGCGGCTGTCAGAGCATTTCCCCAAGGCCCATAGCTATCATCGGTCTCGGGCGAGCAACCCGAGATACCTTGGACGGCTCGCAGTCACCAGCAAGAGCGGCACGATATATTGACGACCCCTCTTCAATGCGGACATGCTTGAAATACTGCAGTTGAATTTCTTCAAAAATTTGGTGCACCCTGATGCGGCTCCTTAGTTTTGCTACTGAAGGCTGCCTGCCTCTCTGATACCTCTATAGGTAGCTCCGAATTTAAAGCCTGTGTCATATGACTCAGAATATTCTCAGAGACATTTCCTCCCACGAGTCTCCTGCCTCGGCTTTTTCTGTTCTTTTACCCATCGCCTGAAAACCGAGGTCAGAAGGGAAGGCTTACAGATCGAGCTTTTTGAATAGCATTTATCCCTCGAGCGTTGAACCGAAGAGACTCCCACGATAGTCCAAAAGCATTTTGCTGATAATCTCGAAACTGTTCCAAATCATTGAATATTGCGAGGTCATGACTAGGAGATGTAGAAAGCTTGATGTAGCAACGTCGAATGACCTGACGTCAGCTTCGGGCCCAGACTTGAGGTAGGGAACGCGAAATGAGATATTGCAGGCTGGGCATTCCCAACAGTAAGGTTTGACTTCAAGCATCGACCATCCACATTTGACACATTGCCTACCATACTGTATCAATTCGTCTTAAGGTCCGTCTTCTTCTCCTCACGCTTCAGCTTCTTCCACTCTACCGAGCGCTTATTCCCATTCTCCAGTTCGGGCACAGGATTGTAGCCTAGCGCTTGCCTTGCCTTGTCGATGTTGTAGGTGTGCGTTCGCACACGACGCGAAACAACGAGCTTGTTCAATGTCTTGGGCTTCTTTTGGCCTAGGGTAAGGATGAAGAATGCCCACTGTGCTGTGCTCGCCAAAGCCAGGGCAAGCCAAACAGGAGTGACGGTAACATTTTTGAGGGGTGTGATATCTCCTGCGGTGCGCCAGATCAGTCGGGAAAGGACCCAGAACGAAACAGGGTTTCCGTCTGTGATACTGAAGGCTTCTCCATCCACCCTGGATGCTGTCGGTCTGGACTCAGGAGGACTGTCACTGCAAGAAGTTGAGCTTTCGCGGCGTTACCGACGGACACAGTGTCAATAAAGTTCGTTTTATCGCCAAGTTGCACATTTGGACGAACTCCAATCAATCCAGGAACGAATGAAGTATCTTGCTCGCCACACATGAGGCGTGGACGATTAGTCACAGTGCGGAGGTCTTCACAATTGGCCTCGTGGACGAGCTTTTCGGTGGCAGCTTTGGATAGATCATAGGGTGTGCCTTTGGAATGCGGTTCCCAAAGAGTCAGAGTCTCATTGAGGTCAATGTGCTCCTCACCTGCGAAGACCATAACTGATGAAGAGAAGACCAAAGCCTTGACTGAAGAAGCCATCCTTCCGGCCGCAAGCAAGTTTTTTGTGCTTGCCACATGAATATCAAGGTAGTCCTGGCCTTTTACGGTGAAGTCAGACGATTTCGAAGAGGCGGTGAGAAAGATAACCTGCGGCTTGATTTCTTGAAGCAGTGCATGGAGCGCTGTTGCGTTGGTAATGTTGCCAGCGTGGTAGGAAACGCCGTCTCGAAGGTTGGAGTCTGGCGTGCGGCTCAAAGCATATATTGGCCGGCATGTTGGATCTTTGAGCAAAGCCCGGATGATATGGTAACCTGATAACCTGTTTCAGTATCATATAATCATCCTACTTCTCAACACGGATGAAGAGAAATCCCTAAGCATCCGCATCCACCGATAAGAAAAGCAGCACCGAGAGTCTTTGTTCCCGTTTGCTTTGCAGTCATTGAGTTTCAAAGTGGTGACTCTGTATAAGATCGGGGTGGGACAATGTTACTCGTATGTCGTCCAGTGATGATGAGAGAAGAAGACGTGAAATCTGCGAATGATAGACAATGTGGATCTCATGGGCTTGGCGGCTCTGAAATGCAAGGTTTTCCCAAGGCTAGAGGCAGCGTACTTGAGCTTCTCCTGGCTGAGCAGATGCTCTCAGCCATGTATGCAAGTGTGCAACAAGGGTGAAGCTCACGATTGATTGGCTTCGTTTAAAGAGTCCAGTTCGAATGGGCACATTCATCAACCCCAGAGCAATTACGACTTTATCAAGGATACATGTGATGTCAGTGGCGGCGTACGCTCTAGATTTCATGCAGCAATGCATCGTGGATGACTCAAACATGACTGGCGGATTCAACGTGATTTCTAATTCTTCTTGCATATGGAGCCATGCACTACAACCCCACACCACCAACTGAAAAGGAAAGCTCAGCTGACATGGTATTCGTAGAATAGGTAGTCGTGGCAGATGGTCTGCAGCGGCGCGCCATTGATATTGATGCAGAGAAAGGAAATGCAAGGAAAGTAACATTGGTACCGGTCCGTATTGATTTTGATGATTCTCGGGTAGGGCTCCACTTCCAGGGTCATATAAAAGTTCGGGGGTCAAACCTCTTAGCGTGATCACAATTCGGCGGGGGTGCCCCTGGTAAGCCCCCTAAGCGGTCTCGCTAAATCTCATTTCATCCGGGGTTCGAAACGGATAAGTGAGGCCCCGAAGCCCTCGGGGGCCCAAACTCTTCTGCGTCGCGTATTCCAGACTACCAACGCAAAGCTACTTACTCTCACCAGGAGATATGTCAAGGCATCCACTTCTACCCAAAATGCCATGCCCAACCCTCTTCCCGCCCCTCTGACATTCTACCCCGCCTATTGCTTCTCCCTCTCACCAACCCACAACACCTGGGCCAGGCTGACCGCCGCCGATGTCCACGCCCTCCGCGAGCGGACGGGCTTCGAAGGTACGTCCCGCTACTTACATCTGACGTTATGCTTTGGGGGATGCAAATCGTCGAGCATCCGTCATCCATCATGCATGGTGCAGACTGACTGACGTTTCCTCCCCCACATTTTCAGGCCAAAATCTCTTCTTCCACCTCAACCACCCCATCAAATGGATCCGCCTCGTCGGCGTCATCGTCGCCGTAGACCTCTATCCTACGCGCTGGATCGCGCTGCTTGACGATAGCAGTGGTGCTACGATTGAAATAACTTGCGGAAGACCTGCACCGACACCGACGGCACCAAATGCGAATTCTACGTCGCTAGCGGAGGGCTCGGCGGGCCTGGGCAGGCTTGATGCTTTTGATAAGGGTGTCACGGCTACCGGTCGCGATGTCGATCTGAGCGGGGTGGATATTGGGACTGTGGTCAAAGTGAAAGGGGGCATGGGGTCGTTCAGGGAGGTGAGGCAGATGCTGCTTGAGCGGATATGTAGGTCTGCAGGCCCCCCTTGAGCCGCGACGAGGACTGACTCTATATCTTGTTCCCGCAGCCATCATCCGGACTACAAACGAAGAAGCCGCTGCCTGGGCCGAAAATACCGCTTTCCGAAAGGAGATACTCAGTCAACCGTGGGTAGTCAGTGAGGAGGAGGAGAAGCGAGCAAGGAGGAAGGCGGAGGGTTTAGACCGTGAGAAGCAGGCGAGAGAGGAGCGGAAGAAGAGGAAGCTGAGGGAGGAGGATGATGGGAAACGCGCTGTCGCCGAGAAAGAGAAGCGGAGAGCTGAGAGGAAGAGGAGGGAAGAAGGCCAAGGACGGAGAGAGGGCGAGGCCGGACCGTTGGGGCGACAGGCAGATGGTGAGCATAGGAAACGTCGGCGAGATGTTGAAAAAGCGAGGAGACCAAAGTCTGAGGTTTCTGGAGCATGAGTTTGCATTGCTGGTGGCTTGTGGGTTTGGACGGGTAGGCGTTTCGGCAAAGTAGTTTGTTTTGTGCAAATACCCCTCTGCTACTGCGTTTGATTTGACCAAGCACTGTTTGAATCGCTCGACTAAGGATATGGGATACTGTACAAGCATGCTAAAATCGTCGCAGTCCAACCGCCCTTTATGCAACCAAGAAAACACGCACAGAGAACATAAAAACGAGCAATTCCAGCTAGAGTCGAAGAAGAACGAAAACGAAAAATAGCCACGACAATGCCACCTTCCAGCGAAATACCTTCGATTCGAAAATCAAAAGGGGAAACAAAACACAAGCATCATCTAGCGAGCACTCATGCACAAGCATTAAACCAACCACTCACCCCCCAATGCAACAAATCTCCTCCTCGCCCCTGCCTCCCAAAAAAACCAAACAGTTCAGAACACGCCGCCCAGACAAACATCCAGCCCCACAACCGAACCCAACCCCCCATCCATCTCACCAAGCCAAAAGCTCAACCCAGACCCAAAGCGTCCCAAAGCCCCCACCCACCCCACCCAAACCCCCCCACGAAAGAAACTTCGATACCCCATCCCGCCACCGGGCAACTTCGAGACGTAGAGCGCAATGCCGGAACGACGTGAATCGTTGAGCCAAAGTGGAAATCGGTTCCTGCTCGTTCTGATTCAAACCGTCAATGACTATTCCGAACAAGTGCGGCGCGCTGATTTCACGCATGGCGGGAATGAATGGGGTGTGAGGTAGCCTGTTCGGACCAATGAGGCGGGTGTCGTGGGCGGATTGGGTGGTAAGGTTAGCATGCTTGGACGAGTAGCTGGCTAAAAGGAGAGCAGAGGTATGAGGACGCGCGGTTTTTCCCCAGTCCAACGCAGCCATTGTGTCCTTTCTTCAGTACGTTTTCATATAGGGACGAGGGATATGCGAACAGCCATTACGGGATACCGGTCTTGAATCGTGATTGCAAGTGGGGTTTTGGGATGTAGCACCGCACTTTGAGGTAGAGATAGATATAGGAAAAGGGTCATAGATAGCTACTCTGATCATTCGGGCTTGACGCCCGCATTCCGCACCTTATATCAAATCCGGCCGTGTCATGACCACTTCGGAAGACCATCGCCCGCGCAACCATCATAACGTTCGTACAATCATGCTCGTCCCATACATAAGCGTTAGGACCCTCTCAAATGGAAATGAAGAAACTCTTCTCCCCCTCCTTCGGCTCCACGAGCGCTCTCGTGATGATCGGATCGGCGCAGCTGATCCTGATCCTCTCCGGCGTCGCTGGACTCTGCAGCTGCAAGACGTCCTCGACGCCGTACTGCTTCCTGGCGGCCCTCAACGCGTCCCTGATGGCGAAGAAGACACTGCTGCCCATGAACAGTGGCGGTTCGCCCACACCTCTCGATCTCTGAATGGTGCGCAGGTTCTCCCACTCCACGTCCTTGAGCAGACTGACGTTGAAGACCTGGGGGATGTCTCTGAAGCCCGGGATCTTGTACGTGCCCGGCCCTCGAGTGAAAAGCTGGCCAGATGCACGATGCCACAGGCTTTCTTCCGTCGTGAAGAGGCCTTGACCTTGGACGAATGCTCCTTCGATTTGGCCGTAGTCAATCGCAGGGTTGATGGACCGGCCGACGTCCATTTTGATGTCTGCACGCAAGCAAGTCCAGTCGCCAGTGAGAGTATCAATCTCCACTTCAGCGGCAGTAACACCTTGAGTGAAGTAGTAGAACATCTGCCCCGTATTTGGACCCCATGTATATCCGATATCAGGCGTCTTGTAGAAGCCGTTGGCAGAGAGATTGACACGGTCGAAGTACGCAGCATGGACAAGGTCCTTCATTAGTGCATCTTTGCCAAGCTTCTCCCTATAAGGTTGGAGCCGTTCGTTGAGCTGTTCGCAGGCATTGAAGATGGCGTAGCCGTTCAAATCGCTTGAAGCAGAGGCAGCGGTTGAAGAGGTGTTGGCCACAGTATTTGTAGCGGTCTCGGACACGAAGACGTCGGAAAGTGGCACACCGAGGGCTTGGGCTGCTATCATTGTCATCTTTGTGTGGAGACCTTGACCCATTTCCGTGCCACCGTGCGCGACGAGAACCGAGCCATCATGGTAGAGATGCACTAGGGCTCCGGCTTGGTTGAGGAAGATTGCAGTGAATGATATCCCAAATTTGGTCGGAATGATGGCTAGGCCCCGCTTCTTCCACTTGTGCTCATGGTTGAATTGCTCGACCGTTTTTCTCCGCTCCTGATAATCTGTTCCATCCAAAATTTGCTGGTACATCAACGGTACATGCCAGTCTTTCAGCTCCTGATTGAAATGAGTGATCTCATGCGGCTTGTACATGTTAATTTCTCGCAGCTTTTCTACTGGCATGCTTAGATGGTCTGCAATCTCTTCCATGTAGGTTTCGGCGATGAACATCCCTTGTGGACCTCCAAATCCGCGGAAAGCGGTATTTGAAACTGTATTGGTTTTTGCTATGCGACCACGGACGTGGATATTGGGAAAGAGATAGCACCCGTCAATGTGTGACAGGCCTCGATCAACGACCGCACCACTCAAGTCCTGGGTCCACCCAGCGTTTGCGAAGACATCAGCATCCAGGGCCTGAAGCTTTCCATCCTTGTTCACAGCGACTTTCCATCTTGCAAGGAAAGGATGTCTTTGACCGGAAGTCATCATATCTTCATCGCGGTTTAGCATACATCGCACAGGTCTTTTAGTCTTCTTCGCAGCGATAGCACAGATGCCAGAAAGCTGTATAGATCTAGTCTCTTTACCTCCAAATGCTCCACCAAGGCGTTTGACCTTGGAGACGATCTTATTCGCTTGGACGCCGGTGACTTGGGAGATGTAGGATTGCCTTGTACGATTGTTAGCCATTAGAGGGCGGCATTGGGGAGCGGGAGCTTACGTTTCTGTCGGATTCTGTGTACTACTATAAACCTCCATCTCTCCATCTTCCGGTTTTGGCACGACGGCGCATGCCTGGGTCTCAAGGTAAAAGTGTTCCTGTCCGCCCATACGGACTACACCAGAGAACACATGATCTGCCTTTTCCCAAACGCTATCATCAAATTTACCTTCTTCGCCTTCCCCCTTGTTGATGTACCGATAGTGCTGAAAGTAGCTTTGTTGGGCGATGGCCTCTTCGATTGTGAAGATGGCGGGCAGGTCTTCATAATGCACCTTGACGGCCCTGGCTCCAGCTTCTGCATGTTTGGCGGAGTCGGCGAGAATCATACCGATAGGCTGTCCTGCGGTGAAGACCTCGTCGACAGCAAAGAAAACCTCATCGCAGACTACACGCGTAAGGAGTTAGTTGTTTTCAAGCCCAGATCGCAATCTAAGACAAAAGTCTCGGAGCGAAATGGCGCCTCCAGCTCTTTTGCCGTGTCCAGCGGATTGAAAATTGCAAAGTAGAAAGGGGAAAACGGTTCCGTAAAACACATACCTGGAGCACCCCACCAATTGGCCTCAGGGCTCGGCAGGTCATGATGATCTACCCATTCGACGATGCCGGGCAGATCCATGGCAGCTTCAAAGTCAACGTCTAGGATCTTTGCATGGGCCTTACTCGACAGGACCATGACCCCGTAAAGCTCGTTCTTTTGTACGGGTATGTCGTCAGTATACTGAGCTTCGCCGGTGCATTGCTTCAAAGCGGCAACGTGGGGGTTTGCCTTGCCCAGAATGCTCTGCTCATATGCTTGAGTAGCTTCATGGTCTTTCTTGCCCGTTGATATCACACGTTCAATCTCACCTCTGACGTCTTGATCAATTTCCGAAGCCTTGACGCCTAAGCCTGAGAGGACTTCGTTATAGAATCTATAGAAGAACCCAAGCGCGAGTGACTTGCGGTAGGTCGCCATCCCCCCAGGCACTCCAAAGCGAAGATCAAAGTCGTTCTCCAGAGCGTTCATAGCCCCCTCGAGTGTTGCAGGATCAGTCCATGTCTTTCCTTCCAGGTAAGAGACCGCTTCTCGAGCAGCGACAGTAGTGGCAGCCATGCCTCCATACACAAGGTCTACACTCTCCACGACATGGTCGTTGCTCAGCGAGACGCGCAGAGCAGCGTTGACAATAGCTATGTCATCGTCTTTGCGTTTAGCTTGCTTGTACGCTCGAAGATACTCTCCTTTCTCCCGCGCAACAGGGATTCGCAGGCTTGTAATGATTGCATCTGGTGCCAGCGCTGTAGTTCTGTACCCCTTAAAGAATTGTGACATTGGGATTTCTGTCTCTTTATCGAGTGATTTGGCAACAAGCACGGTGTTAGTTGCCACAAATACAGGATTCAGGTCCGAGATTGGAGAAGCGGTGGCTAGATTGCCAGCCGGTGTACCAACATTCCGGATCTGTCTCCCTGCAAAATATCGGATCTGCTTGTGAATTGCCATGAAGGGTTGCCCCTTGAGGGCACCGTAGTGTTCAACTGCCTTCAAGCAAATGTCCTCGAGATCCGTCAGCACAACATTACCACCAATCTCGAGATGGTCGTCCTTAAAGCTGTACTGGCGAAGCTCGGCGATGTCACCAACGTAGACCGAAGCAGTGTATTGCATAGCCTTGAATTTGATCTCGATCTGCGTCTCGGTGCTGCCTCCAATGATCTTAGCTGAAGGGTACACGCTCTTGATCTCGAGCAACTGATTCAGAGTGACCGGCCGGTACCATTTTTTACGCTTGTTTCCAAATGCTAAAGGCTTGAATTGATGTTTCGTCAAGGCAGGAGGAAATATGAGCTGAGTGTCTGGGTTGTATTCAATGAATCCTGGCGGTGTGAACCTTTTGATCGGCTGATCTCCATTCACACCGTTTGTCTTCTCCATGCAACATCGGTTTGCCGCATCTCCGTTGCCATTCTCCATACAACAGCCACCACCGCCGTTGGCTGTTGCTTTGCCACAAGCCTTGTTCTTGCTGAATGTTTGCGCAGCATCCAAGATAGGTCGGTAGCCTGTACAACGACAGAGATTGCCATCAAAGGCTTCTTCAACTTCGAGCTCTGAAGGGTCTGATTCGTTTCTCAGCAAAGCGTACAAGCTCATGACTATGCCAGGTGTACAAAAGCCACATTGGCTGCCACTGCCCATTGCTATCCGTTCTTGGGCTGGATGCGGGTTCTTGACATTACCGATGCCTTCCACTGTGATGACATGTTTGCCATCCACGCTAACAAGAGGCGCCAAGCACGCATTGACGGATGCATGATAGAGCTTCTTGGTTGTGGGATTCAACTGAGAGACCACGACAGTGCAAGCGCCACAGCCTCCTTCAGCGCATCCAAGTTTCGTGCCTGTTAGGCCTATCCCTCTTAGATACTCCAGTAGAGTAATTTCAGGATCAATGGAGACAGAATCGATTACAACTTTGGTTCCGTTCAGATAGAACCGTAGGATATCATCATATGGCTCTGTGACTGCTTGCAGTGAGTGTGATCTCGCGATGGAGACGGCAGGCTGAGGTTCAATGATTCCTGGAGCCATCCTGGGTAGAAATTCTAGGTGCTTCAATCAAAGGAGACGAGTCCTAGACCGGGTAAGAGTATAATCTCAAGGAAGCGTAACGCATCAGATATCGTCCTCGATTACAATCAGCAGAGAAGAAGAAATGAGAGTCCCGAGATTGTCAGATACAAGATCAGGAAGAGGACGGTAAAGATACTAAAGTCTTTAGCTTAGGCCATCAGACTCGTCGGAGCCCGCCGAACCGAATCGTTCAAGGAGAAAGGCACTCCACGATAGAATTAACACGCTACCAAATGGTCAAATAAGACTCACGGACTATGATAATGGTATTATCAGGTACAAATTGATACGAGAAGGAAAAAGTACACTCGAGGCAATAGAGCATCTCCGCTTTGCTTTGTGAAAAGCAATTTGCCGGCTCTAGGCCCATATTGTGATAGCGTACTTTTTATGTTTTCAGTTCTCTTCTCCATCAATCTTAGATAGATCCAACGAAGAACATTTTGCCGTCTTATTAAAATTCACTATTCGAGACCAGAGTGACCATATCGTAGATTAAGAAAGCCTCATAGGCGTCAAAGTCTCTTTCCCTTCTTCTGCAGTGTAGATCCAGAAACCGCTGACTAATCAAGCTTGGCGAGATCGAACATTTGCAGCTTGGAGGCTTGGAGGCTGGCCTTTGCTCGCCAACGATCATCTACGTTTGAAAGCCAAGATGCGCCCAGGAATCCAGCTACTCCGCTCTGGCCGGTCAATTGATGTGCGGCCCAAGGTCCTAGAGTTCTCCGCCCACCGAATACCCTTGTGTCTTCGACTACAGCAAAGAAGAAACATCACCTCAGACGAGAAACCTCTGCCTGAATCAGAACAACCGAAAGGACCCAATCAAGATCAACTCCCGCACGTAAGCGAGGAGGCAGCAGCTACTGGTGATATTACTGGCGAAGGGGGACCAGATGTGGAACAGGGTTCACCAGTACAAGAGGTACGTGCCCTCATGAATACCATCGTCAACACGACATCAGCTGACAAAGACGACAATAGATCCTGAAACGCGATCAAAAAAGCCAAGAGAAGGCACCCAAAGTGTTGCAGGAAGAACTCAAAGCGTCGTCACCTAAGGGAAGCAGATCGTATTCGACCTCAACTCCGCGGCGAGCTCAAGCCATGATCGACCCCGAGTCTGCAGAGGTCCAAAACCAGGGTCACATTTTCGGCCTACCAGAGCTGCCTTTGCCGAGCACTTCCCATCTCAAGCATCGCTATGACCCGGTTATCCATCAGGTTACAAATCTCCTTATGCAAGACGGCAAGCTGAGTAAAGCTCAGAGGGTACGCCCGTCAGTTCTTCTGTTCATTACAAGCCCGCTGGGCTCACAATCACATCACGTTAAATTAGGGTGCTAACTCGAAGCTATCGCTAGAACATGGCTATGATACTCGAACGTCTACGAACGGCTCCCCCACCTACTCCAGACCCTCGACATCCTCTAATACTTGGCGCTCCTCCCACCAACCACCTTCCTCTCAACCCCATACTCTACCTCACACTTGCTATCGATTCTGTGGCGCCTCTTCTCCGGATAAGATCACAAAAAGGCGCGGCAGGTGGTGGTGTAGCGTTGCAGATACCGATACCTCTAGGCTTACGGCAGCGGCGACGGACAGCTGTGATGTGGATTCTAGATGCTGCAATCAAGAAACGTACAAAAGGCAGCGGCAGAGCAATGTTTGCTCACAAAATTGCGGACGAATTGATTGCTATAGTTGAAGGGAAGAGTACTGTCTGGGATAGAAGGGGTGGGGTTCACAAACTGGGTACTGCAGCTCGAGCCAATCTGTCGTTTGGTAACAGGAGAAGATAACTATATATCCAAAGTCATCGTACATATTGCCCCTATGTCACTCTCAAGTCGTATCACAGCTTACCAGTTGCTGTTCAGCTTCGTCCCGTTCTTTCACTGTAAAAATACGATGTACAAAGTTAAAAAATCCCTGAAATGTATCGTTTGCTTAGGACCCAGCCAATGAAGATTAGGTTCTCGACTCCATCCTGCATTAGCCCCACGCTATGGCGGCCGCAGACTCCAACGTGCAGCAAGGCTGTGATTCTCCAAAGTCCTACACTCAAGGCTTCACTATGCTCGCCACCATCCCTCAACATAGATCATCACGGGCATCCTGGCAGTGGCAGCCAAGATCACAGCGGCGGTGACAGAGTTCATCGGAAAGGAAAGAGACGCACCGCACTCAATGCGCAGCGTCCTCATAGAGCTCTCAGACCTGACCTTCTGCCTTACTCCTCTTGGAATGTTTGTTCTAGGGACGAAGGATGCTCCCAGAGTACGCAGAGATGTAATATGCGTGGAGCAAATTTATAGCCATCACCACTCCTTTGGTATTGAATATGTCCGAGCTGCACCAAATACTCGATTCTTTCAAACTCGACAAACCGGTGTCTACGAGCATTAGGCCGCGTTGGGTGAGAAGCGAGAAAAAGAGCAACGAAATCTAAACTCGTGTCCGGACTTCCAAGAGTTCTTTGAAATTGATACTGACAATCTTTACTTTTCGAGTAATGCACAATGAGACTTGGTATGTCGATCGAGGCAGCTGATGTCAAGTTTGAATTCAGCACATCTTTGAAGGAAACACAGGCTTCGGTGCGGAGCCTTGCTACCGCTGTCGGCCGTATCCTGGGGTGCAGCGAGGACGTGTCTCGAAGACTGGCCAGTATGGAGGCCGGCATCACAGGAACCGATCGATGCACCGCTACGGCAACTCTGATTTCGTCAGAGTCCAGTGATGATACATCTACAATTAGTCCTCTGGTACAAAATACTTCAGATGACCTCACAGCAATATCACAGAAACCGAAGTCTCAGTTCGACCCATCCGTGGAGTCCGAAATGTATGAGTCCAGAGTGTATTCACGTGCTATCCGACGGTTTTCGACCTTATCTCTACCTTCAAATACGTGCTTTTGCCCCCGGGACGCCGTGCCTTTCAGCCATTAGCCTTGGGCAGGTTTCGAATATCTCTGTAATAGAATTGCCGATCTTTTACCACGAGAACTGGAATTCTCAAAATTGTAGGTTACCTAATGACCCAAGGCTTTGGTCATGCGTTCGCGCTTGGCAATGCATCCGGACCATGTGATACCTTCCAGTAGTTAGCAAGCAAGCAATGCACTCATGCGTGCCAACGTTGTACCAATACGTTGGAACTACAACGATAACACCGATCGCTAGTTCTTACCAGACTACCCGCCCAACTTCAAGGATGTTCTTCTTTCGTGCAAATTCACTTTAGGCATTAAGAAGCCTCTGCTTGGTCTTAATGGAAGGAGTACCATGTCTTCAATCCGACGGCAGGCGCTGCGTGTGCAATTAGTGGGTCAACTATCACGACAAATGTCCAGCCTCTCGTCTATTGTGCATCTTTGAGTGGCTAAGATCAGTGTCTGCAGGAGGCCTTGGATGCAGTAGGGTGTGTTTCTTACAGATTAGTCCATCTCCCCAAAGATAAAGAACAGGAAATGACGGTTCAATTTAGAATCAGATACAGAAGTCTCTCTCACTTTTTGAGTCTCTGGGTTCGTCCAGATTATTTGAGAAATCTTCGGTACTTCTGCTCCTGACAAAAAATGGACCATTTCAAGGCGAAGATCCAGCAGCCGCCTATCAAGCAACTCTTTCTCGATTATACAGTGAAGGCAACGACAACGAGGCCGCCATAGATTTCTTCTCTTTTAACCCAGTTTGAGAGTTCGCATGGGAAGTGAGTGTAGAGTCCATTACTCGGACATGTTACTGTAGTGGAATGCTGCATGAAACCCTAGTCGACCCACTGGAACCAGTGTTATTTCGGTGTGAAAGCCCCTATCGAGATGCGTGATACGCTGTTCATCATCTACTTTACCACCACTAAGATTCCAAAATGTGGGGTCACCTTGTAACTATCAAGCTCTTCGACACTAGCACCACCTTTGTGATCCTTGAAGAATTCATCAGGTACGGCAGTCACTCTCCACGCCAACTCACCGCGAAGCCCCCCTTCTCTCGCGGAAGCCTCATAAACCCCCTTCCTCAAATGATAACAATCGAAATCCACATCTCCCTGTCTCGTGTCCGCGTGCACGTGGATGGTGATTCCATCCCCCACCACTCCTGTAACACTACAGAACAAGCCACCTGACCCACCGGATTCACTCGGTCTAACCTTGCCCTCAGCCTCGACGAACGCTGCAGGGTCTTGCGTTGGCGGCACCGTCACGGCGACGAAGTGTCCGCCGTCTTTGAGATTGAGTGCAACGTTGCGACACATGTCCACCATATCCTTACCGCTGGGAGCGTAGTTCAGCAACCAGGCGCCGAAAACGACGTCAAAAGGATCGCCTTCATATGGCACTGGTTTGGAGCAATCGGCTACCTTGAAATCGATCGTTCCGCCATTCGAGGGAATTTGAAAGCTGGCAGTGCGTGCCTCCTCGATCATCACTGGGGAAATATCTACGCCGACAACTTTTCTGGCTCCCCATTTTAAGAAGTGATACGAGTAGAAGCCGGACCCGCACGCGAGATCGAGGACACGTGCATTTTTGATGAATGGTGCGACGGCTTCTTGTACGTTAGCGCGCTCGATAAGGGCATTGGAACTTTTGCGGATCTCGTCGTAGGGCGCTTGGATGGTGTCGTATTGAGTTGACATGTTGCTATACAGTGGGCTGTGATGATCAGCAAGTGGTGAGAGAATTTAGGTTTCCAGAGGAAGGCGAGGGAGGAGCTACTTGTATGCGGACGTGGGAGGGTAATAAAGCTGAAGCGGTTCCAGAGAGAGTGGCGATGGGCTGAGCAGAAGACCGGGTCAGATTTGTGTTTACGTTTCTCTTCTACATCTAGGGATTGAGGATACTGGGCCTCTTCATAGTTACATGACAGTGATATCGAGACACAGCGTTTGTGATGTCTCGATGTGTAATGCACCCTCGATGTCATCGAATTTAAGGTTCATGCCGGCCGCTTGCTAAAATTAAAGTAGGAAGGAGCAACGAGGGGTAAAGTTAAGTTGGGACAGCGAGGCGAAAAGCACAGGACGAGACATGATGAGAATGTATCTTCCAACCTGCAATGAGAAAGGAGGCTGTTTAAAGATGTTGCGACCACCCTGAAGAAGCTCATCCTCGCCTGCATACTCGGGAAGATTGGCCTAGGCAGCAAGCAGCCGATCCTTGTTACTCATACAATGCTACGACTCGAGACAATGTTGTTCTGTGGACGTGCTAGCATACGGGGGCATCCGCGCCCATCTCAGCATTTGCCTTGATTAGATTCACTGTGTCCGAATTCGCAGGAGAAGACACCGAGCTAACTACTGATAAGCAAGGCAAACAAGCACCAAAACACTAACAAATGGACTTCGCACCTCTGTCCTACCCGCAGCTTTGACAAAGAGCTGGCCTCTTCAACATCTTCGAGAGCTGGTCACAAACTCCAACAACGATGGATACACAGGCTACGGCTACCGTTGCCCTAGATGCTTCACAAGAGGCTATCACTCAACAGGAAGCCAAAAGAGACGAGGGTACAATGGGACTGCCGACAAGAGTGCAAGCCTCCAATCTTGACACCATAAAACCCATGTTCAATACCATGTCGAAGCTTTCGAATGAGGAAGGACAACAAGCAAGGCCCGAGAGCTCAGGCCATCACAAGGACCAGCGTGCACAAAGTGGAGGCTTTTCAGAAGGGCGAAGAAAAACGAGTATCGAGCCCCACGAAGCCATCAGACGAGGCCTATCTTTTGGGCCATTGCGAAAGAACGGGAGGAGGCACAACTCGACCACCGGTATCCTCAAGACGAGTTCGAAGTCTCCATCTTCTCGGTTGAGTCAGAGTCAGAGACGCTTGTCACCCAGCAGCGACGTGTTATCCTCTGCTGAAGTGGGGCGATTGAAGAAGGATTACTATCTGGACGACCCCGATAGAGAAGCTGCAATCGAGAGTAGTGATGATGACCCACTGGCTTGGAGCTCTGGAGATGAGGCTTCAGGCTCGGCAAAGCCCAGAGGCAGGAAGAGGGATATCAAGGACAGCGAACGGACAGCGCCGGGAAGCCCACTTCCAGCATCAGATGGAGAGCGACCAACTGTGACTGTCACGGGTCCCGAAGGCGAAAAGCCAGTGTCAACATCCAAGAGATTTATCGTGCGTCCTAATACCAACTACGATCGGAACGTCAGTCGAGGTCCAAGCCCTAGCACATCGGACTCGGAAGAGCTCAACGACATTCGCCGGGCTCAGAAATTGAACATCAACTCCTCTCCTATCGATAGTTCGGTCCCTCATCGAGTCATTCAGACGATCATCAGAGGTGATTTTGCACAGATGCAGAGAGAAGCTGAAGAAGGGACAAGGCGACTGCGCACCTACCTTGTAGCTACGGATTTGAGCAGTGAAGCTGCCTACGCTTTGGAGTGGACGATCGGGACAGTCTTGCGTGATGGCGACACGCTTCTTGCAGTGTACGCCGTTGATGAGGAGGTCGGCACTGGTAAAACGGGAGACAGTCTCCCTATTGGTGAGGGCGCTAAAGCAATGCAAGAAACTACAGCAGTGATGGAGAAGATGACTGTGGCGTCTCAAAAGGGGCCTCTAATCTTATCCAAGGCGACTCTCCGTCCGGGGTCACGAAAGTCTAGTGCAGTGGTATCGATAGATTCAAGATCCAGATCCAAATCCAACGCCGACCAAGAACGAGCGCATGCTATTGAAACGCTGTCAGAGACCTGTCTCAGGTTTTTGAGAAAGACGAAGCTGCAGGTTAGGGTCGCCATCGAAGTCATTCACTGCAAGAGTCCGAAGTACATGGTCACTGAAGCTGTACGTCATATACCCCTTTCGAGCGAACTCTTTTCATGAGGCTCACGAGTTTGTAGATTGATGGGCTCAGGCCCACGCTTGTCATCATTGGTTCTCGTGGACGCAGTGCTCTTAAGGGGTAAGCCGGAAAGCCCCCCGTCTATCGGATGTGGACGTGGCTAATTCTGGTACACAGCGTCCTTCTCGGCTCCTTTTCAAACTACCTCGTTACGAAATCGTCAGCTCCAGTCATGGTAGCCCGAAAGAAGCTTTCTGGTCGTAAAACCAAGAATTTGCCTCCCAACGTTCGCCTCGCGAACAACTTGACGCCCTTTAGAAGGCTAGCTGAAGCGAAAATCGATTGAAACGTTCTACCTTTGTGCAAGTGAAAGGAGCAAGGGTTCAAACCAAACTTCGAATAAGGTATCACTGAACCAAGAACCCCATGCTGGGAGTGACATGTGGCATCGATGGATTTTGAGTTGTCAGATGATGTCCAGGGCAACTATACCAGATATAAAAAGGATCCAGGGGTAATGATCAGCATCTGCTGAATTATGAGCCGCAAAAATGATGTTCATGTACCTACTATACTATTCAGAGACAACAATGTCACTCAATCTCACTCCCAGGCCGATATGATCCCCATCTGGAACGGAGATCGTATTAGAGCAGTGGCAAACCGGCGGTAGAGGGTTGCACTCAAAACGGCGGCGAGCCTCGGTGCGAAGCAGGATTTGGAGGGTAGCACTTGACTGTACTTCACTAGATGCTAGCACGCAGACAACGCTTCATTCAAGCGCGTACGCTTCCCCATGACCAGAACCTCCTCAAACTTGATACCAAAATCATTGCACGGCCGATGCCAACGGCCTTATGGGCTCTCATGCGCTCATTCCTCTCTCGCGGGATATATCCGCAGATGCCGAGTTTACTCGCGGGTAGGAAGCTGCCCTATCACGCCCGGCATCCCCGACGCGAGGTGTCAGCCCTGCGTGCGCTTTGTGTTTCAAGCACTGTCGAGATTTTTGTTAAAGATGTTGTGAGGAATGGTACCAGAGTGCCATAGGCCGCAGACGGGTCGTGTAAGGCCTGGCTCGCAGAACCAACCCCCTTCTTCGTTGGGCCGCGGAAGAAGCCGTTGGGGGACTGTGCGGATGGAAAGGGATCTATGCGGTGTAGATGTATTTATATCAAGTGTTTTATATGGGCTTTGGAGGGTAGCTTGGAGCAAGGTCGTTGACTGCGTTAGAGACTCGTGCTTCGATGTCTGGTTGTTGGATATGAGCCTTGTTGATGGCGGCGATTGATCGATCGATGGAGCGGGATGAGGGATCTGGAAGGTCAGGGTAGCTTCTTTGTCGAAGAAGCTGTGGGTGGGGTAAGGGGAAGGATGGGGGGAGGAGGGAAGAAGGTGGTAGAGTGTGCCGAGACACTGTGATGGTAGGAATGCGATCATTGGAATGTGATGACATAGGGTAAACAATCTTTATTCTGCAGTAAATGATCTCGTGAAATTTCCTCTTACTCTCCGACCGATAATACCCATGGCTTGCCAAACATATTCGGAGAGTTCGAGAACCTAACCGTCGATCTAGCAGCAAGACTTCTACTAACACGTACATTTGTAGTAAGTTGTGGGGGGAGGTGTGCACCCTTTACATCTCCCGACCTTCGCCAGAACACGCGTGCAAGTCCCGGCAGAACAATTCGCCTCGCACGGTTCTGGTTCACCATACGATACGCCGTTGTTGCAGGCTTTAGCCGGGGTCGCGGAAGGGGAGCTTGATGCAGGAATCGTGGTAGAGCCACTCGTGGAAATGGCGTCTCCTGTTCCGTCGGCAGCCATGGCGACCAGGAAGGCTTGCGCTTCGCTGATGGCTTCGCTGCTCTCATATGGCTGGAACCCCGGCGGGTCGTTCGGGTCCACACAGACACAGCCTGCAGCAAAGCTGTTATACTTAGTCGTTTTGATACCGACACAGTTCCCGTTGGTGTGTAAGGGGTCTGATTGGATGTTGCTGTTTCCGCCACAGTTGCTGCAGTTGGGTACGTGCTGCGGACATTCTGATCCTGTTTGTTGAGGCCTTTGAGACGTCGAGAAGTCGCTGGCGGGGATGATCGACCGGGTAGGATCGGGTGCTGTGGTCGTAAGCTCAGCGTAGGCAGCTAGAAGAAGGAAGGCGGCCACAATGTTGAGAAGGGCAGAGTTCGCAGCCAACGCGGTGACCTGCCTGCCGAACAGTACCACCTGCGGAAGCGGCGCCGCCAGCGGCTGAATGAGATCCCCGAATGAGATGTCAGTAGGCATGGTGATCAGGTCTTTCGTGACACCTCCAGGCTTCACCTGTCGTACGGCCTGCCCAGCTACGTATCCTGCAGTCTCGTATGGGTCGCAGCTTCGCTTCCTTGTTACAGTGCACCGGCCGTACGTCTGCACGAACTGGCTTAGCGCAACAACGGCCCCGGGTGGCATTGCGAAGATCAGGTCACCCTTTTGGGCAAGGCTGCTGTCAACCGTGACGGAAGCAATAGAAAATTGACTACTCATGTATCAGCGTTGTCAAATGATACGTACCGTGAGCGAAAGAAAGTATGCTCACCTAGTGCTATCGACTGTTGGGCTTGGTACTGCCGTTATCAATTGGCCACCGTCTGTCTGAGTTGCGAACACAACAGTTTTTCTACCTTGGACCGACGATGGCGTCGCAACGTTGACGCTAGGCATTCTGATTCTGCTGATTACATTCTCCGTTTCCGCATCTCTGCAAACTCTATAGCCATTCCCACAACCAGGATGGAGACAAGAAATACGACGACGCGTTTCTGGAGGTTTGGCTGGTCGACGTTCAAGGCGAGCTGTAGGCTGGTTTCGCAATTTGGACTGCCTAGCCCGTTGGGACAGTTTTCTTGATAGGCTATTTTCAACGCCGCCGCAGCGTCCGGTCCAAGAGCAGGTAACGTATCTCCATTCAGACTGGCGACATCTGTTATGACTTCTATCTGCGGGCCTGTCACGTTTACGGAGAGGCCCGCTGGCTGTGTGTCTTTAGTTACGGTTCCACAAAACGTTAAATGGAACGACTGACGAGTGATTCATTGAAGTTGGTCACCGGTGCAAGAGTCACTGTAGGTAGTAAGGTATTGACTGCGGGTGGTGCCACGGTAATTCCAAGTAGATTGGAGCGCTCTTCAGCGTTGCAGGAGGAAGCCCAAAGAAGACAACCGTGGGGAGAAGCATGTCTGGAGAGCGCAAAGCGGGACTGCCAGTACCCAATGAAGTGCTGCCGTAAAGCAACAAGGTATTCCTTATGATAGCAGAAAAGTGATAGAGATTGTGGGGAAAGATGTGAGGTGGCACGGACTCTGAGTTGGACTATATATTCGAAGTCGTTTGGATCCATCTGGAGAAGGCTTACAGACCAGGACGATACGTCGGCAACCCCGACTCCAACAGCTATTTCAGAGGCTGATAACATATATTTTCCATAGAATTTCTGGACACGAAGAATCTGGCAAGTACGGCAACAATATTTGATGAGCCTTCTTTTGGCTACGGGCTATGGTGTGTTTCATGGCAGAAACTTGGCACCAACCTTGAAAAAGCTAAGCTCAGCAAACACAATATCTTCAACATGCTCGATGCATCAGTCTACGGAAGGGACTGAAACATGTAAAGAAGGGGAATATCATGCTGTCCTCGGTGTCGCTTGAAAGAAAGTAAATCAGCCAAGTTGTGAACAGATTACAACGGAAGCTCGTACCGCATTGTCCCAGATATAAAAGTGACCGCGTTTGAAAAAGGGTACATGTATAAGAAATGATTCATTCATATGTTTTGAACGTTTCCGTGTATTAGGCGTCAGCCTCACATTTACGCCTTGAAAGTCGTGCTTTACTTTGGGCAGGCCATCTTCGGCTCATGCTCTTCCATAAAAAAGTGGCTGATACATTGTATGACAATATGTATAAGCAATGGTCCAAAATAGCCGAGATAGGTAAGTCCAGCGTAGAAACAGATGTGAAAATAATGCCTTACCAGGATATGGGATATGCGAGCGAGCTACCAAGTTATACAAGTCGACCTGAGATAAGGCACAAAATGTCTTGAAGTTGACCAAGGACTCGGCTCACATTCTGCAACTCCATCACGATGGCCTTCTTCTGCATTGGCGGTCTGTGTTTTTGGCCTCTCATTCTGACACTCTATTTGACTTCCGTGACCTCCATCTTTGTCAACTGTGAGGTCGAAGCACCCAAAACTTTCTGGGTAGATCAAAGGTGCTTACTGAAAGGCTTCACGTCAGCAACGGTGCAAGGATCTCTGAATGTTGCCACCCACGGGTCCAGCCGACTGCTCAATCTTAGCGACAGATACCAAAGATTCATCTATCAACTGCTCTTCAAAAGGGTAAGGGATTTCAGTGTAGAGACTGACGAGGAGACGGCGGCATAGCTCGTGGTCGGTAAGCAATCGCCTGTACTGCTATTTGGAATGAATGTAGACGATATAAATCACCTCCAAGAAGACTTAGGCTGGATTGGTGCGATGACGTTAGGAAATACCAGGGACGATGCCGACGTCCGGATCTATTGTGATGAGTAGGGTCCTCAACATTTACTTCCCTGTCAGTAGGAAGAAATCAAGCGTCTAGAGGTGTCTGCAAGAGCAAAGCCCATTTGGCCCTTTCTAGACCAATACATTGTAGATATGTCTCACATTGCACAAGGCAGTCCGAAAGCGAGGACATCATGTTGACTGGAACTTTGTGATAGACAATGGCAGGAGATGGACGCTAGTACCGGACGATCCAGTACAGATATACGATTATTTCAAGTACACAATCTACGATACTTAATTTATTAAGATAGAAACGAGGTAGAAACGAGGTAGAAATAAGATAGAAACGGGGTAATATGGTAGCGATATTAGGCCGGTGGCCTTGATTTCCCACGTGTCAAGGGGAGTCAGAATAGAGTGTTTAATGTCGTGTGGTTTCGACAGCTCTATGATATTCAGTCATGTGTTATTCCAGCATGTATGTATGTATTTGTGTTTAAGAGGAGTCACATGGCGATAGCGAGATCTTTTCCATGAAGGGAAGGAAGCCTTAATCACATTATAATTGAGTGGCAACAAGACCTAGAGCAAAGGAGAGTGTTGGAATATACTCCCAGCCTTGTGGTAGGGCTAGCCACCTACTATTCAGATAGTAGACTTCACAGCCATGCTTTCTTTTCCTCTTCTGATAACAACAACTTTTACACTCAAAAACTTACACCACATTCCAATAAGCTGAAGAACCAAGGATATAACAATATAACAGACATCAGAAATACGACTTCGTCCTTCGAGAGTATAGATAGATACAATACGATTCATATTCCGCGATGCCAAATTTTGGTAGCCAAAATCTCAGCTAACTTGCTTATTACTCCAGAAACGGCATACTTTTATCAACACATAAAATCTAGAAACAAAAATCAACACTCCTAAGGTGTGCAAAAATGTAAGTTGTCTGGAGCTGCGGGGACTCGAACCCCGAACCTAGTCTATTCTATAACACTAGCAGCGTGCTAAAGACTCGTCATACCCTTAGACCACAGCCCCTGCTATGTTATCCTTCGCAGATTTTGCTATTTTTATATATATCATGTTTTAGATCTCTCATCCCATGTTTTCATCCTCAAACTTGCGACTTTGCGATCATTTCGGGAGCAGCTCCTTTATCTAAACTGTGCAGAGTCTTACATTTAGGCACAGTGGTTTCACAGATAAAGACATTATTGAATTTACACGTTTTTGAACCCTGTAGCTGCGCGATAATCTTGTCAGAAGTCCTCTTTCAGCCCACCGCAACTCTACAACAAGAACGCCCATATCTCCGACTTCGCAATGGCTCTTCTCGAGAAGACTTGAAATTCTGCCTGCAAGTTTCGTTGTAAAAGCTGTTATTTCAAAGGTATTGTCTAGCGAAAAGAGCTGCTTTCAATGTTCTACTAAGACTGATTGAACCCAAGGCGCCGGTGGATGGGACATCCCAACCACAAAGGCTTCGCCTCTCTGTGTATAATACTTTCGTGACTAGCTAATTCTGGGCATACACCCAGTTTTAAGGTACACCAGTGCTTTGCTTTCCCTTCCCCTTCTTATCTCGTGTGTTTCTTCTCACCACTACCTCTTCCTCCTCCTCCTCCTTTTCCTCTTCTTCCCCTCTTCCTCTTCTTCCTCTTCCTCTTCCTCCTCTTCCTCTTCTTCTTCCTCCTCTTCTTCTTCTTCCTCCTCTTCTTCGAGCTCTTCTGTTTCTTCTACTCCCTTCTTCTTCCTGTCGGCCTTACCTTTGATTGCCTCTTCTGTATCGTGTACTCTACCTCTGATCTCGTTTTCGCTTCTCAATTGATCTTCTTGGATTCGAAGAGAGGCTTTCCGACATCTATCAGCAACAGCCAATTTCAGAGGACTGCTCAAAAATTGCTTACCTTCTATTTCGCCTTCCACCTGACGACAAGAATCTTCCACATCATCTAACTCACGAGATGTGGCTCCCCGTCTGCCTCGTCCCCTAGTCACCAAATACTCAACGTCCTGCCTGTGTCTCTGCGCGACCATTTCTTGCTCTGTGACCAGGGCATTCATGTCATTCCGTGGTGGCGGGAGAAAGGAAAGCTTGTTGAGGACGTGGTTCATGCACGCATATCCCTCTCCCTCAATGTGCTCATGGATCCTAGACGCAATATTGTTAGACAAAGTGAAGGGCAGTATACAAGTTTTTGGATGCATACTGCTCTTCTCGCGTTGATCGAAACTCAGGTACAACCATCTGAGCTAAGTGCCAGACTTTTTTGTCGTTGACGAGCTCGCAGAATTTGTCCATGAGCTTCGCACCGTTCGGATCACCAAGGTTGTCGTCTCTGACTAGCTTCATAAACTCGAAAACGGTCTCCTGAAACTGGGCTACCTTTAATGGATCATTTGGATCATATCTTGATTTGATCAATATTTCAGAGAAGTCCTGCGAGGCCATGGTGATGTCTTCAACGCGACCGAGAAGTCTGGAGAAGGGAGAAGAGGGTGGGAGAGAGAGAGTCCGAAGAAAGTCAGATACCAGGACCGACGATAAGTGAGATAGCTTGGAACAAAGACTGAAGGAGAATTAATTACGGGGCGGTCAATGGCACGCGGAGGACAGGCGGGAGGACTAATTACGAAGCGGTCAACGGCACGCAGAGGAAAGGCTGGGGGAAGGACTAATCAATGCACCTGATGACAAATATCAACAGAGGCCGCTTAATCACGATTCTCGCTTGTAGCGAACCTTTGTTGTTTTCTTCCTACGATGGCTCCGCGTCGCCAAGGGCAAGATTGGTACCCTCTGAGATGCCTATCTCCAGACCTGTCTCTTTACCTGGGTGAGAATGCTGACGGAGACCTTCTGTTCAGAACTGATCTCAGCTTTGTGGGGAGGCATGGGACATGTGAACATCTGACAGGAAGTTACCTCATCGCTCTAGGTCTGACTAAGCCTGCTGTAATGGTGGTATGGGGAAGGTAGATCTCCGTCATTGGAGTGTGCACAAGAGTCACCACAACTAATATACGCACCAAGTCTACTATTTCCCAATGCCTACAACTACAGGATTTTCCCACGCGAAGAAAACAAGCAAGTACAAGACCACAAGTGTGTACCTTTATAACAGGCTTCCGAAGCTTATTTATGTACCTTTGGTGTGGGGAAAGAAAGACCAGAAAGAATGGCGTGAAATGTCATTTGCAGGTATGTGCTAAGAAGGGCGTACACGTTATGAGTGGACTTCTTATTCCTTGTATCTTGAACCCATTCGCTGACCACTGATGTTGTAGTTCTTAATTATTTTAATTATTTTATTTATATTAATAAATAAGTTTAAAGAAATACGCTAGTAAAGACTTTAGTAAGAAATTAAATTAAGTTATTATATTTTTAAATAAATTTATTAAATAGATATTTATTTTAAAGAGCTTAAATAAAATAGCAAAATAATTTTAATAAATAGTAATTAAGAAATAAAGAAGATATTAGATTATTTATATAGTTAGCGAATTAAAAGAAATAATTAATATTATTTTATATTTATATAATTATAATATATATTAATAATATTAATTATAACTTTACTTATTATAATATTTAAAATTTAAATAAAACTCTAATTAGATAAAATATTATCGAGTTATAATTAATTAAAGATACTATTCTTTATAACTAATTATTAAGCTTTTTTATAAAAAACCTTCTAATAAAATAAGAGACTCTCTAAGTTAAATAAGTATATTTAAAAAATTATTATTTAAAATACTTATAATCTTCTTAATATCTTAAATAATTAAAAAATAAATATATTAAATTCTTATAAGAAAATAATCCTATCTTAAACTTTATAATAAAAATCTTTTTTCTTAATATTAAATATTTTTAATATATTTTAGAGAATTATTATTATTCTCTAATCGATCTAATATTCTTAATATCTATTCTTTTAAAGTATTTAAATTTCTCTTTACTCTCTTTTAAACTTTTCTTTCTTTTTTCTTATAATAAAGTCTAATATCAAAAAAAAAGATTAAATCAAAACTCTATTAAATTAAATTAAATTTTAATAAATATTAGTTTTATTAGATAATATTCTTAATAAGATAAACTTTATAAATATACTTTAAAATATCGCTAATAATTTATAATTATAATGTTAAATTATTAATTAATCTAATAAATTTATATTTATATTAAATAAAATTTATTATAAATAAAATAATTTTTAAGAGATTATTATTTAATATTATATCGTTATAATAAAAAAGAATTAAGTTATAAATAATTTATTTTAAATTAATATATTAATAGAGTAGATAAATTAATTAGTTTAAGATTTTTAAAAGAATATAACTTTTTTATAGCGAAAGGTTAATAAATTTAATATATAATTAATAAAAGATTTATAATTATTCTTAATTAAGAAAAAATATATATCTAGATATTTAAAAGAGAAAGTAATTAAGATTTTAAATCTATTTATATTTATTAATAATAGTAATCTTATTTAAAATAATTAATTCTTTAGAATAAAATAGAAATTTAAGATTAATAGCGATTATTATCTTATTAAAGACTTTAAAATAATTTATATAATTTTATAATCTAATAATAAAATTATATAATATATTATATATAGAAAACTTTAAAACTTTATTAATTTATATTAATTTATTAATAAAATTATAAACGAGTTAGTTAATATTTATAAGATTTTAAATACTTTATAATAAGAAATCTAATTTTTTATTAATTTCTATTTAGATTTTATTTAATTAATTACTATTTTTAATATTAAAAAAACTCTTCTATTAGAAAATTATCTTTTAAAAAAATTAATATTTAATTTAAAAGAGTTATAAAATATTATAAGAAGTTTTATTACTTTAAAGACTATAAAGAAATATTATTAAAAACTAGATAACTTATAATATATTAGATATTAAGATATTAAGTTCGCGAAGATTATTATTAAATTAAATATAATATAAATAATAAGAATAATATTTATAATTAATATATATCTTATATCTATTATTAGAGTTATAACTATTATACTCTTAAATATTAAAATTAATTTAAAATTAAGAGAATTTATATATTATAATTATAATAAGAAAGATTATTATTAAAGTATTTATATAATAACTATCTAAATTAAGATTATTTATAAAGTCTTTAAAAAAGTAAGACTTTACTTAATAGATATAAATAAAGAATTTAAAATTAATAACGTTAATATTATAAATAGCGATAATTCTTTATCGAATTTAAAAAATGAATAAGTCTTTTTAAAATTATAATAAGAGATACTTATAAAGTATACTTAGTAGATACTTTTAATAACGCTTTAGTATATCGTTCTTTTTATATATAAGTTATACTATCTTTATAAGAAAGAAAGTATTTATTTTAAAACTTCTTTATAAATAGTAGATATATTAATACTTATATAATTTTAGTTAAGTTATAAATCTTAGCGATATATAAAGTTTTATATTTAAAATTACTCTTATTATCTTAATTTAAATTATTAAGAGATTATAATAACTAGCTTATAAAATAATTAATTATATATTATTTACTTTCTATAATAATAATAAAAAGCTATTAAAAAGAAGTATATTTTATATTAACTATATTATTAGAATATAATATAATAATTAAAAAATTCTAAATAAATAAATAAATAAATAAATAAATAAATAAAAAATAGTTCTTAATATATTATAAGATAAGATATTTTTCTTACTCGATCGATATAGCTATAATAATAAAATATTAATAGTAAATAAACTCTCTTTTCTATTAACTTCGAAGCTTTAAGTATCTATATTATCTACTTTTTTATCTACTTTTTTAAAATAATAAAGCTCTTCTCTATCTATTTATAATAATAAGATTAATTTAAATATTTTATTAAGTAAGAATAAAAAGAATTAAAGTTTAAAGTTTAAATTTATTAATATTTATTATAAGATATCTTAAAAATACTTATAAGACTACTAGCGTAAACTTAATATCGTATATATCTATTCTATAGATTATATAGATAATTAATAACTTTATACTATATATATATATAAGTTAAATTATAATAATTTCTTAATAATTAATAATAATATCTTAAGATCTAATTTTACTTAATTCTATAATATAGTAAACGTCTCTATAAGTTATATCTATATTATATATTTATATAAAGTTTATATTAAATACTTAATAGTATAACGCTTTAAGTTAATTCTCTAATATACTCGCTATTATCGAGTATCTTTTAATATTACGTCTACGTCGATCCTTTTATTAAACTATTTAATTATTTAAAATATTATATCGAATCTCTATAAACTCTATATAAGTAATACTATATCGAGTACTATAAGACTATTTTATATAAAGAGTATTATTTAAGAAGTATAATATAGAAGCAAACTACTAAAAGAGATAATAAATTATTTTATTTCGTAATTTATTATTAAAGAGAACTATAAATCCCTTTAAAAATAAGTTAATATTCTTCGAGATTAAGCTAATTATATATATTAAGAATAAACAAATAGATTATTTTATAAGCAAGTAGATTACTATTAGCTAGTTACTTAGCTAGTTATTAAATTTAATACTCTATAAGAGAGAAAGTAATATAAACGAAGATAATTACGAAGATAGTTAATAGTAGTAATAATATAATAGATCTATATTCTATAATCTTATATTAGCTTAATACTTAATAAGAGAAGAAAGTACTATAGTAGATAAATACAAAGAATATTATAAAGAAAGTAAGTAATAATAAAGTTACTATAAGTAAGAATACGACTTAACTCTCTATTATTCTATATTAGATCGCTATTTAATAAGCGATAAACGATATTATAATTTAATCTACTATCTTTATATATTTAAATAATATTATATTATAATATATTACTATAATAAGTATATAAGAGAGAGATCTACTATATCGATTATAGCTAATTAAATCTCTATAGATAAGAATTAAACTTTAATTATCTATCGAATAATATATATTTAAACGATTTAAAATCGTTCGATATCTTATTTCGACATTCATTTTATTATCTAAAAGTTTTTACTACGATAGAAGATATTATAAGATTTATACTATTAATTAATCTAATATTTTTACTCCTTTCTAATATACGAAAAATTATATATATATACTTCTTATTATAAGAATATAGTATTTCTCTATTTTTTATAGATAATTATTATAAAATATCTTAGAGATACTTATAGAGTTACTAGCGTAGACTTAATATCGTATATATCTATCTATAGATAATATAAATTAATAAATAACTTTATATATATATATATATATAAGTTAAATTATAATAATTTATTAATAATATTATTAAAATTAATATAGCGACTTATTACTAGCTAGCTCGTAAAAAAAATAATAAATTATTTATATTAATAATAAATAAGATTTATAATAACTCGTCGATATTATATACTTCTTTTATTACTTAAATATTTAATAATCTCTATATATTAGTTAATAAATTCTATCTTTATAATTTAAAAAAGAAATATAAAAGATATTATAATTTTAATTACTTTATTTAAATTAATAGTATCGCTATAATTAATTTTAAAAAGATAAAATATAAATTATCTATAAAGTATTATAACTATTTAAATATTTTTAATAGAACTAAGATAAATTTACTTTCTCTATATTATTTTTATAATTATAAGTTAAAATTTATCGATAACTTAGATAAAGCGAAATTTTTAAAAAATAGAATCTATTTAATATTAGAATATAAATTAAAATAGATAAAGAAGTATCTAAATAAATATCTAAAGAAGAAATTTATAATATTAAGCTATATACTATTCGCTTTATTTATTTTATTTATAAAAAAGTTAAATAGAAAATTATATTTTTATATAAACTATTAGAAGTTAAACGCTATTATTAAAAGAAATTAATATCTAATTCTATTAATAGATAAAGTTTTTATAAGAATTTAAAAATATAAATATCTTACTTAATTAGATATTATAATCGCGTTTAATAAATTATATATATATCTTAATAGCGAGAATTTTACTACTTTTATTATCTTTCTTAAAGTATATAAATATTAAATTCTTCTTTCTAAATTAGTATATATAATAGAATAAGATAGAATTAAGCTTAAAAATCTTAAATTTATATATATAGCTAATTATAAATTTAGGGTTACTACGCTCTTTAATTAGATCGACTAAGTTATCGCGAATAAATAAATTAGCGTTCGTAATTATCAAAAAATCGCTTACTAAAGTTCGCGCGATAGCTCTAATTAAAAAATAGATATACATTATTCGAATTTAGAATAACTTTTTTATTTTCTATTAAAATTTCGAGATTTTTCTTTTAAAATTATAGAACGTAAAATGGGCTTTTAAATAAAAAAAGGATTTTAAAATTTAATCTTATAGTTCTTTAAAGATAAGAAATTCAAATATCGCTTATTAAAGATCGCTTACTAAAGACTACTTATTAAATTTACTCGATAGCTCTAATTAAAAAAAACGTTTATAAATTTAATTTATAGACCTTTACTCGTTAATTAATAACTTAATTATATATTAATAATATATAAATAATATTTTATTCGAGTATCTAAATAACTTTTATTAAATCTATTTTAATAATATACTTATTTATAATAAAATAAAGAAGAAATATATTTAATATATTAGATAAATTCTCTAGAAGGTAAAAAATATCAATCTTTAGATAAATATTCTTAAATATAAATTCTATATCTAAAAAATTAAATTTTTAAATTTATTAATATCTATAGATAAATTATATTAAAATCTAGATTATTATTAAGTAAACTATATCTATTAATCTTAGAGAGATATAGATTTTTATTAAATTTTATAAATTTTATTAATAATTTCTTAGAGACTTCTCTAAAATAGTTAAATTTATAATAAAATTAATAATAAAGAAATTATATTTAATTAATTCTTAATATATTAAAAAGCTTTTTATTTTCTAAAAATCAAATGCTATATATTATAAGATTTTAATTTTATATTATCTAGTAACTTAGTCCCTAATATAAGCTAATTTCGAGAATATATTACGGCTACCATTAGCTAGTATACTCTACTATTATAACATCATATAATAGTAGACTATGTTAATAATAAATAGAATATTATAATAATAGTATATAATTACTAGAAAATACTAGAAAGCTACTTATACTTCTAAATATAGAAATCTCAATCAGGAATATCTCATATATATCTTATACATAATATGATTCCAAAGATATATCTAGCGACATCCTATTAAGACTCTTCCGCCCATATTGAAAGATCTATAATTTTATATAGAACGATATAATATTACTTGATATGAATCCGAGGAATATATCATACCTTTCGAAGACTACTAAATATTCACTTATTTACGAGACTTAAAATTGTCTCTAGAGTCTTTATCTACGAGACTATCAAGTAAAAGATCTATAATCTCGTCTTTATATCGATATAATATAGAAATAAAACTATATTTTAAGTCTATAGCCTCGCCTTAGCGTATATAAATTAAATTTAAGCCTATTTTTTAGCCGGCCTCGAAAGTTCTTTTCCCGAGCGTCTACTTTAGACTTTTTACTCTAGAGCGTTTTACTCGAAATATCCTTATTAAAATAGAACTATTCTATTCGAAAATCTTATTTATATAAGATATTCTATCTAAAAATATTTAGCTTCGAGACTCGTCTTCGATATAATTATTACTCGAGCGACCCTCTAAAAAAATTAAGTTTCTAATTTTTAATAGGGGATTTAAGCGTTCTTAAACCCTCGACTCTTAAATTTTATTAATTAAGCGTATTACTCTCGATTATAGCTAGTATCACTTTAAGATAGCTAGCTAGATTCTTTAAGCTTTAATTAATCTAAAATAAAGCGTAAATACTATTATTAGTAACTTAGCTAAAAAAGCTAATTTCGAAGATATCTACGCTTAATAGTTAGATACCTCTATTTAAATCTAAATAGAGCCCCTATAGAGTCTTCTTCTAATATATATTATTTTAATAAAATAAAGAATATTATCTTAGAAACTAATTTCTTTAATTATATTAATAAAAATAAATTTTCTTAATATATTAATAAAGAAATACTTTACTCGATAGTTTTCTATAATAAAAATCTAATTCCTATCGAATATAATTATTAGATCTATAATAAGGAATTATTAATAGTTATTCGCTATTTAGATATTAAGATTATCTTTTAAAAATTATATATAATAAATATTTCTTATTTAATTAATAGTAAAATATTTAGAACTTATAAGAAATTTAATTTTAACTTCGCGAAATTAGCGTAGATACTCTCTTTTATTAATACTCTTATAAAGATAAATTCTTTTAAAGCGAAATATTTTTATTTTTATTATAAATATAATAATAATTAATATAGATAAGTTCTTATTAATTATAAATAAGTTATATAATAAGATAGAGTAGAGCGAGATTTTAAGTACTTAATATTACTTCGCTTCGAGTCGAGATTTTTAACGAAGTAAAATAGATTAAGATAGAATTTTCTATCGAAGTAATAAAAGATACTTCGTTATCTTCGCTAAGTCTATTAATTAAATTAGCTCGAGACTATTACTCTTATAATATTCTTATAACGTGCCTTCGTAATATCTCGTAAATCTAATCTTATATATCTTCTAATTATCTTTCTAAGCATCTATATCTTATACTCTAATTTAAACTATAATATCGTATTCTATATACTATTTTATTCTATTCTTTATATAAAATATTAAAATTTAAAGAAGTCGCTTAGAGATACTTAGGGTCTATCGAGATAACGAAGTATACCTTAAAACTCCGCTCCCGAGTTAGAGCGGGGTCGGACTTTCTTAAGAAAACTCGAAACCTCGATCCGAAAACCCCATTCTCGACCTTGACTTCTCTTAAAAAATCTATCGAGAGTTTCTCGCTATCGTTACGTAGCGTAATTATAAATAATTAGAAAATATTATAAAGCTTATAATTACGAGCTTTTAATATAATTAATTTTTATTCTTATATTAAACGAAAATTACTAATTTTAATAATTCGAAGACGTTATTTTATAATATAATCTTTTATTAATAAAAAACTTTTAAATTAGTTATTAATACTATAGCGATTATTAATATTATTTTTAATATTTATTATATAATTTAAAGATAAACTCGATATTATAATAATAATAAATCTTTTTCTTTAAAAGATAAAGAGATTAAAATTATAAAAGCGTAGTCTATTAGCGATTAGCTAGCGAGTATAAACTATAGAATATTATAAGTATACTTTATATCTTTCTTAATATATTATCTAATTCTATTATCTATTAAACTCTAGCGTATCTTAATAGAGATATCTATTATTACTTAATATATTCTATTTATATAGTAATATAATATCTAATTATCTTATTTCATATATTTACGAGTATAGATCTATGAATTATATTTATATTCTTTTTAATTAAGGCTATCGAGTAAATAGATAAGCGAACTTCAATAAGCGATATTTTAAATTCCTTACGCTTTAATAATTATAAGACTATATTTAAAAATTCTTTTTTAATCTAAAAGCCTATATTTCGTTCTATAATTTAAAAAAAAATCTTAAGAATTTAATAGAAAATAAAAAAGTTATTCTAGAATTAAATAATATATATCTGTTTTTTAATTAGGGCTGTCCGGCTATCGGGTAAGCGATATTTGAATTTCTTACGCATTAATAATTATAAGACTAAATTTCAAAATTCTTAAAAAATCGGAAAGTCTAAACGGCGCTTTAAAGTTTAAAAAATCAATTTCGAAATTTTAATAGAAAACAAAAAAGTTATTCCTATTATAAATAACGTACATCTATTTTTTTTAATAAGAGGCCTCGGGAGGGCTAGCGGGCTGACTAAGCCTATCTAATCAAAGAGCGTAGTAACTCTAAATTTATAGTTAGCTATATATATAAATTTAAGATTTTTAAATTAGTTTTATCTTATTCTTTTATATATATTAATATTAATATTATATTTATATTAATTCTAATATTTTAACTATATTAATTCTAATATTATAACTAGATTATTCTATTTACTATATTTAACTTAATAAATAAATTTAAGAAATTTATTAATAGATACTTTAATAAGATATTAAGTTAAGCTATCGTATTTCTAAGTAAATCTATTATATAGATAATATATTATAAAGAGTATTTATTAAAATAGCGTAACGATCTTATAATTAGTTAGAGAAATAAAATAATTATTAAATTAATTAGCAGTAGCTTCTACGAAGGCTTTATTTAGATTTAAATAGGGGTATCTAGCTATTAAGCGTAGATATCTCTAGAATTAAGCTTTTTTTACGAAGTTACTAATAAAATTAGTTTATTTATACGACTAATAAATCTAAAGAAATCGCTATTTAACTTAATAATTATATAATTTAATTTCTTAAATTAAATAAAAGTATTTAAAAGTATAATATTTAAACTATTTATAATTTTTATAATAGCTTAAATAATTTATAAATTAAGAAAAAAAGTTCTTATAAAATATATTATCTTTTTTTAAATTTATAGTAAAGCCTTATAAAAGATATTATAAAAAGTTTTTCTTTTCTCTACTTTAATTAATATATATAATATTAAAGACTTAAGAGAAATAATATAACTCTCTTTATTTTATTTTCAAATTAACTCTCTTTCTTTTTATAAATTTCGAATATATAATTAAATAAGATAAATCGAGTTAGTAATCTTTTTACTTAAATATTCGATTAACGATAATTCTTATTATCTAATAATATAGTAAAGAATATTAAAATTATTATTAATATATATAAAAGAATAAGATAGAGCTAAGTTAGAAAAATTTAAACTTATATATATAATAAATTATAAAGTTAAAGTTACTACGCTCTTTAAAATAGATCGACTAAATTATTATAAGTAAATAAATTAGCGTTTATAAGTATTAAAAAAATAAATATATATTATTTATAAATAGAATAACTTTTTTATTTTCTATTAAATTTTTAGTTTTTTTTTTAAATTATAGAGCGCGACTTACGCTTCTTATAATTAAAAGAATTTTAAAATTTAATCTTATAGATATTTAAAAGTAAGAAATTTAAATATCGTCTATTAAAAGTTCGCTTATTAAAGTTCGCTCGATAGCTCTAATAAAAAAATAAATATATATTATTTAATTTTAGAATTTTTTCTTTAAATTTAAAATAAAAATTAGACTCTTAAATAAAAAAAGAAATCTTAAATTTAATCTTATAAATTATTTAAAGATAGAGAATTTAAATATCGCTTATTATATACTTATTTACTCTATTAAGAATACTCTTTTATATAAACTTAGATAGTCGAGTAATAATAGTTTTAATAAAATTCGAAACTATTTTGCTTCGTTCTCGATTCGAATTCATAAATCTCCCTTACTAAAAAATCGTAAAATAATAAAATTCGTAAAATGAATAAAAATTCTATAAATTATAAAAATAAAAATAAATATAATTAATATAAAAAACTATAATAGATATTAAGTTAATCTTCTTATTAATTTAATATAAATTAATTTAAAATTAATTAATTTTCTAGAAACTTATTATTAATATAACTTCTCTTTTTTTATTAATTTTTTTTTAAATAATAGAGTATAACTTACGCTTTTAAATAAATAAGAAATTATTAAATTTAATCTTATAAGTATTTAATAATAAGAAATTTAGATATTACTTATTAAAAACTTATTTACTTTATTAAAATTCTCTTTAATATAAACTTAAATAATCGAGTAATAATAATTTTAATAAAATTCGAAACTATCTCGTTTTATTCTCGATTTAAATTCGTAATAGTAAAACTATAGATTAATAGATTTATTATAAGACTATAGCGTTAGTAGCTATTTAATTAGTCGTTTTATTATTATACGACTATACGATATACGATAATAGAGAGATAGATGAATATAGCGAGTATTATTTATATAGCTACTATATTAATAATAGACTCTTTATTCGAATTATTCTCTTTTAGAGTTATATTATTATTCTTCTTCTTTTTATAGTTAAGTCTATATATATTAGTCTTTATTTAACTATTATAAGTATAATTTAATAATTATAAATATACTCTATACTCTTATATACTTTATAATAGTTTTCGCTATTACTATTAAGTTTAAAAAAGCGACTAAACGTATTATTCTCGTCTTTAAGATTATTAAAAAGATCTTTAACGTAGCTAATAAGGCTAATAAGGCCCTTAAGATTAAAAAGACTTTTAAGGCTATTAAGATTAAAATACCTTCTTTCCGCGAGAAGATCCTCATATACGAAATATTATCGAGTATTATAAACTCGAATTAAATCGATAAAATGCTCTCATCTACTATTAAAGTAGATCTTTAAGAATTAATAATTCAGCTATTTAAGATTTAAGAGAAGCGAAACTAATACTATTATTACGAGTATTAGATATATAAGTTATATTATTATTATTATCGTTATAGCTATAATTATCGTTATTATTACTTAAATATATCGAATTTATTATTTAACTCTAAGTCGAACTAGAAGAAAAGAAGAGAGATTTTATTTCGTTACTCGAAAGATAAGAAGCTCTTTCTTAATATTATTAAAAGATTTCGAAGTATAAATATTAAGTACTTTAAGTAAATCTTCTTTAAGACCTTTAAGACTAAAAACTTCGCTAAATTAATTTATATATATATTATTTTAATTAAAGAGAATAAGAATATTAATAACTATAATTATATAATATATTATTTTCTTATATACTCGATAATCGCTAATCGCTTTATTTATATAAATATAAAGAAAGACTTAAATAAGACTCTTTATACGTATACTATTCGTCTATTACGACTACCTCTTATCTATAGATTTAACTCTATTCTCGCTTATTATCTCGTCTTTATTATTATATATATTTAAAATAATTAAAATAATCTTAAGATTTAAAAAGCGAATAATTAGAGTTATAGAGATCTTTTTATATTTAAAGAAATTTATATAGATAATAGTAAGCTAAATACTAATATATCTAGTTTTAATAAGTCTATTATTATTAAAGAAATTAGAATTTATAAGAATTTTAATAGAGGTAGCTATTTTCGCGAGCGCTATATCTATTTATATATCTATATAGTTTATTAATAAAATTATTTAATAGATAAATATTCTAAGATCTTAAATCTAGTTATAAATAGCTTTAATTAATTACTACTAAATAATTATATTATTAAAATAAAATAACTTCTAAAATACTTATAGATATCTTAATCGCTATAATATATATCTAAAAGATTTCTATATACGCTATATAATCTATTAAACTCGAATTTACTTTATTAGAAATTATTAATAATTAATAATTAATTTAAATAGTTAAACGATTATTTAAATCTAATATTTATTAAGATTATTTCGATTATTCTTTAAAAGAGTATTAAGATAGATATTTAAAACTATATCTTCGTCTATTATAATTAAAATTATTTATTAATATATTAAGTACTCTAAATATTATTAATAAATCTTTAAAAATAGCTTTAATAGTATTATCTAATTAAGATTAATTTTTAAAATAAGTTATAATACATTTATTCGCTATTTGATTTAATATTAAAATATAATAAAGATTAGAGATAAATTTATAACCTCTTATTTTTATATAGCTATTTAATTAATAATAATATTTAAACGAAGTAGAGTATATTAAAATATATTATATATAATAACGTAGTAATAGTATTATTATAGAAAGATTTAAAGGCTTAATTTGTTAAAAGAGATCTTAAAGACGTTTTTAGATATATATTCGTTACTATATTTAATTAATAGCTATTAAATCTTAATTATAATAAACGCTATTAAAAAGAAATAATATCTATTATTTAAGCTATATATATTATTATTTCTATTTAATTTATTTATAAAGACTCTTATTTAAATTTTAATTACGATTCTTTTATAGAAAGTAATACTTTATTATCTAAATAATTTCTTTATAATTCTTTTACTAGATAATAATATAATTATATATATTTAATAGTTCGACTAGTTATATAGCGAATTAAATCTTTAAATTAATTATATAAAAGATATTATAAATTATATAGTCGAGTTTCTAGAAATTAAATTTAATAATATTTATATATAGATAAAACTCTTTTTAAATAAACTAATTAAGATAAGAATTATAGTTAAAAATCTTTTAAAAAGAGTAATTATTTTATACTAGAAGCTTAAATTAGCAATTAGCTTTCTCTCTTTTACTATTAAAATTATAATTTTAAAAAGAGTATTCTTAAAGCGATTTCTTTATATCCTTCGAAGATTTATAGTAATTATATAAATTATAGATAATATAAGAATAAACTTATTATAGTAAAATATCTTTTTAAAATATTAAAATAGCGTTATCTTAATACGTTACGTTAATAATTAAATTATATAATATATATAAATTAATATATTTAAAAAGTTTAATATAAGAGATTATATTCTTAATTATTCTAATTATATTTAATTAATTTAATTTAAAAATATTTTTAATATTAAAATAGTTATATATTATTATTTTAAAGATATATAATTTAAAGAAATAAAGATTATTTATTACGCGATAAAGCTATAATTATATTAATTATAAAAATCTCGCTTAATTCTCTACTATAATAATAACGTATATATTAATAAATTATATAAATTCTTTATATATAAGCTAGTTATAGTTTTATTACGCGATATAACTTTATTAATAATAACTTATAATATTATAATAGTATTTATTTAAATATCTATAAAGATTAACTAGCTAATTAATAATCTATTATATTTTTAATATTAAAAAATCGCTAATAAATATTTATAGTTAAAAGATCTTATATCTCCGCTAAAATAAAGTAGAACTTATTAGAATATTAATATAATTAGATTATACTACTCTAAGAAATTATATAACTTCTCTAATAAGAGCTTACTATTAAAATTAAAAAGATATATATAACTTTAATAAGATTCTATACTATCTATTACGTATTAATAGAGATTTAATCTTTTTTTTTAATAACTATAAATACTCTTATAAGCTAAATTATTAATCTAAGTACTTATCGCGTTAAGTTAAAGTCTATAAAGATATATCTTATTAATCTTAGATTAGTCTATATAAATATAGAGTTCGATAATCTCTTAATATTTTACTATTCTTAATTATAATATATTATTATAAATAATTAATATTTTCGTAGCGAAGCTAATATAAAAGAAAGACGTTTAATTATTAAGAATCTATTACTTTAAATTCTTTCTTATTTTAATAAGTTAATCTATATTAAAGCGACTCTATATATCTTCTTTTATCTTATCTTTATAATATTTCTATATAATATATATAAATAAATTTATTTATAATAAGCGAGATTTTTAATAAAAGAACTTCGATGAATAGTTTCTTATACGTCGCTTAATAAGATTATTCGATAATTATCTAAAACTTATACTTTTAGCGTTTAAAATAAACTTATTTCGTTATAGAATTATATTTATAATAATTATATTAGATAATAACGTATACGTAGTTAAAGTCTTATATTATCTTTTTAGATAAAAAGCTCTATCTAATATATCGCTATTTTAATTAAAGAATTTCTTTTTTATTAGAAATATCGTTATTAATAACCTTCGCGAGATATTAATATTACTTAATATTAAGAGTTATTACTTAAATTTTCTTTTTTATAAAGAGATTATAATATTAATATATAACGTCGATCTTAATAATAACGAGATTTAATTATTAGATCGTTAAAAGTTAGATTTTTATTATCTATATATTATTATTTATTTAATTTATATATTTAAAGTATTATTATAATATTAATATCTTTTAACTTATTCGCGCTAGTATTATTAGTCTCTACTACTTACTATAATAAATATTATTAAAAATTCTCTTTAAGATCTTCGCTCTTTTTAAATAACGTTTTAGATTATTTAAGAGTTTTTCTAGCGCTAAGAGATCTTTTTTAAATTATTTATATATTTAAAAAGATCTTAGCTATCTTAGTATTAGATATACTTAAATATCTATCTATATCTATTTATATATATATTTATTTTCTATATAGTCTTATTATTTATAAGTATTAATCGTAATAATAGAATTATAGATTAATAAGTCTATTATAAGACTATAGCGTTAATAACTATTTAATTAGTCGTTTTATTATTATACGATATATATAATATAATATAAAATATTAATTTATTATATTATACTCTAATATAATATAAGTTATTAAGATTTATATAATTTCTACTAGTTAAAAAGATATAATATAATATAAGATATTAATTTATTATATTATACTCTAATATAATATAAAATATTAATATTTATATAGATTTATATCTAATATAATATAAAATCTTAATAAAATATATTATAAAACTAAATTAAATATAGTATATATATAAGATATTTCGATTAAAATTTCTATATTTAAATATATAAAATAGTTATTCTAATTATTATTCTAATTAATAGCTAATAAATTTAATATAATAATTATTACTATTATAACTATCTATTATAACTATCTATTATAGCTATTACTATTATAACTATTATTTATTACTATAGCTATTACTACTATAGCTATTACTATTATAATTATTACTATTATATTACTATTACTATAACTATTATTATTATTATTACATTATTACTATTATAACTATTACTTATTATTATAACTATTATTATTATAGCTACTATTAAAAGATAATCTCTATATATTCTAGCTATTCTATTTTTAATCTCCGCTTATTCTAGCTATTATATTTTCTAGTTATCTAATTTTATACTATATTTAGAATTTAATCTCGAAGAGATTTTAAAGAATTAATTCGTTTATTTTATATATAATATATCTAATATTTTAATAGTTATTTATTATAATGTATTATAATAATAGTAATTATAATAATAGTAAAATAGTATATAATAGTAATAGTTATAATTAATTAGAATAATAATTAAAATAGAAAACTACTTATACTTCTAAATATAGAAATCTTAATTAAAATATCTTATATATATTCTATACTATAATATAATATTATAGATATACTATATCGTAATATATCTCGTTAAGATCTCGAATTTATATTAGAAAAATAATATAATATTTAACTCTATTTATATTATATTCGAGTACGATATAATATTACTTAATATAAAATATTCTATAAAATATACTATATCTTTTTAACTAGTAATAATTTTATATCTAATATAATATAAGATCTTAACGAAATATTTTACGATATAATATATCTATAATATTATATTATAAAATAATATATATATAAAATATCTCGACTAAAATTTCTATATTTAGATATATTTATTTAATAAATTTAATATAATAGCTATTACTATTATAACTATTACTATTATAACTACTATTATTAATATCTACTATTACTATATCTACTACTATTATATCTATTACTATTATACTTACTACTATTATATCTACTACTATTATATCTATTACTACTATATCTATTATCGAAATATAACTCTCGCGTATTCTAGTTACTATATTCTTTAATTATATAATTTTATATTATATTTAAAATCTAGTCTCGAAGAGATTCTAGAGAATTAATTTATTCGTTCTATATATTATATATCTAATATTCTAATAGCTACTATTACTATAGCTATTACTATTATAACTATTACTATTTATTATTAAAATAGTTTATTATTATATAATAGCTATAATAGTAATAGTTATAATAATAATAGCTATAATAATAATAATTATAATAGTAATAATTATAATAGAAATAGTTATAATAGAGATAGTTATAATAGAAGTAGTTATAATAAAAGTAGTTATAATAGAAGTAATTATAATAGAAATAACTATAATAAAAGTAATTATAATAGAGATAATTATAATAGAAATAATTATAATAGTAATAGTTATAATAATAATAATTATAATAATAATAGCTATAATAGTAATAGTTATAATAGTAATAGCTATAATTAACTAGAATAATAATTAAAATAGCTACTTATACTTCTAAATATAGAAATCTTAATAAGAATATCTTATATATATATTATTTTATAGTATAATATTATAGATATATTATATCGTAAAATATATCGTTAAGATTTCGAATTTATATTAGAAAAATAATATAATATTTAAATTCTACTTATACTATATTCGAATACGATATAATATTACTTAATATAAAATATTTTATAAGATATATTATATCTTTTTAATTAGATTATTAATATACGATATACGATAATAGAGAGATAGATAGATATGGCGAGTATTATTTATATAGCTATTATATTAAAAGTAAACTCTTTATTTAAATTATTCTCTTTTAGATTATATATTAATAACTCTTTATTTAAATTATTCTCTTTTAGAGTTATATTATTATTCTCTCTCTTACTTAATATCTATATATAGCTTCGTTTTTACTTTAAATTATATCGCTTAGATATAAGAGTTTTTCTAGCGCTAAGAAGTCTTTTCTAAATTATTTATATATTTAGAAAGATCTTAGCTATTTTAATATTAGATATATTTAAGTATCTATCTATATCTACTTATATATATATTATTTTCTATATAATCTTACTATTTACGAATATTAACTATTAATCTCTCTCGCTAAAAAATTATTAGTATATATAAAAGAATAAGATAGAGCTAAGCTTAAATATTTTAAATTTATATATATAGTTAATTATAAATTTAGAGTTATTACGCTCTTTAATTAAATCGATTAAATTATCGCGAGTAAATAAATTAATATTTATAATTATTAAAGAAATATAATTAAATAGCTCTAATTAAAAAATAGATATATATTATTTAATTTTAAAATAATTTTTTTATTTTCTATTTAAATTTAAATTTTTTTTTTTTAAATTATAGAACGAAATATAAGTCTTTAGAAGAAAAAAGAATTCTTAAATTTAGTTTAATAATTATTAAAGCGTAAGAAATTTAGATATCGCTTATTAAAGTTCGCTCGATAGCTAGATAGCCCGCTTATCTATTTACTCGATAGCTCTAATTAAAAAAATAAATATAAATTTAATTTATAAATCTTTACTCGTTAGTATATATAAAAGAATAAAATAGAGTTAAGCTTAAAAATCTTAAATTTATATATATAGCTAATTATAAATTTAGAATTACTACGCTCTTTAATTAGACTAGCTAAGTTATCGCGAGTAAATAAATTAGTATTTATAACTATTAAAATCTCGCTCTCTTACGTCTCTCTTATTAAAAAAATAGATATATATTATTAATATATAGAATAACTTTTTTATTTTCTATTAAAATTTTAATTTTTTTTTAAATTTTAAAGCGCCATTTGTGCTTTCCGAATTTTTAAGAATTTTGAAATTTAGTCTTATAATTATTAAAGCGCAAGGAATTCAAATATCGCTCACCAAAGTTCGCTCACCAAAGATCGCGGACAGCCGGACAGCCCTGATCAAAAAACAGGTATACATTATTTAATTTTAGAATAACTTTTTTATTTTCTATTAAAATTTTGAGATTTTTTTTTAAAATTATAGAACGAAATATGGGCTTTTAGATAAAAAAAGAATTACTAAATTTAGTCTTATGAATGTTTAAAGGTAACGAATTTAAATGTCGTCTATCAAAAGTTCGCTCACCAAATTTACTCGACAGCCCTAATCAAAAAAAATGATTATGAATTTAATTCATAGGCCTTTACTCGTTACTTTTTATAAATTTAACTTATAGGCCTAAACTTATTTATATATAAAATAAGTAAAGTATATTTTTAAGTATAGTAGTAAGAAGAGAGAAGTAAGTTAAAAAGATAGAAAGATAAAAAGAAGAAGAAAGATTATCTTTATAGACGTTTAAAGTAATTTAAGAGTTCTAATATATACGTTAAACCCTTCTCTCTCTCTCTTCTCGTCTTTTTTCTTCTTATTAGTATATATAAAAGAATAAGATAGAGCTAAGCTTAAAAATCTTAAATTTATATATATAATTAGTTATAAATTTAGATTTACTACGCTCTTTAATTAGATTAATTAAATTATCGCGAATAAATAAATTAGTATTCGTAATTATTAAAAAAATAGATATACGTTATTAATATATAGAATAACTTTTTTATTTTCTATTAAAATTTTAAGATTTTTTTTTCAAATATAGAACGAATTATAGACTTTTAGATAAAAAAAGAATTTTTAAATTTAGTCTTATAACTATTAAAGCGTAAGAAATTTAAATATCGCTTATTAAAGTTCGCTCGATAGTCGAATAGCTTTAATTAAAAAATAGATATATATTATTAGTATATATAATAGAATAAGATAGAACTAAGCTTAAAAACCTTGAATTTATATATGTAGCCAATTATTAATTCGATAGGTCTACGCTTTTTAATTAGACACCGCGAGTAAATAAATTAGCGTCCGCAACCATTAAAATCTCGCCTTCTTATACCTCCTTATCAAAAATTAGATATACGTTATTAACACATAAAATAACTTTTTTGTTTTCTATTAAAATTTTGAGATTTTTTTTAAATTATAGAACGAAATGTGAGCTTTCAGATAAAAAAAGAATTTCTAAATTTAGTCTTATAAGTATTAAAGCGTAAGGAATTCAGATATCGCTTACTAAAGATCGCTTATCAAAATTTACTCGATAGTCTCAATTAAAAAAAATGATTATGAATTTAATTTATAGGCCTTTACTCGTTTAATATATAGAATAACTTTTTTATTTCTATTAAAATTTTACGATATTTAAGTATATTAAAAGAATCTATCTTTTTATTTTAAGTAAATAATAGATTTTTATAATATAACGAGTTAAATATAATTATATAATATTAGAAAAGATTAAAATATTTAATATTCTAGTTAATTATTAATAGTTTTTTAAAAATATAAATTAATAATAAATAAAAATAATTATAATTATAAATTAAAATTTATATAAGAAGAATTAAGCGAGCTAGACTCTACTTATTATCTTAAATATATTAATTTATAATATAATTTTTATTATACGTATTAAGTAATAATATTTTCGCGAATCCGTTAATCTAATTATTAACTCTACTCTTAGTCTCTATAAACTCGACTTTATTATTATATTTTAACGTTAATTTATCGTCTAAGAATTAAATCGCCTTTATATATTATTTATTCGATATTGCTAATATAATGTCTTAAAAGATGATCGCTAAACGATGCTAAGCGAGGGTTAATATTGTCGCATGTGATTAGATTGTTCGATAATTGCCTATTTAGGTTTTGAACGTTATTTTGAAATCGGTTGCAAAACCTCCTTAAACTCACGTAGCTGATATGTCGCGGTATTGCGGGACGAAGGGTCCTGGACTTGATTTAAGCATTGCTATTACTGTCAAGCTACGGGATCACGGTCTCTGGGAGGCAGTGCAGATGCTGTCGTACGGCATGGCAAGAATCAGAGAGACTACTTCGCAAGCGATACCGTAGAGGATTGCACTTAGCTTTGAAACGGGTGCGATGAGTCCCACGGAGTTGCTTGGAGACGAGAAATGGAGCGCTATCAACCAAGAAGCGCGGGAACGTGGCTGGATCTCGTTCAAGACTGTGCTGATACCTTTCTGACAAGGTGATCACGATAAAGATAATCGTCTTCATATTGTTTTATTTCTTTGCCGGTTTGGCTGGTTCTCTGGGGGCTCCTACCGGAGGGGCTGTTCTCGCAGGCTCGTAAGTAAGGTCGTGAACAAGTGACGGACACGGTTGTATCCGTAGAATCAAGAAAAGCCAAGTACGATACGAAGACCCTTTTGATCAAGAGATGGGGCGAATTACATTTTCATACCCCAAACTATGGGATTCTTACAAATTCATACCCCATCTTACATTTTCATACCCCAATGGGGTATGAATTTGTAAGATACCACTGACAGGGGTATGATTTTGTAAGATACCATTTATAGGGGTATGATTTTGTAAGTTGCCATCTATAGGGCGGGTTGGTGTTAGGAATTATTCCTCCGGGGGCCCCGTGGGGCTCCTTAGGGGTGTCTGCAGCGTGAAGTGTAAACACCCCTATTTAACCACTTAGCGGTAACTCGGGTTACTAACAATTGGGGTAGATAGCCTGAAACACCCTAAAATACCCTTCTAATGATAGCAACTCAGCTAAAAAGGCTTGGTCCCGGGGGTCTCTGCGCTTGACAGCCAGACACTCCTATTTGGACCTAAATAGGGCCCCGTAGGGACGTCGCAGGGCCCCCCGTGAGGGCTGCTGCTAACATGGTATCTTACATTTTCATACCCCAAGAAATGGTAACTTACAAATTCATACCCCAAAGACTGGCAACTTACAAATTCATACCCCATTTTTTTGGTGAGGGGTATGAAAATGTAAGATGGGGTATGAATTTGTAAGAATTCCATAGTTTGGGGTATGAATTTGTAATTTGCCCTCAAGAGATGTCACTTATATAATACAATTACCGCAATCTCCGTTTCTGATACATCTACGCATACTCAATGCTTCTTACCAAAACAGTGGCAACCAAGCTCGCCACCAAGGAGGAAACGAAATAAAGGAACCGTAATTTCAAATCCCCATCCGAAGAAGACTCAAGGGGTAAATAGTTCCGTATATGCCTCAAACGCTTCCATACCGCAGAAGTATTGCTTGATTGTCTCCCTATCCGCATGTACAGTAACAAGCCTCGTTGAAACTCTCATACCCCGCTTCACTACACTCGCATTTCGCCTTGGCCCCATTGCACTTACCTCCACAGCTCGTATCAGTCCCATGAAAGCCTGCTGAGCATACAGGAGCTAGGGTTTGTCAGCATTACGCACACCCAAGCCCCTTTCGTCATAATTAGATCACTTACGCGAAGATGGAGGCGGAGGGGCGCTCGTAGTCGTAGTAGCCGCAGTCGAAGCCGGTGCGGACGTGGGCGTGCAATTGGGCAGAGGGGTACACTGCTCCGAGTTGAAGCCCACGCTACAGACTTGACAATTGCTGGTAGTGACCGGGAGATTTGCGGTAGGATGGATGGTGCTGGCGCTGGGGAGAGAGGTGTAGGCACAACTGGCGCCTGGGCCGGTCGCGGTTGCTTCGACACTGAGCACGGGGAAGGTAGAACCAGAGCAGACGCAGTAGTTGGTGTTGATTCCTTGGTCTGGATCCGCATTTTGAAGGGAACAGGAGATGGTGGGTGCGGGGGTGATGTTTGCGGTCTGGGTGGTGGTCGCAGGTGCACTGCCAGCTACGGTGCCACTGACCGACACCGTACCAGTGATGAGAGTGTTAGAAGTTCTGGTTACGGATGTCGGGAGCCCAGTCACAATAACAGACGTTGGCTGATCTGGCTGAGAAGGCCTAGATACTTAGAGTCAGCGTTCCTGTCTCACCATCCATTGAATTTTTAGACGTCGTCTGAGTCCAGGTCTACTTGGACCTTTCGAGCCAGTCTTACAACTAGGCTGCAGTACCACTACATTGGAGAAAACGTACCCGGTCAAGGAGTCCGGGGGAAGGGTCACAACTGGCGGAAGAGCGCAGCTTCCTGACGACGATGAGGCAGTTGTCGACAAGCTCGAAGAAGCACTCAGAGAGACTTTGGAAGCCGTCAATGAAGTCATAGTTGATACATGAGAAGCCGAGGCTTTCGACGCTGATGATTGACTTTGGGTTGGGTTGCTCTGACTCTGAGATGGCGCGGACTGCGACTCATCATCATCGTCTTCGTCGTCATTGTCAAGCGGTTTTTGTAGGTCGTTGAGATTTGTTACGTCCGATTTGAGATCACCGATATCGTCTTCACCGCCCTCAATGTGACTTATAGCATTCTCAACGTTCTGTGCAGCACACTTCACCGCGTTGAAAATGTCGGAAAGAAGGTTTAGGCTAGCGCTACATGGATGTGGCGACGGTCCGGGCCCAATACTATCAGACAACTCCTGTTTGGTCAATCAGTCATACGCTCTAGAGAGAAAGGCCACTGCCGAACCGTACTTCGATTATTGGGAGCACTTCTTTGAGCGCATTGACTGCATCCGTGGAACATGAGTCGCAAGTCGTTTTATCGATATACGATTGAATGACAGGAATGATGATTGAAATAGAACTTTGCACTGCGCTGGCACTAGATTTAACGACTGGGCCGATAGGGTCCAGGGATGTTATTGGCGTGGCGATGGGAACAAAAGCTGACGAAGGAAAGCCTGGAGAAATCCCACCTGGTCCTGAGGTTAGAGCATGAGAGGTTGTCGTCGGCGATGGTATACTGATGGTTAAAGAAGCAGGAGAAGCTGTCAGCAGAGCTCTTGATGACCCTGACGACAGAGATTCTAGGCTGCGAGACTGAGTGGATAATGAACTTTCGGCAGAGGTGCGGGTGGAATTCACCGCTTGGCTGTCAGAGCTTTGGGACGATATGCTACCGATTGGCAGGCTCGCAGATGTCCCAGTGGATGTGGCGATTCCAGAGTTCGCTGTAAATGAAGGTGATAAAGTTAAATTTGTCAAAAACGAGCTTTCAGATGCACCGTTCGAGTTGGAAATCTGGGTTGGACTGCTGGAGATCTGAGATTGAGACTGCGAGGATAGCGATACATTTAGAGCACTAGTAGATGTGGTACTTGCTGTATTATTACCGGTGCCTAGAGATTGAGACTGCGAGGATAGTGAGCCGCTAGAGGCACTGGTATAAGAGGAACTCGTCGTTTGATTCTTGGAATTTGGGGACCCAATTTGCGAAGAAATGGAACTACCAACTGTCCTATCCAAGGGATGACTTGGTAGTTGGCTGTTAGGATTAGCCAGGGAGGTTGGCTGAGCAAGCCACGGCTCATTCTCAAAGTTGACATCTCCTGAAGGACCGATAACAAGAGATGCAGATGTGCCATTCACGATCACTTCTTCAGTGAACACGGGTGGGAAAGCTGAGCAAGGCACCGGAACGTGGTCGATCCTAGTACCGATTGTTGTTGTGATTGTCGAGCAAGCAGTCGCGGTACCCACTGGCTGAATCTCGCCATTCGAGATTTGGACCGCCGGAGGTGCAGCGTTAACAGACGACAACGGAACCAAGAGAAAAATTGCAAGAGAAACAGCCATACTGCAAAAGTTACGTCCGAAGACAATTTCTTGCAAAAATGAAGAAATGAGGAACAAGGTGATAGAACAAAATGTGCGTGGCTCCAATTCGATTGATGTACAGATTACGACGTCCTAGAAAAAGGGGAGAAGGCAGGCATATATTTCGGGATGAGCTGACCGTAAAAGCCTCGTAGAGAACCTATCATGGAGTGGAGTACTGACGTAACATCACAAAACAACAAGAAAGGGTAGCAAAGTTGTCTGCGTGCATGAAGGAATACACTCCGCCTGCTTACCAACGCCCTCAGCGACGTTCTCGCCACCTCATATGCATCCTCAATTGAAACATCTGAGAAGCGAAATTAGATTTCTTCCATAGGCGGATGCGAATGCGTAAGAGCCTTGAGACTGAAGTAGAAGCAAGTTTGAGGGATCAAACCAGCTGCAAAAGGATTTCACAGTTCTGTTAAACGACTCATCCACACGAAACCGCTGCGCCATCAAGTCTAGTATTCCATTGCAGCTCTCGGTAAGCCGGAGATGACCTGCAGGACGGATAAAAGCGAAACAAAACGGAGATGAAAGGGCTATCTCGGTTTGGTACACGGGTTACTGGTAAAATCATTGGCATTTAGCGTATTTGAGATATCGGCATTGCAAACTTTGCCCTTCCTCCTATATCAAGTTTCAAACCAACACATATGTTGTTGCATTGTGACACGAGACCTCTCAAACGAGTCTTATCTAGATTGACAAACAGAAGTGAGTTACTTGATAAAGCGAGGACACCAATTGATATTATTATTGGTGTCCTCGTTCTATCAAGTAATTCACTTCTGAAATCCACGAGTAATGTCATCAAAAGTGGGGCGGGCACTGGCCAACGTCAAGCATTGAATAAAATTTGAGTACGCGGAAATGAGCGACATTCCTCAACAATTCCTTCATCCAACAGTCGGTGACAAGAATCGTGCAACTCTTAGCCGTGCATACGGAATTACGATTACGTGGCACGCCCCAGGAGTACAGGAGGCGTCGTGCAACCAGAAGGCTTCTCACCACCCTTCTCGGACTGTAAGATCCACGGCTTACGGTAGCTTCCGTATCTCCGAGTGGACCAGGATTCTCGCTCCCAAGTCGAGAAACCCAGGTCACCACCTCTGGCTATGAGGAATGTGATGTGTAGACCCAATATTCTCACGTGTATTGGTTCCCCAAAGCAAGACGACCAGTGCCTATACTTTGAAACATTGCAATCAAGGCAACCGAGGAAAGCCGGAACGATCGAAGCGTTTTCCTTTACCACACCTTCGATCACGCCGCAGCACCCGAGTATGACCATCTAGACCGATCACCATTCACCAGCCTATGTGAGCTTACCCACCCTCGTACTGGGAAGCGAGGTCCTGCTCGTGTATGTTTCAAGGCGCCCATCTTTCTTGCGGCCAAATTCTGGCAATATGATTGCAGCGCATATCGAGCGATAATTTGCATTTCGGCCCTGGTACCTATCAGCGTCGGCATGTGTCTGCTAAAAATGGTGACTCAAGATCCGTATGTTCGGCTCAGCCGTACATCTGAAACATGCACAGCTTTGCAATGTTGTTCCAACAAACGTCAAACCTCAATGTCAAGACCGTGCAGGCATCGAGTGTTTCGCCCAAAATGCAGGAGATCATCAAAAAGGCTCCATATTCTACGAAGAGTCCCTTGCCCCTTTACCTTTATATTTTTTGCACGACCCCTTCTACTTCGATCTTTTATTTATACGTTGTGTATCTAGCCCCTATCATTCAATCGCATTTTGGAAGCCATATTGAAGCTCACTTGATTTGAGTCAAATATATTCATTTGTGTTCTTTCGACGTTGGTATTCACTGCGAAAAAAGCGTAAACATGATCATGGTTGGCCTTCACACATCGTGCCGAATCATTCTCGGTCTAGCCCTCTATACTTCGACCTCAGCATCTCATAAGCTTGATAAAAAGATTGCAGACCTTTCCCCCGCCTTCGAATCATTCCACGACAGTGTATATTCCAGGGATGCAAACAAGAACGACTCCACGTACGATAACTCATATGCTGGCCCTGATTTATCCAAAAGAGGCCTTTACAAACTGGGACAAAACTCCCCGAGCGATGCCAGCATCTTACAACAAGCCTACTTGGACATGGTACAGGTTGTGACCTTCGTTGCCGCGAATCCTAATCCTCAAGTCATGGCACGTTACTTCAGTCCAGCTGATGCCGCGGACGTTACTGCTATCTTCAACACTGTCCGCTTGATGGCCCAGCCTGGTGGATTCCCTAATCCCCTAGCTGACGTTCTCCCAATTTGGACGGACCTGTCAGACATCACCGTGGTTCACACGAACGGTATCAAGGAGCTTGGAACCCTGGCCGAGTCAGACCGTACGAATATAGGAATAACAACCGGGCAGATCATCAACGTTTACGATTTCGGATGGACGGCGTTATGGCAGCGACTACTGGGTGATCTTCAATGTGCGCGTGACATTGGGCCAAAAACCAATTACAAGATGCATTTCCTAGGGACACTTCTTCTTCACGAGACACTGTAAGTCCCAAAGCCCATCGAGCAAGATCGATTACGAGGTGGTCCGAGCACTCTTACTGAGACTTACCTCTAGACACTTCGACGTTGTGACTTTCCTCGCATGGGGAGTGGGTGTAGGGGGCCCATATCTCGATGATCAAGCTGGCAGCTTCCCCTGCCTGTCGAAAGCCTACGGACCTTGGGAAGCCATCCAACTTTTGGGAAGGGATCCAGCTCTGGCCAAGATAAACATCGAGAACTACGTTTGGTACGCTCTAGTAAGTCGCATTATGGGATTTAATTTAGGACATTCATGATGACATGTTGTCAGGAAACCTTCTGGCTAAATCGATGTCCCGGCCGGGCTCCTGGGAACATGTTCACAGCGCCGAAGAATAACGACATTCCAAACGTCTGCAAGCAGGGTTTCAAGGGGGCCCTTGCAAGTATATGGTGTTGGATATCTTGATATACTAACGGAAGACATGAAGATTTTAAAAAAATAAGACGTCCTTCCTGTTAGATCACGAGGGATTGATAGTATGCGTAAACGCTAGTGTATGATGTTGGAATGCTGTCTGCCTTACTGGCCGTCGCAAGAGATAAGCCATCACGGGGCGCCGGTTATGGTTGAAGGATGCAGAAATTGAATTTTTATACCGGACTATCTAAGTCATTCCATGTACAATTGTAGTAGAGCATTCCAAGCACATCCCCCTTGTGTGACTTAGCCCTTTCTTAGGGTTAGTCCTTTAATTCTAAGGTTTTTGAGGTTCGGGCGCAAGTCAAATACTACCCCATAAAATTTCTGTATGTGTTAGAAATCAAGCTGTGTATGGAGTGGACTGAGGATCTAAGACTAAGAGTGGTAGGATACAAATGTGTGAACCGAGGGTCGGGTACAAAAGTCTCTGTCGACTCTCTCCCGTAGCCCCCATCAAAAATTAGCTGGAACCCCTAAGATTATTCTTTCTTCTTTTTTTCTTAATAATAATTATATCTATACGCAAGAAGGCCTTTACACCTATATTCTTATCTAATTCTATTACCTCTAGATATAAATAGTCTATATTAAAATACGTAAAGATTATTACGTTAAATTAAAAAGAATATTTAAGAGATATAATTCGAAAGACTATTTATATATCTAAAAGGATTTAAATAATTATTATTAATAAGTTTATATAATAATCTAGAAGAAAACGTATTAAAAAATCTTTTAAGATTAATTAAGAGATAGTAGAAAAGATAATTAAGATCTTATAAGAATAATATAATAAGTAAAAAAAGCTATAAAATTAGATTACGGAGGAATTTATATACGCTATTCTCGAATATCTTCTATTAATATTTAATTCTTTATTAAGTAAACGAATAGTTAAATAATATATAAATAAGACTAAATATTATAAATATCGAGTATATTAAAAAAGCTAGATTAGTAAGAAATAGATAAAGAATTAATTATATTAATATAAGAGATATAAATAGTCTAACTGAAAATAAATACTTATTTATTAGTCTAATAAGTGTTATTTTTATTAGAATTCTCGTTATACGAATTAAATTATACGTAATTCTTATAAAAGAATATACTCTAATTATATTTAAAAGTGAAGATATACTACGATTAATTAATTCTCGATATAGACTATAATCTTAATAGGCTTTAAATTTAAGCTTATCTTCTATTAATATATCGAGAAAGTAGATAAAGAATTTAAGAATAAAAAGATACGCTAATAGATATAGAAATTTGAAGATTTAATAACTTAAGAATAATATACTAACGAGATTCTTCTAATTATCTTTAAAAGAAAAGATCTTCTCGAGACTTAAAGTAAAGAAATAATCTTTTAGAAGAATAATAATAAAAGCTATAGTACTCGAAGCTCTAAAAATTATTATATATATATAAAGAATAAGATAAAATTAGATTATATCGATAATTAATTAGCTAATTTATTTAATTTTAATTTAATTAAGAATATATAATATATACTTAAATCTCGAATTAAGTTATATTACTTTATAATAACTAAATAACTTTATTAAGACTATTAAAGAGAAGTAAAATAAGATTAATTAAAAGAAGATTAACGAGTATATTTTAAGATCTTCGAGGACGTCTAGACCGCGAGGTAATTTTAAAAATAAAACCTATTATATCTAGAATCGAGTCGATTAATATATAGATCGAAAGGGCTTAGCAACGGAGTTTTGATATAGATAGCTTAATAATAGTGTTATTTCTTTAAGAAACAATGGTTCTACAGTAGCAAATTGGGCCTAGCGCCGGAGAGTCGGCAGAGACTTTTGTACCCGACCCTCGAACGGTTGCCAAGCCACTAGTACAGTCACGTGCTGTAGGGCTGTTTACCACATTTTTTAACAGTATGGCCATATCTTTGATTTGGTAGGCTATCGCAAAGAAAACAAAAATGAATAAATGAATAAATGAATAAAAATGAAAATGAAAGCATCGGGTTATTATCGTACACGTACACCGTAATATCCGTGAAACGGGATTTCTCTAAAAATAAAAAAGTTGGTGCATCCCACCAATTTCTTACCCTCCACAATTGCGCTTTTCAGCTTTTCCCAACATACCACATCAGATCAAAATCCCATTTGCATTTTTGTCATGGAGACAATACTCAAGCATACCTTGAATATCATCTACCGGGCCTGCAACCACGGACGCACCTATTCTCAGCAGCAGGAACACAAGAAAGACGTCCGCCACGCAGAAGAGCAAGCCCGTGTCCTCGAACAAAGGCCGCCTCCCCTGCCAAACGCTCGCAACAATCTATCGCAAGGCTCACTGTCTACCCATCCGCAGCAATTGTCTCCACTATTCACCAAGCTCCCGCGGGAGATCCGAGAACACATTTACGAGCTCGTCCTCGGCGGCGACATCATCCACCTCGTCGACGTCTCCCAGCGCATCGCGCACCACAGATACGCGCACAATGAGGGAGACACCGAGAGCCAAGACCAGCCGACCGGCACCGTCGCCCTGCAGAACCCGCTCGGACCCCGCGCGCCTCCCACCGTCACGTGGCTCGACGAGCGAAACCGTATCCCGCGCCCGGCCCAGTTCTCGTCGGGTTCGCTATCCCTGCCCCTGACGTGCCACGCCGTCTACGTCGAAGCCATCCCGGTCCTCTACCGAAGCAACACTTTCTCCATGGCCTCGCCGCTCGTCCTGATCTACTTGAAAGATTACGTCCTGCGGCCGTGGCGTTTTGCCGAGATCCGCCACCTTCGCCTGAACCCCTGGGTCCGCTTCGACAACCCGGCCCACTTTGGCGGCCGCGTGCCGGCGCCGCACGACGTGGAGACGTGGGTGAGGTTTTGGGGGATTGTGGCGGGAATGGAGCTGCAGACGCTCGGGGTGTGGATCGAATTCTGGGGTAAGGAGGAAGAGTGCTGCGTGGAGGCGGGCTGGGTACGGCCTATGCTGGAAATTAGGGAAGTCGGTAGGATAGGGTTGAGTATAGAACGTCGAATTAATCTATATAAACGGCAACGGCTACATGGATTGGAGACGGAGATTAAGAAGAGATGGACGCGGGCTTAAATCATTTTAGTTGAAAAGAAGGTCTTTTCTTCTACTATTCATTAACTTCAGGGATTTCTTATCATCTATCACGGGGTGAAGTCAGCCCCTAGGCCAAACAGTGCTTGGGCCTTTCGCTAAGCCTTCGTTTCGAGTCCATACGATACTAGATGAATTCCTTCTCTTCACACGTGAGGCCATATCCAGGGCCCGAGCTGGCTAGATGTACTAAGTAAGTGAGGCTGATAGCTTGGCCAGCGAAATCACATATAATTCATAGCGCAGTGGAGTGTAGATGATGAATAGCCAAGGCTCGACCAAATAATAGATGGCTAGAAGTTCATTCTTGCAGTACGATAGTCACCTGAAACTTGATACGGGAGGACTTTGAGATACATTTGCCACGTCTTGACGGCACGTACTCGGCAAACCTACTCGTGCGTTATCACAAATTAATATCACTTATCTTCTTTAATATATACAAGCGTATAAAAGCATAACAGCGACTGAAGACACAATACGTAGTGTGATACGAAGATGACGAACTCCAGCTTAAATATGTGCTGGGGCGCGGGCTACCCAGTAGTGAAAAGCTAGCTAAGTATTGTGGGAACACTGAGAATATCGCTGCAATTGAATATGTTTACGGTATTGTATTCTCCGAATCTTCCCCATAGCGATATCTAAGAAATAGATTATATCGTCGATTAATCTTAGAATATATGAGATTCTCTATAGTCTTATGATCACCGTATCGAATTGCAGTAGATATCGCTGAGTAGATATGTGTGTTATGATTAAATGCTAATCGTTTTAAAAAAGCTAAGCGGGACTCGCTCTGTATTTAAGAGTATACGTCGTCGAGAGCGTTAAGTAACTGCTTATGACGTCGTCGTTGTCCTCGTCGTCCTTATCCTCGTCGTCCTTATTCTCGTTGTTCTTATCCTCGTCGTTCTTATTCGCGTCGTCCTCGTCCTCGTTATTCTCGTCCTCATCCTCGTCCTCGTTCTCGTTCTCGTCCTCGTTCTCGTTATCCTTATCTTTACTTGTATTAGGGGTTTTCAGAGTAACTTTTTCCCGCGTGGAATCGTCGGAGTGTCGGAGTTTCAGTGATTTGCCACCAAAATCTGGTGGCGAATCACTGAAACTCTGAAACTCCGACGATTCCATCTCCGAGAATAACCGCCAAAAAAGTACGGTTATTGTGGAATATTCAAATATTTAGATATTCGGACATTCGTAGACACTTCACGTGACTATTTCAGGTAAATTTCGAGTATTATTTAGGCCTTCCTATCCTTTCTATCTACCTCCTATACGCCTATATTCTTTTAACACGCCACAATAAAAAAGAGAAAGCCCACCGTCACTCCCACCGTCACTGCCACCGTCACTCCCACCGTCACTCCCACCGTCACTCCCACCGTCACTGCCACCGTTACTCCCACCGTCACTCCCACCGTCACTCCCACCGTCACTCCACCGTTATTCCCTAACACCCAAAAACCTCGTAACCCTAAGATTAAATGATTATAATAAGATGTAGATCTTATTGTTAATTGATTTCGTATATAAGACGAGGAGAGTAAGCCGTATAACTATGAGGACTGAAGTAAAGGCAATTACATCGATGGAGGTTAGAAAATACTCGAAGACATAGGGCTAATAACCATTAGGGCTAGGGCTAATAAGCGAATTTCTGAAAATTCCATAGAAATCAGGTATATTTAATAGCGGGGTGTTTAGGATAGCCGAATATTCCACAGTAAGAAATCTGAAAATTCCACACTTTGAATATTTCTACGAAGTTACTCTGAAAACCCCTAGTAACGATATCGATAATATCGTTATATAGCTTCAGAATAGTGTTATATTTATAGAGAATCCGAGCGTCTTCTAGCTGTTCTATCGTATCTCGAAGCTCTTTATCTCGCTCTACTTGTTGAATACGAATAGAATTCTTCGAATAATGAGTATCGTAGTCTTGCTAAGTGAGAAGACTGTAATCTCGATGTAAATTCTATATATTAAAGGTTGGACGTTGTGTAGAATCTTGATAGCGAAATTTAAGATTATCGTATTGAAGAGGAGAATCGGAGAGAAGTCTAGTAGATAATTTGTTAAAGCCTTCGAATATGTATTAAGAAGGTCTATGAGGTGTTATAGACTAAGGTTGATAGTGTATTATAATATCGTAAAGTGTGGAATCTCGACGTTGCCATGAATTTTGACTTTGTTAATTTCTCTGAAATTATAACTAATTTTGAAAGTGTAATTGAGAGAGGGCATACTTATTTTCCTATTGTTGACGCTTTTTTTAATAACGATTCGCAGTACGTATGGTAGTAGAAGAAGAGATATTATAATCGAAAAGAGTTAACTGAGACATAATTTGTAGAGATAGAATTCTTTTAGAGAAGAAATGGAGAGAGACGGAGATAAAGTTGAGATTACTAACAAAATTTGATGTTCGTAGCTAAGAAATTTAGTTACTTCCCGAATAGATACCTAACTTTCTCGATTCAGATCTTAGTAGTACTTTTTAAAACTTATCGATAGAAAGAAAGCTAGCTTTCCAATAAATCTGCGACGAGAATTATTATTGCCGAAAGACTTCTAGAGAGTAACGACTATTTAAATATTACTATCTTTTATTATAACGTTATATTTCACATTCATCGTAATATTCTCTATTTTCAATCGGAGTATTTTCGTAAAGTCTTCGATGACGATTTTTAGATATGTAATTAAGAGTTCGCTAAGACTTCGATAAGACTTCGTTAAGCGTATATTAAACGTACGTAAATTAAGTAATTTAGAGTCCTCTTACTTAGAACCCTTAAGCCCCTTTTCTAATAATAATATTATTCTTATATTTAATAAGAATTACTTTCTTCTATTTCTATAAAAGATTAACTATTACTTCTTCTAGATTAAATATATTTATTTTTATTAGAAAGTTTATTTTAAAATTATCTATAATATATATATCTTATATAAACTTAATTATAATAAGCTTTTTTTTAAAGTTTTATCTTTTATAAAGAAAGAAAGAGTAATTTATTTAATAATAAAATATCGATTTATATTATATACTTATTAATAAAGAAAGAGAATATTAATCTCTTTAAAAAAACTCGATTTCTTATACTTATTAAATATTTAATATTTAAATATTTTAATTTTAATAAGACTTTTAAAGAAGAATTAAATAGTTTAATATTATAATATTATAATATTATAATTAAAAGATTATTTTATTATTTCAATTTCGCGGGTAGTATAAATTTAATTAACTCGAGTTTTTTAAAAATAGATATCTTTTCTAATAATATTTTTTTAGAGATTTATATTAACTTCTCTAGTAATAAGTTAAATATAAGATTCTTCTCTCTAAAAATCTTTCTAATATTTTTTAAAGAGATTATTTAATAATAAATTTTTTTTAAAATAAATATATAACTAATTATTAGATAAAAACTTTTTTTAATATTTTTAATAAATTAATAAATCTCTTATTTTATTTATAGTAATAGGGGCTATTAAAGTTACTTCTACTTATGAAATAAGTCACTTATTTACCCCTTCAGCCCTATATCAGCCCTATGATAAGTAGAAAAAAAACGACTTCTGAGTTGCTCCTCTAGAGGAGCAACAACACTCCATAAGCTACTTATTTCGTATTCTATTACACGCTCTAGAGTAGCCTTCTACACATATAATACACTATTAAGGCTAAGCCTAATTCTATAAGCGTCATAGCCAGAAAGAAGCCTAAACGCGCCCTAACAGACGCCTGTATTAGCTATCTACTTATCAAGGAGGTAACTAAGGCTTTAAACAACAGCGATTCCAGCCCGTCTGACTTAGAGACGGATCCCGTGATGCAGACAGAAGTCATGATGACTGCGCTGAGGTATTATTGTCGTTGCAATGGCTTTGAGAGGTGTTTTATGTGGTTATGGGCCACTGTTGAGAGGCGTTCTCCGGCCGTTTCTATCCGCCAAGGCCCTATATCGAATGTAGTTAACACGGTATCATTACTACGAGACTATTTAAGAAGAAGAAGAAATAGTTATTATTCATAAGTCGAAATAGATGAGGTGCTGTCAAAGAACTAGTAGCTTATTATATTTCTACTTATTATAAGTAGAAGTAACTTTAATAGCCTCTAATATAATAAATAATTAAGATAAACTTAATATCGACTTCCTCGTTTTTATAATTAAATTTTATATCTTTTAAAGTCTTATTCTTATATATATTATAAAAATAATAATTATTATTTATATAATATATCGAAGAATTTTATAAATATATAGAATTATAATTTTTATAATAGTCTTTAGAAATAAAGCTCTTATTTCTAAGATTATAAAAGTATATCTTTTATAAAAATTAAACTATAAATATTTTTATAAATTCTTAATTATTATATTCTTAATTATCGCTATATTATCTAGCTAGATAAAATAAACATTTATTATAATTCTAATAATTTATTTAATTTAAATATTATAATTAATTTAATTAGATCTTTTTAATTATATTTATAAATAACTATTTAGAAGTTAATAAAGCGTTCTTTAAAGCTTAATTCTCTAAAGTTATAATTAAAGTCTAAATCTAAGTCTAAGTTTAAATTAAAGATAAAGTTTATAGAAATTATTATTTAGATAATTATATATAAGAAGATACTTAATCGTCTTAATTCTATTAATAAAATCTATAAACTTAAAAAGTATAAGAGAAATATATAAGAAAATTTAATTATTATTAATATTTATAATCTAGATATAACGATTTTAATTAATAAAAATAAGTATTATATATTTATAGATCTATTAAAAAAAGATAAGAAGAAAGAAATAGTCACTTTTAAGCTTTTTAAAATCCATCTTATTATTCTCTAGAAAAAGATTTATTCTTATTAAATCGTTATTTATAATCTTAATCTCTATCTCTCTCTTAATCTTAATCTTAAACTTTTTTTTATATAATTTTATATTATAATTTTTTTTACTAATTAAAATAATATTATAGCTTCTTTCTATTAGGACTAGCATAGGTGCGATATTAGTATAAGTAAGATAGATTAAGAATAATAAGGCTATCGAACTATATATATAGAAAGAAGATATAATATAGTAGGAGATGTCTTCGCTAAGGCTCGCTAGCTATAGGGCTAAGTAATATATTAAGAATACGCTCGTAATACTACTCCTTTCTCTTAATAGCCATGATCTCTATAACTGATAGACCGGAGATGTAGGCCTATTACTTACCTTATATCTTTAAATATCTATAGTCGGTATAGGCCTTGATTGGAGATAATTAAGATCCCGGAGATATAGCCATATCTTATCTATATATCGATAAGATTCTCTAGATTCTTTTTCTATTTAGTTTATCTGCCGTAGACCTTCGAAAGAAGTAAATAATTTCATCGTATATATATATATTATACTCGCTAAGAATCTATAAAAATAAAGAACTTTTAATATTAATATGCTAGACTAAATTAGTATCTTTTTTTAGTAACGATAGCGATAGTAATAGGAGATTCCGCTAGCGTATCGTTAATAGTACTTTATTAAAGTATTAAAGACTCTCGATTTAATAAAGATCTATAAAGAATTAAATAAATAGTAATTAAAAACGTAGTCTAGTATCGAATAGCTATTTAATACTTACTTTTATAATAATAAGAAAATTTATAAAATAATGAAATCTAATTAGTTAATTACTCTTAAGTCGAATCGAGTTATAAACGCTAAAACTTTAAATTAATATTAAATAACTTTAATATAAGTCTCTCTATAAGATACTATATAATCGATATTAATTAATACTATTAATAGCGATAGTAAGATCTATAGACGACGTACTATAGCTTTTAAAGACGTTTATATATATAATAATAAGAGAAGTCTACTTAGTAAGTCTAATATAAAGTTATTGTTAAGTAATATAAGCCTGAGGAATTAATTCGCGAATGTGAAAAAATGAGGCTATGACGAAGACATCGGACGGTTTCAATTTGACTGAAAACGCGATATTCGAGATATTGCCGAGTCGCTTATAGGAAGCCCTAGCAACTAAGCTCGTATGCTTCGTCGACATCTATATCGAGTTCGAAGTATTTACTATACTTTTATATATAAGCCTAGTTCTTATCTATAAGATCCTCTATCTTAATAAGATTTAAATCCTATATATTAAAAGTAAGGCGGGTTATAATTAAGTATTTCTTCTTTATATTAGTCTCGACCTTTACTTTTATATATTACTTCGCGAATCTTTTAATTTTCTTCTCGATAAATCTCTTAATAGATTATTAATATTAAAGCTATATTCTTATAATATATTTCTTTAATTTAGATATAATTTAATCTCTTATTAATAGATTAATTAAATTATATAAATAAAGTTTCGATTTCTTTTATATATCGTTTATTAGACTATTATTTCTAAGATCGTTAAGACTATTATTTCTAAAATTATATTCGATATACTTAATAAGATTACCGTAGAATTTAAGAAATAATTAACTTTCTTAGCTTATTTTATTATAAGTATATTAATAGATTTTTCTAAGAACGAATAAGAGTATCTTATATACGTTACTTAAATAATTTAGAAGATTATCGACTATAAAGTATAAGCGATATTATTATCTAATAGATATATATTAATTAATTTTCTCTTTAAGTTTTACTATAATATAGATAATTTTAAAGATATTAATAAAGAAATAATTATTATTATAAGTAAGCTTATCTTAAATTCTTATTTTCTAGTTATCGAATAATATTAAATTAGTATTTATAAAGATAGATAAATCTAATAGTCTTAGACTAAGTAGCTATCTAATTAGCTATAAAGAGATTAGTCGATATCGATATACTTTAAATATCTCGAAATCTCGTAAAGTAGATAATAATAGGGACGAGGGCGGAATAGAGATCTTAGGCGAGTTTTAATTCTATATCTTTTATTATTATTCTAATATCTTTTCTTAATTAATATAAAATCGCTAATAAAGATTTTTAATAGATAGAGAGTATTATATATATAATATATAGAGTTATAGCGAATTTAAAGATAAGTATCTTCTATATAAATTATTATATATAAGATAAAGCTAGCTATAATATATAGATAATCGACGATATAAAGAAATATATTTTAATATTAATATAGATGAATTTAAGTAAGAATTTAAGAAACTTATAATATATTAAATATAGATAAGAACGGAGCGGAGAAGATAGGCGTAAAAATAGCGATTTTGACTAAGCTTCCTCGTAGAGATTTATTATAATATCGAATAGTATCTTCGTTAAGTGAAATAGAGAGATCTTTGAAACTCCGATACTATAAAGGTATGCGCGAGTCGAGAAAGGTAGTAGATCTCTGTATTGAGTGTTGAAATTTTATTTCTTCGCGAGGTTCTATAACACTCGTTTCTTGATGGATTAAGCTATCGTTAATAATGTAGATTATCTAATATAGATTCTTTCGAATAATGTAGGTGGTTTGTGATTTATATATATGGTGGGGCTTCTATATAATAGAAATACCCAGCGTTTTCTTTATTAGACTCGGTCGCTGTGAGAGCAACATGGAAATGTAGGCACAAGAGTGGTGTGTAGTAAAGATGGTTGTTCTTCTACTGAGAAGTAACTACTTATAATGCTAAGCTAAGGTTCTTGCCAAGGTACCTCCTTGGCAGGTACGAAGGTATGGTAGAACCATGTACCTATGCAGTCGCGACAGCTTACTGTGACAACATGCCGCCGATAAAAAAGCTCATGGCGACCTCGGCATATAAGCATAAAGTACCATAAAAGCAAATACATTAGCAATGCTCTCACATGGTTAATTCCTTCCTCCTCGGTATCACAACCGCAATAGCTTTCTCCGTGGTAGGCTTCGAAGGTTCAATTACGGAAGGCTTCTGCAACGTCGTTGATAGTAGAGGTGGTAGCTCTGGTAGCGGAGGTAGTGATAGTGTAGTAGCATGATCGATTGCGGAAGGCTTCTGCAAATGCGTTGTTGGTAGGGGAGGTAGTAGCTCTGGTAGTGTAGCAACGAGTGGCTCTGATAGAGGGGACATGGCGATCTCGTAGTCTTTCACCAATTCCGGAGCATCGCCTAGCTGTTTGACATTGTACCATTGATCGTACTCAGGGCCATATCCTTTCCAACGTGCTAGATATTCGACCGAATGACCTTTGCCACGACGTCTGACACGCTTGTTAAGCAAGGACTGTAGCTCATATGACTTGTAGTCATCAGTGTCGCCTTCCACGTAGACAGAATGCTACCAAGTTGTGAGAGCAACATGGAAATGTAAGCACAATGAGTGGTGTGTAGTAAAGATGGTTGTTCTTCTACTGAGAAGTAACTACTTATAATGCTAAGCTAAGGTTCTTGCCAAGGTACCTCCTTGGCAGGTACGAAGGTATGGTAAAATCATGTACCTATGTAGTCACGACAGCTTACTGTGACAGTCGCTTACTTCAAGTAGAAAGTGAAAACCTATTAATTCTCTTCGTCGGAGGGTATACGAAGAAGCTTTATTATAATATTAAGACTAGTATAAATACGATATTAATATAAGTGAGATAGATTAAGAATAATAAGACTATCGAACTATATATATAGAAAGAAGATATAATATAGTAGGAGATGTCTTCGCTAAGGCCCGCTAGTTATAGAACTGAGTAGTATATTAAGAATACGCTCGTAATACTTTCTATTATTAAACTTCTCTATAAATTAACGAAATATAATTTAAAAAATTAAAGACGATATAGTAATTTATAACTCGATTTTTAAATAATTTTATATCTATATAGCTTAAATATAGTTTTTAAAAATTCTTACTTATATAATATATTTAAAAATACTTTATATATAGCTTATAGAATTATATTTATTATTAATATTATTAAAAGTATAAACTTATTTTATAAATTAATTTAAAGTTAAAAATATAAATATTTTAAAATAATCTTATAATTAAATAAGCGTTTTTCTTAATTCTATTTAAAGTTATATTATTATATCTTTCTTATTTTAAAATAATATATTTAACTATTAAAATAAGATAGCTTTATAAAAATAAGTTAAAAGATTTATATATATAATATTCTCTTTTTTAATTATAATATAATCTTTTATATATTAATAGAAAAAATATATTTTCTAATATATAGTTTCTTTACTATTAAAAATAATATTATTAATATTATATAACTTTTTAAGATCTAGATAAAAGAATTCTAAATTAAAAAAATAGAAATTATTACTAGATTTCCTTAAAGTAGCTTATCTAAAAGATTTTAAAAGATTTTATAAACTTATTAAATCTATAATATTAAATATAAATTATAAGTTTTTTAGAGTTATTTATATAGCTTATAGTATAATTTATTATATTAATAAATCTACTCTTATAGACGAAGAAAATAGTTATTAAAAGCTCTCTTAATTTTATAAAGACTAATTTTCGCTAGAAATTAAAATTAGATTTTAAAGCGATATTTTCTAAATTAGAAGCTTCTAATTAATTAAAAATCGATTTATTAGATTAATTATTAGAAAAGCCTATATTTATAAAGTTTTAATATTTTTTATTATTATTTTTTAATATTTTATCGAATATAGCTTAATTTAATAGAAAGAGAATTTTATTTATTAAATTTATACTTATATAGAGATTCTAAGAATTTAATATATTAAATTTTCTTAAAGTTAAGTTTATTTTTAATATAAAATCTAAAAGCGATAAAAAGAAAGATAAGAATTAAAATTAATAAAGAAATTAAAATCTTTATATAAGAGTTATAAATAATAATAAAAAAAGATTAATAAATCTTCTTTCTTTGTTTTTATTAAGTTTAAAAAAAATTATTATTATTAAGATAAAAAGGTTAAGTTATTTAAAAAAAAAAAAGATAATAACTCTAGAAAAATATTTATAAAACCTCTTAAATTAAACCTTAAATATTTAAAAATAAAGCTATTTTTAAACTTAAGTCGAGCTATTTTAACTTATTAGATAAGAAAGTAATTACTATTTATATAATAATAAACTTTATATATAATAATAATAATTACTTTTATTAAAATATTTATAAATCTAAAATTATAATTTTAGAAAAGAGAGTAGATAAGAGATTTCTTTAATCGAGTAATTTCTAAAAAGAGATTAAGTTAATACTCTAAGATCGACTTTATTAAATATATAAATTTTAATTATATAGAATATTAATAGATAAATTATATATCTATATAATCGATTTAATAATCTAATAATAGTTTTCATTAAGAATTTATTTATAAAGTTTAAAAGTTTTTATTAAGAAAGCTTAAAATTAAAAAATAAATAAAATCGTTAATTCTATTTAATATAGATTTTCTAATTTCGTTAATTATAAATAATTATACTTTATTATAAAAGAAGATATAGAAAGAAAATAAAAAGAAAGCTTTATTAAAAATAAGAGATAAATTTTTTTAAGAGAAGAAAAGTTATTTAAAAAGATAAACATCTACAAATCTGAAAAGTGAATTTCCGCCATTTCCGTCGGATTCGTATTATAAGCACGATTTAGTCTATTAAATAGACTTTATCTATATCTAATTCTTTTTACCAGTTCTATTAATTTAGTAACTTTAAAAATTTTTAGTAACTTTAAAAATTTTATATAATATACTCTAATATACTCTATATACATATAATATTAATATATATTATTATTAATATATATATCGAGTTATTATACGCTATATTAGAGTATTATCTACGCGACTAATTTTATTAAATCGTTTAATTTTATAATCAAATTTAAATTAACGTTAATACTTATCGTTATAGAACCTTATCGTCGTAACGTCGATTATTAGAACTTTCTTTTTATATATATTACTACTAAACTAATAGAACTAGCGAAAAAGATTAAGATAGTTACTAAACCGGCGGAATTTAGATAGATTCTAATTAGATTTACTAATTCGACGAATTTTATAATTTCCGCGACACACGCGCGATTAGCAATTTCAAATTTTATAGAAACTTTTAGATTAATAGATAAGAGAAATTAAGTAACTCTTATAGCGATTCTTTCTTCTAAAAAAAAATTCTTTCTTTAAAAAAGTAATAAATTTAAATTAATTCTAAATATAGATTAGCGTTAAAAATTTAATACTTTATATAAAATTTAAAATAAAGATTCTAGAGTATAAGAGCTTTAGATTTAAAGTTTTTATATATTTTTATAAAGAAAGAAAGATAGATAGCTTTAAAGAAATAAGTTTTATAAAGAAAAAGAAGTTTCTTCGAGTAAGAAGTAGATAAATAAAGAGTTATTATAGATATATAATAATAACTTTTTTATAATAAAGAAATAGATTTTTTCTAAAAAAGTAAATTCTTTAATTTAAAGAAAGGAATATCTTTTAATATAGAAAGTATTATTCTAATAAAAGAAAACTTCTTAATATAAAAGTAATCTCTAATATAAAATAATAAGAAGTAGTACATTAATATAGAAAAGTAAATATTACTATTAATTATTAAGATTATAAATATAAAAAGTTAATATATACTTCGAGAAAGAAGTTTTATAAAGAAGAAAGATATTTCTTAATATAATTCTAATTAATTAATTAAAGAAGTTAGAAAGCTATAAAGAAACGAAGAAAATAATTATACGTCAAGTTACGCTAGGCTAAGCTACGTTAAGTTACGGAAACCTAATAATATCGCTAGTGCCATATTATATAGCTTAGGTTTACTTACATTAATACTTCGATATTAGAGGAAGTACAGAGAGAAAGTACTAGGAGTCGAGTATCCCGAGATATTAATCAGTGTTTATAACCTTGCCTACCTATTACACACTCAACAACGGTACGATGATGTGTCTATTCTCTATCTTAGAGCTTCAGCAGGGCTTTCGAAGACGTTGGGCCCGGATCATCCTATAACACAGAACATACGAACTTCTAATGAGTGTGGGATACCGCTATTATAAGATTCATGCGCCGAGCGCCAAGCCCCATTCTTTCCGTGCTTCGTTCATCCATCCATCGTTCTCGACTCCTAAAGCGCATTCGGAGGCCTCTAACCAGGCCAAGAAAAGGCTACATTACATGGCTCCAAGCACGACCTCATAATAATCCAGAGACGACGTTCCTTATCCATCACAAGAAAGTTTCCCAGCGCATTGCTCCCGTCAACAATCGTCACCAAAAGGAAACGCTTCCATCCCCAACGGGCCCGGCAGTATCATCTAAGATTGTGATGGAGGTTTCAAACCACCCCTGCAAACCATCGAAGAAGACCCTCAACCCTTCCAATGTGTCTGCCAACATCAACCACGTCAAATCTTCCCGAGCAAGTGGACGACTAATTCTTATGAACAATCTTTTTTCAGACCACTCGAAGTTCGATTGGTGTACTGGCCCGTCACCATGCGCAGCGGTGACGGCTCCGATCAATTGATATTGTGTTATGGCGATGAGCTCGAGGAACGTCTGAAAGTGTATTGGAGGCCCGTATTTACTGAATATCAGGGACGTCGTGGTGTCATGAACTCGCATTTGGTACGGGTCGATTGGGTAATCGTTTACACTATGTATAGATTAGAGAGCGTGACGACCCTACTAGTGCGGGTTATATCTCTGGTTATGGACTCACCTCGTCGTCGGATTTGACACATTGATTACAGCTGGAAGATGTCCAATTAGAGGGGCCTTTACAGAGCTGGATGAAACCGTAAGAGGCGAAGTTGTCGTCATAACTGATTGGAATAGCCCTGCAAGTATCAGAAGCAAGATTGCATTCAAAATATGCATTGTGTAAAGGATTCCACCCAACGTTGATTGAGGTAGAGTTCTCTGACTTCGACTTGCAAAGTTTAATACAACTCGTTAATGTCAACCGGAAGATGTCCATAATGCGCTATTTACGAAGCTGATTTTGCGACTTGCGGTGGGTAACCGTGCCACGGTTACGCAAGAGACAAGGTCGAAAGGTACGGTCCGAATGGCGCATCTGGCTCTTTGGGAATTCAATGATGGATTCTGCAGCTCGGAAAATGCTGGTTAGAGCTACACCTACCACATTACTAAGCCTTTCGGATAGTAGTTAGGCCCAGAGATGGTCTATCTACCCCAGGCTCCGATATTCATACATCGCTCCGTCTAAAGCCATGAATGACTTACTGATGTGCATGTATACACTTAGGTTCGAGTCAGCGCAGCAGTGTTAGAAGCGAGGAATATTTTTTAACGGGCGTCAAGGAAGGAGCCGTAGGCGCATCCACTCATCAATGACAATTCTACTCGAGGCTACGTCTCTATAAGCAATGTCTGACTCATCCTGCTAGAGTATTGGCAGCCTGAATCACTTTGATTGTTGTCTGTGCCCGTGCGGGCAAATTCAGATCTTTCAATTTAGAACTTGAGGTACAAGGCGGTAGAGCATGTAGTATCTCCCCATACTGAAAGCTTGTCATTGGTGAATAATGGCAACCAGCCTGCCAGATGGGAACGGGGACAGAGGCTGCATCGAGCTTAGAATGCACACATTTTCGGGCAAATAGATAGAAGAAAAAAAAGAGAGAAAAATTTAAGGCGAAGAGGGCTGGCTGTGCATGCACTCTTTGACACAAATAGCCAAACATCGTATGGAAAGGGATAAAGGAGCGCCCGACGAATTTCTGTTACTTGGAAAATACGACTCTGGGGTCAATTATGACTGTGAGAGATTTACACTACACTAATAATCTAGGCTCCAGTGCTAAGGTACTCCCTACACGGCTCGGAATCCAAGTCCGTCTACGTATTTTCAATATTAGATCCCGCAGTGCATGCTTTCGCGACCTATTATGAAGCGTGCCTACTTGTCGGGATTGGACTATGTATTAGATCAAAAGCGCAAGGATATGATTCGACGCCTTAATAATCCCACACCTCGGTATATCCCTCAGCCTGGATGAAAGATTTTACCAGACTTTCGTGCCTCGTTCCTCATGATGCAATGGAGCATTTCAGCTGCATGCTGCTAGTATGCGAAGATGTTTCATTTGACATGATCTCTGCGCCCAATTTCAGCGCCATTTTTTTTTGGACGCTCGGAAATCCCGTTCCCGGGCAATGACCAGCATAGACTCTCGCAGCCTTACAATCTGGATTTGAACCTCGACACAGATAGTGATGTGTTAGGATTTGAATACCAAGGGAATTGCAATCGTTCTGCATACCCATCTCTAATGTAGCCTTTCAAGATTTGAAGTTGCGCAGCATTCCCGTCATTGCCTGGCCGTTTGCCTGGGAGCATTCGAAGCCCAAGGTAACACACACTTCATTCTCCTTATAGCTTCTTTCAGAGTCGCCCTTTCCACTGCGAAGCTGACTCGCGCCCAGCCTTTTTCAACCACATGATAAGCTTGACCTGGACTGACTAGCACTCCTGCTTCACCTAGTCGAATTATGAGTGCAGCTTCATCATCCCAACTGCTCGCTTGTGGGGCCAGCTTTGCCAGCATGAAATGACCTGCATGACAAGGGATATAGTAGATGCCATAACGGTCGAAGAAGCTCGTCAGTGTATTATAAGCCTCTGCCAAGCGTACTGAATTAAGCTTTACGAGCTCTGGCAAGGACTCGGACGAAAGCAGAGCGCTTGCAAAGACTGTCGAAAGGGTCGAAACGTTCATGAAGGTTGCCATGGCAAGTCCGTCACGGAGTGAAGGATTATCTTGAGTTATGGTGCAGCCCTAATCATGAATTGTAAATGTCTGTCTTTGTTATGGATGCGGCGGCTCTGACCAGCTTGATACCCCCAGCGGCGAAGTCTTTGCTCATACTCCATACAACATGGACTCTTCCAGGGTCGCAATCAAGCGCAGTCGGATCAACGGCCAGCATTGAAACGAAGTGACGAGTCTCGGGCAAATCGACTTGACTGGGATTGAAAGTACTGAGCGCAAAGACCTCATCGGAGATCAGATGAATATTTCGCCGCTGACAGAACCGAAGACATTCTTCAAGGACGGGTTTAGGATAGCACTGTCCAAGAGGGTTATGTGGATTGGTAAGGATCAAAGCCTTGATTGTGCAACTGGAAGAGGCGAAAGTTTTTTCCAAGGCCGTAACAAGAGCCATACTAAAAGCATCTTGGAGACGGGGAAAGCTGACCAGGATCGGGCTGGTGGCGGATCGATTACGGCAGTGGACATCATAGCCATCTGCACGCCTGAGCTTCGGTAGCACCACGATTACGGAGATACATACTCCAATACGGGCCTGGAATCAATACACCGTCCCCCTCGTTGCAAATATTCCAAAGAAGTGTATCCAGACATGTCGCTGCGCCCGAGGAAACAGCAATGTGAGCTTGTTGGACTGGTATTTTGGGTGCGAAATAATTGTTGAAAAGATTGGCAAGGAGCTTTAGAAGGCGAGGATTGCCCCAGAAATCTGTAGGCATGGAAAGATGCTGGAAGAATCATCAGCGTCAGTAGCGCTTCGAAGGGAAATGAAACGATGTGTGAAATTACATGGCCGTCGAAGTGCTTTTCAATAGCAAGCTTACCTATACCGAGGACCTCTTCTCTGATGAGCCAATTCTCAGCCATTGACAAATCAATTGGCTCGTGGTATTCTCTAACGTCCGTATCGTTATCGATGTTTTCTAGCATCGCTTTTGGAAGCTGAGCCATAGTCTTGGTGACGTTGGAATGTCCCCTCCGGGATAGACAGTCCATGCCGAATTTAGCGCTTGGAGAAGTAAAGCGAATTGACTATTCTGCGTTCTGATCTCAGTCTCAATTTGAAAATGGACTTTCCGCAAGTTATTTTCACAAGATTTGAGAAAGGCGATTGACAATACTAACTCGCCGGTTTTGCATATCACATGCAGCTTTTATGCGCTTCCGTGACGAAAGATAAGCGGCGCAGCTCTTATCAGTCGGAGCTGACCCAGAATGATGCAGTCAGGGGCTTGTGAGACGGAGCTACAGGCTGAATGATGCGGCACAGACTCAGCGTTGATCGCTGTGTTGTAAGGCATTCTATAACGTAAAACCTTTCTCTACTTCACAAACAGACAATCATATCCATAGCTTTAAGTTTTCTTGGCGAGCGGAGCTTTTACGCAATAATCCAAGTCTATAACACTCTACCCATTCGCTCTTCGCAGTATCCAAGCAAGGAACATGAAGTACGCTAAGCTTTGGCACCCCATTTCGTTCCTACCTTGGCAATTCTTGCGGCAAGTGAGAAAATGCCTGATAACCCCAGTAGCACACCACACCATACCTGCAAGCCAATCCAACCGCCATGGCCTCGCAATATCGCGCCAGCTATGGGCTCACCGACTAGCAGCCCCAGTCCAGCGATGAGAAATGACATACCAAGCTGAATACCAATTGTAGCTAAGTTTGGCGATAGGCTTATGATCGTCACCCCCGGCAGTGATACGAATGATCCAGCAAAGAATCCGTACAGAAGACAGAACACGATACTACCTGCAGTACTTTTGATGCCAATCCATCCGAAGCATAGCACAGCGAGAATGAAGGCGAACGGAACTTGAATGTTGAGGGGGCCGGTCTTGTCGGCAAAGAAGTTCGGTATCAGTCTTCCAATTGTTGAGGCCGCATTGATGATCGGTAGGAGATATGAGGCGAGATTGGCATTGATAGCTGTCTTCTCCAATGCAAAAAGTTGAATGTAGAAGAAGGTGACGTAGATGCCCATGAAACCGAAAAATGTCGCAATGCAGAACAAAAGGTATGGCTTAGATTTGAATGCAGTAAGGTCAAGGAAGTCATGCCTTTTCGTAGACGATGGCGTTCTCAATCGCATTCCGAGTAGTGGGACCAATTGCGTGACAAGTATGATGAAGGCGATTGTGCGGACCGTCCAGCCAAACCCAATCTGGGGCTGGAGCTGCCGAAAAATGATAGGGTAGAGGACACCACCTGAAGAACAAGTCAGTACTTTTTGTTTGTTCGGAGTGTATGGGATTCGCGAGACTCACCGATACTCCCCCCAGTCGAAACGATGCCAAAAGCGATAGCTTTCTTGGTGGTGAAGTATTGAGACACTATTGCCACGCTGGGCAAAAAGAGACATCCGAAGCCGATTCCGACTGTGACACCTTGTGCGAGAACAAACTGCCAGTAGGTCTTGCAGATACTTGTCATCATCATACCAAAACATGTGCTAAATGTCCCCAACGAAAGGAGCAGCCGAAGGTAGCCGAGATCGAAGAATGGCCCCACAACAGCGCCTCCAAGGAAGATCAGAAAGGCTTGAATAGAGCCTACCCAAGAGATATTGGAGGCAGATTGATGTTCGAGGAGGTTTGACTGATAAAAGGTCTGAAAGACCCCGTACATATTGATCACACCCCTGATGTGAGATGTGAAGTCAGCGCCCATCACTTAACAGTCGTTTCGACACGACACTCACCAAGTGTTGAAGTAAAGAACAAAGGCTGCTGCGACCTGGAGCCACGCGCCGAAGCCCCCCATTTGGAGCCTGGCCTGATCTTGGCTTAGACTCGGGGGGTGATTCTACTAGGTTGTTTGCAGGGCTGTCTGTGTCATCATTCTTGGGTGGAGCGACAGCCTTCTCTTCATCAGGCATAATTATGTAGAATACTGTGCGGATTCTTTAGATGAGGGTTGGAGAATAGACAGGTACTACACATGAAGGGCGAGAGTATTGAGATGTGATCTGTGTTGAGGGAGCTGGGATAGGATGATATAGAAACCCTAGATCTCTTCTCTGGCGATTGTTATCCAAGGTACAACCAGGAAGATATGAACCCAAGAAAGCTGAGAGAAATTGGACGTGGGAATTGGCGGCTGACCCAGCAAAGTCTTGCCATAACAAATCAACGTCTAATTTGCGGGGCAGACCCACACACACACCAGTCAGATAGTCACGAAGGCACGAATACTCTGACGGGCAGCTGCCACTGATAAAGAGGACATAGTGCATGCGTGGGCTTCCTCGTATGAATAAGGATGTATCATGATCGACCGACGGGAAGCCCGCAAAGTCATGCGTATTGGCAATAAGGGTGACGGGCTCACGTAACCATTCGAGCGGAGATCCCGGGAGCCTAGCACTAGTAACGGCAAAGCTCCTGCAGGCTACGGGCGCAGCAAATCTTTAACACCAACCACTATACAACAAATTCCAGGCGTTTTCACACTTTCCTCATATCTTCATACTATCTTTGTAGCTCGGAACAACAGCCCAAAGCAGTCATACGGTCGTCATGCGTTTCTGGTGAAAACGCATTACCGTGGCATTTCAAAGAAAATTCGTATCTGTATAGCCTACCTTCATGAGACGGACATCACGCCATTCAGTGCACCACCCTGGTAGCAACTACTTAGATACAACGAGCTGAAATGGGTTGCAGGATCCGCTCCAGGTCGCACTTGGTGACGTGAGCCTTGCGGTGATCTACATCAAATCCTGCACTGCCTTCGAATAAGTTGGCCTGCCGGCCCTGCCCTGCTCTAGAATCCCAGCCATCCGCCAGAGAGAATGTATCTTACGTCACCCAGTAGGCTGAACCGACATGTCGGTGCTGCTGTATGTAAGATCTGCCTTCGACTGAACGCACCGTTTGGTACCTAACTCGGCTCATCCTATCATCGTTATGTGGCACAGTTATGTTACTCTTCTACTTTCTGTGTGATAGTCGCAATATTCAGCGATCATTCTAGGGAGCGAAAAACCGGCTTGATTAATCCTTCGCTCTAACAAAGGTCGGGGATTATTTCCGTACATGCAACTCCTACATACGCTGCGATTGTTGTGTCTGATCACCTGACATTCCAAAAGCTGCAAGAAAGATATCTCGGCCCTAAGACCTTTCAATCTTTTCAGAGTACACTTCCAGTCAAGCGCTTGAAAAAGAATTCATTTCTCAGACCCAACTCTGATCGATTCTCGTAAAGAAAACTTTCAATTAAGCCACTTCTCACTAGAAAGTCTTGGACGCCTGAGCCTCGATTCGCCGTGATGGATGTTCTCAACTCTGCTGCTCCTCCGGACTGTGGTCGAAGAATCATTCCAAAAATCATCGATGACATTGCATCTAGTGACCCTCAACGTACACTCATCGCAGTATGCAAGTCTTCTCGTATAGAGGATGGATTTGTGAACATCAGCTACAGTGCTTTTGCTAGAGCTGTCAACCGCTGTTCTTGGTGGATGGAAAGCGAGCTCGGCCGGAGCAAGACATCTAAGACGGTGCTCTATTTTGGTCCTTTGGATTATCGATACTACATCGTATTGCTCGCAGCTACTAAGACAGGTCATGTGGTGAGTCTACTCTTCATAGTATTATTGGATTCTTATGTTGACCAGCTAGGCGTTCCTAAGCTCCCATCGAAATAGCCTCGAGGCGAATCTTTCCCTCCTAGACTCAACGCACTGTCAGACCATGTTACTTGCGACTGGAGCACCAGCGATGGCTCGGGAAGTACTCGCCGTCCGGCCCTTACAACTCCTCTTGGTACCCGAGATAGACTACTTTATGGATGATGGCACGGATGTGGAGATCTACCAATGGCAAGGAGCCTTTGACGAGGTGAAGGATAAAATCTTCCTGATCCTTCACACCTCAGGCTCTACCGGTCTTCCGAAGCCTGTCTTCGTCACACATGGGGTCTTTGCTAGCAATGATGCCCACCAACTAATTCCTTCTCTCGGAGGATCTCCTACTGTGATCAATTTCCTGGCAGGGAAGAGAATTTTAGTAGCCTTCCCTCCTTTCCATGCTGCCAATCTATTTCTCACAATGGGCTATAACGTCTTTTCTGACATTACATGCGTCTTGCCACCGCCCGGCCCACCTACTGCGGATGTGATCAATGCAATCCACCTGTATGGCGACGTTGATGGCAGCATTCTACCACCATCTACAATTATCGACATCTTCAACACCTCTGAGTACTTATTGAATATGACTACGAAATTGGAGTTTGTGGCCTACGTGGGTGGAGTCCTATCAAAGGAAGTTGGTGACTCTATATCCTCAAAGATGAAACTTCTGACGCTGGTGGGAGCAACGGAGCTTGGATATCTTCCGGTGAAAGTTACCGATAAAGCTACGGCCTGGCAATATCTCCCTCTCAGTCCGTTCCTAGGTCACGAGTACCGCCAGTCTCGGGACGGCTTGAGTGAACTAGTCATCGTACGGAATTCTGGACTTGAATTGTTCCAAGGGGTTTTCTCAGTCTTTCCGAACCTCGATGAATACGCTACAAGCGATCTTTATGAGCTTGACCCTACCGACCCGGGAAATCCCGACTCTTGGTTTTTTTCGAGCAAGGAACGACGACATCATCGCCTTTAGCAATGCCGAAAAGCTTAATCCTGTGACGATGGAGGCTGTGATTTCGTCCCACTCGGCAGTTCAAGCAACGCTTATTAGTGGGAACGGAGAGTTCCAAGCGGCCCTCCTAGTCCAGCCGAAAGCTGACGTTCGCACTTCTCAGGAGAAGGAGGACCTGCTCAATGATATCTGGCCCATTGTCATGCAGGCCAATCGTGACTGTCCAGCTCATGGTCGAATCTTTAAAAACTACATAATGTTCACCACCCCGGGCAAACCGTTGCCCTTGGCAGCAAAAGGTACCGTCCAGCGTTACGCGGCACTGGAACTTTACTCCGAGGAGTTCAGATCTTTATATGACACCTTAAAGAGGAAGAATGAGCTACAGCCTGGAGCGCCTGCTGATCAAGCCAAGTCGACTGTCAAAGAAACAACTGCTTCTACTGGGTTGACTTCTCTGTCCGCTAATTCTGACTTCGGGTCTGGGCTTGATGTACGCATTGAGGAGGCCTTGAATCGTCTTCTACCTGTTGCTCTTTTACAGCACCTAGGTCCGGCCCTTGTGCGGATGACGGCCGACTTGCTGAACCCTGGAGCCACTCAGCAAAGCAAAGAAGTCAAGGCCACTGGGATCAGAGTCAATGGCTCGAGTCCCGTTCGTGGACCCGAACCCAGCGAATCGAGCTTAGATGACCTCAACATATCTACTGCTCAAGCTAATGGTGCTGAGAAAGCCTACAGTAAGGAAGCAAGGACATCGAATGGCCTCACGCTGGAAGAAAAAACCACCAGGGCACTGCAAGGGTTGCAGGATGGCCTTCGTCATGCAATTGCAGAAAGTACCTATCTTCACGGCTTGAGTGATCAAGCAGATTTCTTTGACTGTGGGCTCGACTCGTTACAGGTACCTGGTCTGACGAAAGAGATCAACGAGCTCCTTACGAAGCTGCGGCCTGATGTCGGACTGATCTCGACGAAAGTGATATATGAGTACCCCTCGTTTGAAAGGCTACTGGCATTTTTGCAAAAGCTCTCGACGGTTGAGGGGAAAAGCGAAGTCTGAACGCCGAAGGCGGACAAGAAACCATTCAGACATGACAGGATTTTGATGACTGTGTGCCTACCATAGGATTCAGAATGCGGTTTGCAATGATGTTTTCCTTCGTGCGTTCTTCTCTTGAGACTAGATCATCCCCTTAGTCTTAGAATATTCTGATTTTCCTACTATCTACGATCTTCCTAAGAGACATGACATGTTATGGTAGGACTCGATAGGTAGAAGCGTACAGTATAAACTTTGCAAAATCTCATAGCTGCCTAGATAATCTGACCCAAAAGCCGTGAAAGTTCGTTGCGTCGATTCTCTTGCCAATGTGGAGTCTTGCTTGAGTACAACATAACGTGTTCCATGTAATTTCTACCGAAGAGATGCTTGCGAGTCGGGAATCAGACGCACACTGCTTTGCGCGATTTGAGCTTTGTCTTCTAAAGGCGACCACCCGGCTACCCGGCCGCTCGGAACGGCTTCCTTCCGGAAGTAGTCAAATTCCCAGTAGTCTCCTTTGCGACAGGCTTTCATGCTGCAGTCAGACGGCTCCCATTGCTGCAGTCAGACGGCTGCCATTGCTGCGGTCAGACGGCTGCCATTGCTGCAGTCAGACGGCTCCCATTGCTGCAGTCAGACGGCTGCCATTGCTGCAGTCAGACGGCTCCCATTGCTACAGTCAGACGACTCCCATTGCTGCGGTCAGACGGCTGCCATTGCTGCAGTCAGACGGCTGCCATTGCTGCAGTCAGACGGCTGCCATTGCTGCAGTCAGACGGCTCCCATTGCTGCGGTCAGACGGCTCTCATAACAACTCTAATGCCGTAAAACATACGTCTCCCTATTCATACTAGTGACCGGACATGAACCCCTTATTTGTTTGATTACCTGCATTAGCGGCACTGTCGAAGAAAAGAAGACAGTCCGGTCCCATGAAATCCGAAAAGCGTCGATGTTTGCGCACCTTCCAGCTTGCTTGCATATTAGTAGGCCTGCCGAAAACCCGTTTCCCCGTGTCTTTCCATGCCACCACACAGCAGAGGTCGACCCATTCAACAATTAACACCCATAAGAAAGAGTAAGGCATTTTTGTTTGCTCCGACAGGTGCGATAGTCAATGAATGAAAGTAGAGTCTACTAGAACGCTGCGATCCTTCCGCTACAGCCCGTGGCATGTAGCCTTGCCGCGTTGAGAAAGTGAGATGCTACGACATCGAATTTCTGGGAAAAATTCTGGAAGTGTGACGCCCAGTCATCCACCCATATCCGAATTGACTTGACCCTCCATTCAGTAGACCATTGGACTTGGAAAAGTATCTGTACTTTATCCTTTTCTCGTTACAAAAGTCGGACCTGTATCGTTTCCTGGGCTGTATTATTTAATCCTTTGTTGAAAAAACATATCCTCCTACCCACATCCTTCTTCTGTTAGTCTCAATTTTTATAACAGGTGGAGTCGCTGCCATCACCTTCACATTGTAAAGAACCCGGCGATCTGTATGCAACATGAGCACGCACACGACTGAAGATAAAGGTCCTCAAGTCAATGCTGTCAACTATGCCTTCCTTGTGCTATCAACCCTAGCTGTGATACTAAGATTCTGCGGGCGATTTGTTGCGCAAAAAGCTGGATTTGGGTGGGATGATTGGCTGTCCCTGGCAGCTCTTGTTAGTCCGCCGCATTTGACTCTGTTGAATTTTCGAACCCTAACATTTATCGACTATAGCCTTTCGTCTGGGCAATCTGTGGAATCTCACTCTACTGGGTGTCCATTGGACTTGGAAAACACATCGACCAGATCCCTGGGTCACATTCGGAGCTAGCGAAGCTCCTCTTTATCGACAATCTGATATACAATACCGGGCTTACTGTGGTCAAAATGTCTGTGCTTTTATTCTACGTCCGTGTTTTCCGGATTGTACTAGTATATCGGGTTATCTTCTGGATTGTGGCTTTCCTCATCACCAGCTGGGGCATAGCTATCAACTTTCTTGCCACTTTTACCTGTACTCCAATCCACAAATCGTGGGATCCGACCATACCAGGCCATTGTCTCAACAGTAACAATACATTCCTGGGCGCAACGATACCGAACATCGTGATCGACTTTATACTGTTGGTCTTGCCCATTCCCATGCTGTGGAGACTACATGTTGAGATATCGAGCAAGATCGCACTAGTTGGAGTGTTCTCTGCAGGATATTGGTAAGATCTCGAAGCTCACCTATGATTCTTGCAAGTTGATGAAAGTTCAGCGTACTCATATTGTCTACTATACGCCTGACGTCAATCATTGGCATTGGCGACAAGCTGGAAAAGGATATCTCCTGTAAGTTGGCGCCTCCATCAATGTTTGAATTTGAAGCAGCCCTTCTCCCAGCAAGAACTCTTTACTGACATTTGCAATCAGGGAATCTTGCATATCCTCAGATCCTGATCACGATCGAACTGTCAATAGCGCTCATCAGCAGCTGCTTGCCAAGTATTTTCAATTTAGTCAGACATGGTATCCGGAATTATTTGCCTAATCTCTTTGGAACACTAAGAGAATCGGAGCCTTTGGGCGGACCTGCAGGCGCTCACATTGGAGCCCTTGGAAATCCGATTGAAGAGAATAGGCATACAGGCTTCATGCAGCTGGAAAGTGGCAGAAGTGGTACTGCGGGCTCAAACGAAAGACTATTTGACGGCACGGGTGGGACAGTCCATTACACAAATGCATACCCGGGCCAGATTGGAGATCGAATGGCAGTGGGTGAGGAAGGGGGAATTCCCTTGCATCAAATTCACGTCCGAGACGATATCCATGTCCACGGGTTGAGCGGCCGGAACGGTATATAGAGGAGCGCTCATTGAGCAGTCCTTGCTCCAGGAATTGGGGGAAGGAATGTCGAGATGTGAAAAACAAGTATTGTAATAAAACCGTATATCTTTCACTTTGATTTACTGTCATGGCCAAACACATTGGTTACGCCTGAAACAAGGGAAATCTGCCGGGATTTCCAGGTCTCGGTGAGGGCGTATTTACGGAGGAAGGACCGCATGCTTACTCCGCAGGACAATGTGCATGTGTGTGTGTGTACGAATAAATACACGTGGCCACTGGGCCCCCCGGCCATGTCCCCAGTTAGAATAAAGTAAAATCTTTCGAACCTGTCTCGGTACTGAGGACATGTATGCGACGCTGCGCGTTTAAACCATAGCCAATCGAGATTGGTTTTTCGGATCGAGGTGTGCTCTAGCAGATCCCCTCGGTCACAAGCACAGCATCTTCCGAGGTTCCGCTCTGCTGACAGATGGCAATAGCTCCGTCATTTGCCTCCTGAGACCTGTGATTTGAGAGCGATTTAAAGCTTGCCGCAGCTGCACAGCCTGTTAGTGGGACGAAAAGGATCCTCGCAATAAGTACAGTGTAGCAAGTCCCACTTTTTATTTGTCCAGCCTTGCGGTTGCGACCCCACTTTCAGTTTCCGTTCTGTCACTCTTCATCCAACTTTTCTACTCACTAGTTTTGCTCACACCGTACAATACGCACAGCATTCGCTAGTGTTGGAATCAGCCAATAGGAGGCCAGCATGACTACACTACTAAGTTCCAAATAGGTGTTATTACTACTCCTCATGGTGGCAATGACGCAAGTGGCAAATAGCCTTAGCGTGGGCTTCACACCATAAATAGGTAGTCCACCTCCATCCTTCTTACATACTTCATAGAACATGACACTAGAATAACTATTCTACATGATATGAGACCACTGAATGCACACATTATCCAATAGCTCGAAATTAGAATTACCTCGAATTCTTTTCTGATATTCCTTCCGCTCGATTTCTCGGTCCATCATGCCTGCCACAACGTACAAGGCCTCCGTCATCAACAAGTACCGCCCAGATTTGGCGTCATTCTGAATGCACACATTATCCAATAGCTCGAAATTAGAATTACCTCGAATTCTTTTCTGATATCCCTTCCGCTCGATTTCTCGGTCCATCATGCCTGCCACAACGTACAAGGCCTCCGTCATCAACAAGTACCGCCCAGATTTGGCGTCATTCTGAATGCACACATTATCCAATAGCTCGAAATTAGAATTACCTCGAATTCTTTTCTGATATCCCTTCCGCTCGATTTCTCGGTCCATCATGCCTGCCACAACGTATAAGGCCTTCATCAACAAGTACCGCCCAGATTTGGCGTCATTCGAAGATGTCTATCGTGACATCCACCAGAACCCAGAGCTTTCTGGTCTAGAAGTCCGCACAGCCAACATCGCCGCCTCCCATCTGGAAGGTCTTTATGGTTTCCAAGTCCACCGCGGAGTTGGTGGCCACGGGGTTGTTGGGGTCCTGAAAAATGGTCCCGGCTCCACAGTTCTACTCCGTGCAGACATGGATGCTCTACCCCATCTTGAGAACACGAACCTGGAATATGCGAGTACAAAAATCGCAAAGGATCGTCAAGGGAACGAAACGCCCGTCATGCATGCCTGCGGCCACGATATGCACACGACTAGCCTTATGGCAGCAGCTACGTTGCTTCATGCAGCGAGAACTACGTGGAGGGGGACCCTGATTTGCCTCTTCCAACCGGACGAGGAAACAGCTGGAGGAGCTCAAGCCATGGTGGACGACGGCCTCTTTGACACCAAGAGATACGGGGTTCCAATCCCCGATATCGTGCTTGCCCAGCATGACATTGCTCTCAAAGCAGGCGTCGTTGCCCTCAGCGAAAGTCCGATCCTCACAGCGGTTGATTCCTTTGAAATTCGCATCTTTGGCAAAAGCGGTCATATATCACGTGCGGACCTGTGCGTCGACCCCATTGCAACGGCCAGTCATATCATTGTTCGAATACAGACGCTCGTCACCAAAGAAGTGAGACCAGAAGACTTTGCCGTCGTCGGCTGCGCCAGCTTTCACGGAGGAAGCGCTCCAAACATCATTCCCGATTATGTTGACATCAAAATCTCCATTCGGACCTACCGACCGGAGGTCCATGAACGCATTTTGAACTCCATCAAGCGAGTGGTACACGCCGAGTGCGAGGCTTCTGGGTCACTGGAGATTAAGGAACCTGTGTTCAAGAACATCATGCACGCCCCTCCTACCATCAACGACCCCGTACATACAGCCGTTGTGAAAGATGCTTTCAATCAGTATTTTGGGGACGATAGCATCCCCTTGGATCCACTGGGGCCTAGCGAGGATTGCTCAGTACTGTCCACGGCTTGCGGCGCGCCACTTGTGTTTACCCTCTACGGCTGTGTCGACCCCGAGCAGTGGGCAAAAGCCGTCAAGGAAGGCAGAGTCAATGAGATACCTCAGTATCATTCGGCGTTTTTTGCACCCGCAATCCAGCCGACGTTGCAGACGGCAGTAGATGCGTTCGCAGTGTCAGCTCTAACTTACCTTCAAGGATGAGGGCGTGTTGGAAATCATGCTGCAGCACCATAGTGTGTTGTAGCTACCCCGCAGGTGGCAAATTAGCATGGGCTTCACATGGTATATAAGTAGCCTACATACCACTCCATAATCAATCAATCCCAACAGGTTATGGGCCCTCGCGCAACTGCTACACAAGTTGTTGTCTATCATTAATCCAAATACCCAAGACACCGGAGCATACCTCAAGACACCGAGGAAACCACACACAAATCAGCTCGAAAACACAGAGCACCCACGAAAGACAGTGGGATACTTGGTGAAAATATCCACGAAAGACAAGTCAGCTCGAAAACACAGAGCATCAGTCAAACTCGACCTCTTCATTGAGCAAGTCGACATTCAATTCTTCGATATCAGTCATCAGGTCTGAAGTCGTGCTCGTGTCACGTAAAGGGAAGATCGGGTTTGTGCTCGTGTCACATTCATTCAGGACCCATGCTGCATCATGGGGGTGTGTATTGGATAATGTGTGCATTCAATGATCTCATATCATGTAGAATAGTTATTCTATTATCACATTCTATGAAGTATATAAAAAGAATAGAGGTAGACTACCTATTTATGGTGTGAAGCCTACGCTAAGACTATTTACCACTTATATCATTACCACTATAAGAAGTAATAATAATATCTATTTAAAAGTTAGTAGTATAGTTATACTAGTCTTCTATTAATTAATTCTAATACTCTTATATAATTTAAATAGTAGATTAAAAATACTATTAGTTTTAATACTCTTATATAGTTCGAATTTAGATTACTTCTTATCTACTCTTCTTAAATTTAATTTAATTTATAAATATAGTAAACTTATTATTAATAAGAGCCTTAATAAGTTCGTTTATAGCTATATCGTTTATAGAAACCTATTTAAATATAATTACTTTTACTTTTATTTAATTTCGTACGAAATATTATTAGATATTAATATACTTTATACGTAAGTAAAAGCGAGAATTCTTTATTAATATAATAATTCTCTAATTATTTACTTTAATTAGTATTAATCTATTAAATAATTTAAAGTTAATATTTAATTCGCTTAGAAGTTTAATTAATTATATAGCTTTTTTACTATCTAAGTTTAAATTATATACTTAATTTTATAAGATAATAATATAATAAATTATTATCGTTTAGACGTTTAGCTAACTATCTTACTATAAAATAAAATATATAGACTTTAAGAGATCGATAGATCTCTTAGTTTAAGATCTAATTAGTATTTATATAATCTTTTAATATATTAATTATTCTATACGTAATATTATAAATTAGTATTTTCTTTAAATAATAAATAACTCGTTTAATAATTATAATATATTTCGAATTAAAGTTATAATTATATTATAAAAGAATTATAACGATAAAATAGATATTCGAGCGAGTTTAAATTATAGAATATATTATCGATTTTATTATTAATTAATACTTCTAAATAATTTCTAATTTAATCTTATCGACTAGTTTCTTCTATAGCTAAGTATCTACTATTATTAATATAGAAATAGATGTATAATTAGTTATATTAAATCGTAATAATATCTTCTTTAAATACGTCGTTTAAATAATTTAAACGATTCTCTTTTTACGATTTCTCTAAATTTCTATATTTAAATAGTATAAGTATAGTTCGAGATCGATTATAGCGAATCGCTTATAAAGGTCTTATTTAAGTTTCGATATTTATTTTAATTCTTTAGATTATAGATTTAGATATTATCGATATATTATTATAAGTATATTCTTAATATATTTCTTAGCTCTATAGTCTAGCGAGCCTTAACGAAGATATCTTCTATTATATTATATCTTCTTTTCATCTATATAGTTCGATAGTCTTATTATTATTATTATATCTTACTTATATTAATATTATATCTATATTAATTCTAATACTTCTATACTTTTAATATACTTTAATATAAAATAGTTTTAATTATAAATAGTAAGATAACTTCGAGTTAAAAAGTATAATTCTTATCTTATTTATAATAATTCGATCTTATATCTCGCTAATTTTATTTTATTTAAATATATAAATTATAATAATCTCTTATATAATATCGAAGTTCTTAAAGTATTCTTTAAATTTACTATTAATAAATTCGATACTATTATTTAAATAAACTATCTTAATTTTATAATCGAATTCGTTTTTCATCTAAGTTTTTTAATTATAAAAGAATTTAAAAGCTTTATCTTTATACTTATATATAAAGTATTAAATTTTAAAAATTACTTAGTTAATAAGAAGTATATAATACTTAACTTTATTAATAAATAATATATTAAAAAATTCTCTTAAGTCTATATAAATCTTATCGAGTTTCTAACTATTTTATATTATACTCTTTTTAAAATCTTTTATATAGATCTAATTCGAAGTTTCTATTAGAATCGATATAGATGTAATATTAATATAGATATATTAAATAAGATAACTAGATATCGAATAGCTATATAGATAGAAGGTATTAGATAATAATAAATAATTTTATTAAGATACGCTAGACTCTAATAGATTATAGAGTTAAATAATATATTAAAGAAAATATAAAATATAATTATAATATTATCCTCTCCCCTTTATAGAATTATACTCTTATAATTAATAAGTGAAAGAGTAGTAAAAATAGTATATATATACGCTCGCTTGAAAATTAATAAAATAATAAAGAACTTTTAATATCTAAGATCTTTAATATTATAATCTTTCTCGATAATAATATAGATAGCGAGAGCTTACGTCTCGGCCTTCGCGTTAATATTATTATTAGTTAGAGATATAGCGAGTATAAGAATTTTAATTTAAAAGAAATTGATATAATAATAAATAAGTAGTAAATATAAGTATTTTAGTAGATAATAGTAATTCTCGAGTTAATATTTTAGCGTAAAGAATATTAATAAAATAGTACGAGTTAATTAGTTAAGAGATCTCGAATTAAATTAAACTATAGACGTTAAACTTTAATTTAATATTAAATTAGTTTAGCGTAAACTTCTTTATAATAAGTTATTTAGTTAATATTAATTATATCTAGCGATAATAATAGTAAAATCCGCGTATAATCTAATATAGTCTTAAAATATATTAAGAGTTATATTAATAAGAGAAGTTAACTTAATAAATTTAAAATAAGGTTATTATAAAGTAATATAGATCTAAAAAATCGAATTATAAACGCGAAGAAAATAAAGTCGTTATAAAATATTAGATAGTTTTAATTTATTTAAAAATATAATATTTGAGATATTATTAGGCTTAATAAACTATTTACGAGTATCGCTTATAGAAATCGTCGATTATATCTTAATAATTTTCAAATTCGCTATTATTCGAGTTATACTATTTAAGATTCTTATTAAGATTCTCTTATTTTACTCGATATTTAAGATAATCGTTAATAAATTTAAAGACGATAATCTTCTTTACTATCTATTTAATTCGATCTTTAATAGTAATATACTTCGATAAAGAATTAATCTATTTAGATAAGAGGTTTATCGATATAAGACTTAAGAGATTAAGATAAAATATATTATAGATCTTTATACTTATTAAAAGCTTTAAGCGATATAAGATTTTTATAAGATCTATTACTTTAAATAAGCTATATCTCTTATTATCTAATTTTCGAGATAATTAATTTAAGATAATATTCTTATTATTAAGAAAGATTATATTATTTACTTTAAAAGTAATCTTCTAATATCGCTTATTAATCTAGATTATTATAATCTTTTAAATATAATTTATATTATTTCGAATATAGTTAAAAACTTATTATATATATTTAATAATATCTTTTACTTAAATAACGTTAAAGTACTTATAAGTAATATTATAGTTAATAATATTTAAGCTAAAACTTATTTAAGAATAAAAGCTCTTATTTATAAAGAATAATAAAATATTTATAACTACGAAAGTAGTATTATTATTAATAAATTTAATAATAAATAATTATCTAGATTAATTATTTTATATATAATTATAATATATTTAAAAATAACGTTTTATATTCTAATTAGTCTATTTAATTTATTTATTAATTTTAAGATAAAAGACTATTAATAGCTTAGTCTTAATTTTAAGTCGTTTATAAAAGACTTTTTATATTATTAATATAAATTAAAAGTTTTTATTTAAAATTATTAACGTCGATAGATTATATAAGCGAAAGATCTTTTTAAATAATATATTAATTATCTTTTTAATTATAATTCCTTTATCTATATTAGAGTATATAATATAATATTATTTCTTAATAAGTCGATTTATCGCTATCTAGATAGCGTTATATTTATTAAATATAAATAAATTTATTATAAAGTCTATTAAGATATTCTATTATCGCTTTTAAGAAATTAATAGAGATTATAATAAACTATATTCTTAATTATAAGAGGTCTTAGATCTATAATAAATATAGTAGTTTTAAATATAGATAGTAATAATAGCTTTTATATCTTATTAATAATATTCTCGCTTAAATAGCTTATAGATATAGACTATATCGAAATATTTATATAAAAATTAATTATATACTTCGCGAATAACGTTAATATATAAATCTTTTAATATCTATAAGCGATTTTTATAATAGAGTATTTTATTCTCTATAAAGTACTTATTAAGTATAACTTCGCGAAGTTTATTCTTATCTTTTATAATTATCTTATAAATTTCGTTATAAAATTTATTAATCTTATTTTTCTAGACTATTCTATAAAAGATAAAATCGTTAATAATATAAATTCTAATATCTTTATTATTAAGTTTTAAATAATTAGATATAAATATTATCTAATATTACTACTTTAAACGTTTATTCTCTAAACTATTTAATTTAAAATTAACTATATATATAAATATATTAATCTTAATATTCTAAGATCTTAGACGATAAATAATTTTAATATTAAATTTAAATAGTATATTTAAATAGCGAGTCTAGCGATAACTTAGATTTCTTTCTTTAATAAAATATATTAAGTCTTTATAATTTATAAAGATCTTAATAGAGATATTAATATATTTTAATTTAGAACGCTAGTATTTTAAATAGCGAATAATAGCTAGTAATTTCTTATTATAGATTTAATAGTTATACTTAGCTAAAGTAAGATTTTTATTATAAAAAATTATCGAATATAAGACTTCGTCGTTATTATATTAAGATAAAATATTATTATTAATATAATTAAAGAAGTTTATTTTAAATATAATATTTTTCGATTTATCGAAATAGCGTAGAATTAAAGCTCTTATAATAGCTATCTTTAGTAAATAAAAGACTTTCTAATAGATCGATAATTAATTAAATATTACTTTCTTAACTATAAGTTTTACTATTAATTTTATAATCTTTGAGAAATCTCTTATAAATTAATAATAGAAGTTATAAAAGCTAATAAAGGCCTATATCTCCTTTAAATTAATAGAGATAGATTATTTAATAATAGCTTAAATTTTAATAGAGTTTATTTATAGATTATTAATCGAAATAAGAAGATCTAAAAACTTCGTCTTCTAGATATAGAACTCGTATTTAAGAATATCTATCTATAATTCGACCTTTTATAGCTTTTAAAGAATCTTTCGAATATACGTAATATATTTCTTTCTTAATCGATTATAAATAAGAATATTATTAAGATAGACTTAATAGAAGTCGTTTAGATACTTAAATAGAATATTATTTATATATTATTAATAGATAGCTAAGTTATTAATTAGATCGAAGAAGAGTACTCGATACTTTATATATATCGAGAAAGATAATAAAGATAATAAGATTCTTACTATTAAGATATATACGTAATTTATTAAATACGACTATAATATTTAATCGAGTAAGATATTTATAGCTCTAAATTCTCGCGAGAACCTCGTCTATTAATAAAATTAAATATCGATTTCTCTTAGTAATAGTATTTAGCCTTCGATAGTCTATATAAAAGTATAAGTCTTTATTTAGTTTCTTAATAAATAGAATAGAGAATATAAACGAAGTATAACTAGATATTATAAAATCCTTTTTTAAATACTTATTTAAATACTTTTTAATCTATTTTAACTTATATTCTAATATAGAATAAACTTAACTCTTTAATAGTTCGACGATATTAATCTCTATAAATTTTAGTTTATAATTATAAAGACGATATAATAATAATTTATTTATCTTTATTCTATCGAAAATATCTAAATAGTCGTAATACTTTATAGAGAGTTTTCGTTTAATATCTTTAGAGCTAATAATTTCGATAGCGCTAATTTAAATAGAATAATTCGATTTATAGTATCTCTTATACTTCTTTTCTAAGTTATAAAAATATAGCTTATTAATCGATATACGAGAATTATATAATTTCTTCTAAAGAGGTAACTCTTTCGATAACGAGTTATAGATCTCGTTTATAATAAGGCTAAATAGATGATTTCTCTTATTACGCGCTAATTAATAGTATAATATAATATTAATTTCGGCGATATTAATAGATTATAAATCTATATCTTATTTTTATTTTATATTTCGAGAAGTAGATATTAACCTCTTCTTATTAATTAATTCGCTAAGAACGTTTAAGTTAATAGTAAAGTTCGAGTTATCGTTATATATAGATTAAGGAGAAGGTTTTTTCTTTAAGATAGCCTATAAGATAGGAGATTTTAATTTCGGATCTAGTAAGATAGCGAGATCCTCCGCTATCGAGGTCTTATTATCGTTATAATTATAGCGGTCTAATATAAAAAGAATCTTATCTTTTATTATATCGAGAAGCACCTTATACTTATTTATTCATAATTTTCCTAGAATTATATTATATATAAGAAGGGCGATAAATATAGAATATATTCCCTCTCGATAGCTATTTACTATTATTATTAAAAGTAAATAATAGATAATAGACTTCTTTGCGATTCGACTATTATAATTCTTTAGAGATTTAGATTTCGATAGTAAAATCGATTCTAATAGTAATTCTTTATAAATTCTATAAATTAGAAACTTATTAATAACTATATATATTCTAGTATATTTACTATCGATAAGAATATTCTAGAGTAAGTATTTTCGTTTCTATAATAATAGCGTTATTTATATTCTAAAAGAACGATATATTAAAGAATTATTAAAAGTATTTAGTAGATATATATTATAAGTTTTCTTTATCGTAACTTTAATAGAGGCTATTCGTTTTCTAAATTCTTAGAGACTTCGTAAGCGTCGGCTAGTAGATTTATCTTATATTCGTTATTAATAGTAAGTTCGTAGATTCTTATCTTTCGTAAGATCTTCTTATTAGCGTTAGTCTATTTTTATATTAAATAATTATATCTTATATAATCTATCTTCCTATAATTAAAATATATTAAATCTCTTAAATCTATATTAATTATTATCTTCGATATATTCTAAAAGATATTTAAGATATAAGTACTTAATATAATAGCGAAAGGCGTATAATCCTCGATTATAGTAGTAATTATCTTTTTTATTTAAGTTATAATAATTTTAAGAGTCGTTTTATTAATAATTAGAGCTAGACGTAGTTTATAGTTTACGCGCTATAAGTTATCGTTATTTATAAGATATTTCTTAATATTTCTTAAGGATATAAACTTATAATTAGAAAGGGCTATAAAAACGAAGTGAAGTTAAATATATATTTATAGCTTGATATTTAAATTATCCCTTAGGTGGATTTCGTTATAATTAAGTATAAAATCGAGTCTAACGAGTTCTATATAGAATCTATTAAAGGGCTAGATTATCTATTAAAGAAAATTGTATTCGCGTTTTATCTTTTTATAACGATCTATCTCTTTATAGATCTTAGTTAGCTAGTTTATAACCTCGCTAACTAATATATAGAGATTTATAATATCTCTATATCTTCTATTTAGAATATAAGAGATCGCTTTTCTATTTATATATAATAGAAAGTAAATAATTTAAGACGTCTCGATAGAGTAGTAATTCTTATTATCTAATAACTTTTCCTTTATTTTAACTAATTAATTCTTCTATATAAGATTCTTATCGTTAATAAAGAAGAAAGAATTCGATAGCTTAGTAAACTTCTCTTTTCTATAAATAGAATATAAAACTTAAGCGGGCTTTATTAAGGTTAACGCTTATATCTTAGAGGTAATTTATAAGTTCTTAAGTATATCTAATTATATTGCTATTAGCTATTATCGAAGCTTTCTATTCTATTCTTATAGCTTCTCGGCCTTAATACTAACTTATTTTAAGCGTTATTAAGTCTTATTTTATTAATCTATTATCTTATTCTTCTTAATTTTAAGATTAATATATTATTTAGCTATATCTCGAAACTAATCTTATTAATAGCGAAGATCGCGGAGTATAATAAGAAATTAATTAGATTTTTTATCGATCTAATTATATAGTTAGTCAACGCTAATAATCTATTATAGATTTATAATAACCGCGATATTCTTCGCTATATTATTAGATAGTAAGAATTATTATTAATTAAATATCTAAGTAAGAAGATTACTAACTCGATTTATCTTACTTAATTATATATTAAAAATAATAATTTTAAAATAAAGATAAGAGAGTTACGTTATTTCTCTCGATTTTTTAATATTATAAATATTAAGCGAAGGAGAGAAAAGAAAAACTTCTTATAATACCTTTTATAAGACTTTATTACAAATTCGAAAAATAATATTATATTTTACGGGGACTTTTTTTCCTAATTTGTAAATTATTTAGACTATCGTGAAAATTATAAATTATCTATAAATCTAAAAAGTTTCTTTTCGTATGATTTTCGCCGAGTCCGCACTATAAGTATAATTTAGTACGATTTAGTCTATTAAGTAGACTTTATCTATATTTAACTCTTTTCGCCAGTTCTATCAATTTAGTAACTTTAAAAATTTTTTAACAACTTTAAAAATTTTACGTAATGCACTCTAAGTACTATTCTATATACGGAGTACATATGATATTAATATATATCATCATTAATATGCGCATTATTGTGCGCTATATTAGAGTATTACTTACGCGACTAATTTTATTAAATCGTCTAATTCCGTAGTCAAATTTAAGTTAACGTTGATACTCGTCGTTATAGAACCTTATCGTCGTAACGTCGATTATTAGAACTTTTCTTTTTTTATACGTATTGCTACTAAACTAATAGAACTAATGGAAAAGATTAAGATAGTTGCTAAACCGGCGGAATTTTGGCTGATTTTTGAGATAGTTACTGAATCGGCGGAATTCTTAATTTCAGCCCTATTCGCAAGATCAGCAATTTGAAATTTAGTAGAAACTTTTCAGATTTGCAGATAATAGTTTAAATATCGTTCTTTTAAATACTTTTACTTCGCTTAGAGAATTAGTTATATAATTATTAAGTTAAATAATAATTTCTTTAGATTTATTAATTATATAAATAAACTAATCTAGTAATTATTTTATTCCTCTAACTAATTATAAAATCGTTACGCTATCTCGATAAGTATTCTTTATAATATATTATCTATATAATAGATTTATCTAGAAATATAATAACTTAACTTAATATCTTACTAAAGCCCCTACTAATAGATTTCTTAAATTTATCTACTAATTTAAATATAGTAAGTAGAGTAATCTAGTTATAATATTAGAATTAATATAGATATAATATTAATATAGATATATTAAATAAGATAATTAGATATCGAATAGCTATATAGATAGAAGATATTAGATAGTAATAGATAACTCTATTAAGATACGCTAGGCCCTAATAGATTATAGGGCTAAATGATATATTAAGAGAGATATAGAATACGATCGTAATAGTTTCTAAGTTAATATAATATCTTTATTTATATTAATAAATCTCTTAAAATTAATCTAATCTAGATATCTTATTCGACGATATTATAGCTTAATATCTTTCTTATTATTAAATATTAAAGTAAATATTAAAACTTTTATATTTTTTTAAATAAATATTAATATCTTAATTATAAATTATAAGATATTAAGAATATAGATATTATATTTAAAATACTATTAATAAGCTTACTACTCTAAAGAATATAATAGTTATTATTAAGAAAGATAATTTTAAATTCTTTTCGTATAGCCTAATTAATCGAAAATAGTTTATATATAAAATTCGAAATATATAAGACTTTATTAATTTTTATAAAAGTATTAAATTTATTCTATAATAGCTATTTTATTTTAATTATATCGTAGCTCTTTATTTAAATAATAATTCTATTAATTATTATAATATTTATACGATATAGCTAATAGTCGATAAACTCGTTTTTATTAAAGAATATATAATTAATATAGTTTAAATTAATTATTTATTCGTATATAGTAGTAAATTAACTATATATATATACTATAAGTAAAGGCCTATAAATTAAATTCATAAAGTTGAATTTTTCATTTTTCTAAGTTAAATGAAGTTGAATTTTTCTAAGTTAAATCGAATTTTAGTTCTAGCTCTAAGTTAAATCGAACTCTAATCGCTTACTATACGTTTTTAATCTACTTTTACTACTATAAAATTAATTTAATCTATATAATATATAGATATATATATATGAAGAGAGGCGCGCTAAGATTTAATTAGAAAGGTATATTAAGTATAAAAAATTAATTCATAATAATTGTCTATAAAAAATAGAGAAAGACTATATTTTTATAATAAGAAGTATTAAAATATCGAAAAGAAATAGAGATAACGTGCTAGTTAGTGATATAAATCCTATAATATCTTCTACCGCAGTAAATTCTTTCGAATAATAAAATAGCTATAGATATTAAATAGTTTCAATTCGTTTAAATATATATCGTTCGATATTCCTTCTATAGAGGTTTAATTGGCTGTAATCGTCGCAGTAGATCCTCCTCTCGTGATGTTATTGATATATTATATAAATGCAGTAGGAATAATAGGGCAAGTTGCAGTGGGGATGACAGGCTAAGTTGCAGTGGTGTTCTCCGCTTACTGAGTAATGATTTGATGTAGAACCGTGGAGAGCATATAACGTGGGATCTTGGAGAGCTGAGCCGTGTTCTTGGTGCTGAAGGCCTTATTGCCGCTTGGTTTCTCCGCAGTGTTCTCCGCATTCGCCTGCTATCGTGACTTCTCTTACCCTGGCTAAGTGGATTGGTGTGAGACCGTGGAGAGTAGGCCTATTGTGTCACTGCTGCTGATGACTATCTCCGTAGTGTTCTCCGCAGTATTCTCCGCATTCGCCTGCTGTCGTGACTTCTCTTACCCTGGCTGAGTGGATTAATGTAGGATCTTAGAGAGCTGAGCCGTGTTTTTGACGATGGTGGCCTTATTGCCGCTTAGTTTCTCCGCAGTATTCTCCGCATTTGCCTATTGTAATTCCTTCTCTTACTCCTCCTCTTATAGAGTATCAGACTAAGTAGCTAGCTAAGTGGTTGACTGAGTGAATAACTAATATAACGTGGGATCTTGAAGAGCTAAGCCGTGTTCTTAACGATGGTAGCCTTATTACCGCTTAATTTCTTCGTAGTATTCTCCGCATTTACCTATTATAGTTCCTCCTCTTACTTCTTCTCTTATAGAGTATCGACGCGTTTATAAGTAGTAGTAGGTATCTATTAAGCTCGCTTGCGGCCTCGATTGCCAGCAATAGCGAATTCGCCGAGCGGTAGTCTAAGGGCGTTAGTAGGGGCTCTAAGAGGCGGGTAGAAGAGGGTGTATATATCTAAAGTGTTTAGAAATATATCGAGGACGAACGTATTTATATTGATAAATTGATAGAATAGTAGATAAATAATAATTATATAAATAAATAAAAGAATTATTATTTAATTTCGAACGCGTCTAATATAACTATTATAACTATTATATTTAAATATCTATTTAATTTACTAATAATAGACTAAACTTTATAATTTTTACATCGTTAGAAAGCGTAAACTAAGCTCTTTAATTTACGAAATTATAAAGTAATAGTATTCGTAGAGAGCTGATTATTTTAGAGTGTAAAATTTCTATATATAAATTTTTAATAAGAGAGCTCGAGAGGGTTAGCGGGCTAACTTAGCTGATCTAACTAAAGAGCGTAGTAATTCTAAATTAATAATTAACTATATATATAAATTTAAGATTTTCTAATTTAGCTCTATCTTATTCTTTTATATATACTAATATAAAAGAGAAAGTAAGTTAAGAATTCGTATAAAATTTTATTAATTATTTCGATATTCTTTATAGAATTAAATAAAGAGTTAAAGATATTTTTAGTCTCTCGATTTATCTTATTATTTAATTTTAGATTAGCGTTAAGCTAAGATATTAACTAATTCTCTATATTTTCTTATAATTCTCGCGATTTAATTATTTAATTAAGAGATAATTTAAAGTTTTAATTTCGAGTTTTTTATCTATTATCTCTTTATCTAATTTAGATATTAATATATTAATTAAATAACTCTAATATTCTTTAACTCTTATAGTATCTCTACTATCGATTATAATATAAATTATTATTATTATTATTATTATTATTATTATTATTATTATTATTATTATTATTATTATTATTATTATTATTATTATTATTATTATTATTATTATTATTATTATTATTAAAAAAAAAGTATTTTATAATTATAAAAAGTTTAATAGTTAAATAATTAATATCGCTTCTTATTTTTATTTACTAATAATATATACTTTAAATAATTAAATACGTTTACTAGTTGAAAAGATATATAAAAAGAATTAAACTTGAAATTTTTTAACTTTTACTTCTTTTTTTAAAAATTTATATCTTTATAATCTATTTATAAAATCTTATAATTCTTAATATTCTATAACGAGACTAGTTTATTTTATACGAGACGATTATTAATAATTTAGTTAAAAAAGCTTAATCTCGAAAATATCTACGTTTTATAGTTAGATACCCCTATTTGAATCTAAATAGAGCCCTTATAGAGGCTTCGTAGGGCTCTCGTAGAGGCTACTACGAATAACGTTTTTAAAATACGATAATTTATATATTAAATATCGAGTAAGATTAGAAATATTCTATATCTTTTAAAATAATATCTCGAAAATTACTTAAATTCTATATTAAATATTATATCTTTTCGACTATTAAATACGTTATCTAATCTCTTATAATAAGTATTATCTAAGTTCTTTAAAAGAGAATTAATAGTATTATTATTATTATTACCTCGATTTTATTTTAAAGTAATATTTTTATATTTTAAATTATTATTATCTTTAAAAATCTTCTTATTCTTTTATTTCTTATTAAATTTCTTTATAATAACGATTAAAGCTTATTTCTTATTTTTTACTTAAAAAGATAATCTTCTCTATAAAGAAGTATAATAATTTTATTAAAGTTTAATATATTATTAAGTTATAAGTTTAGGCCTATAAATTAAATTTATAGAAAGTAATTTATTTTTAAATCTAATTTCGAGATTAAATTCGATTCTTAAACTTCGAAGAGTAAAAATATTTTAATTTAAGATTTACTTAAAATAATTAGATTAAATTTTAAAAAATTAAAATTATTAGAAAGTATTAGAGCGTAATCGCTTTAATAGTCTATAGCGAGGATATAGTAGACTCTTATAGAGTTAAATAGAGCGTATCGGCCATAAAGCGCGATACCCTCGATTCTTTTAATCTATAGTCTAGTAATAGTCGAATTATTCTTATAGAAAGCGTAGATTAAGTTCTATAATTAATAAAAAAAAATTAAAGTTTTTAATAGAAAAAAGAAAAAGTTATATTAATATTAGATTTTTAGAAAGTTAATTAACTTTAAATTAATTTACTTATAATTAATAAGAAGTTAATTTTAATATCTATTACAAGTAAAGGCCTATGAATTAAATTCATGAAGTTGGATTTTTCATTTTTCTAAGTTAAATGAAGTTGGATTTTTCTAAGTTAAATCGAATTTTAGCCCTAGCCCTAAGTCAAATCGAACTCTAATCGCTTGCTGTGCGTTTTTGACCTACTTCCACTACTACAAAATTAATTCAATCTATGTGATATACAGGCATATATGTGCGGAGAGAGGTGCGCTAAGGTCTAATTAGGAAGGTATATCAAGTGAAGGATTAATCCGTAATAATTGCCTATAAAAAACAGAGAAAGGCCATGTCCTTATGGCAAGAAGTATCGAAATACCGGAAAGAAATGGAGACAACATGCCAATTAGTGGTGTGAATCCCACATTATCTCCTACCGTAGTGAAATCATTCGAATAATGAAATAGCTGTCAGAGTAAGACATCGGACGGTTCCAATTTGTCCAAATATGCATCGTCCGATGTTTCTCCTGCAGAGGCCGCAGTGATGTATCATATTAATGCAGTGGGGATGACAGGCCAAGTTGCAGTGGTGTTCTCCGCTTACTGAGTGATGATTTGATGTGGAACCGTGGAGAGCATATGACGTGGGATCTTGGAGAGCTGAGCCGTGTTCTTGGTGCTGGGGGCCTTGTTGCCGCTTGGTTTCTCCGCAGTGTTCTCCATAGTGTTCTCCGTATTTGCCTGTTGTAGTTCCTCCTCTTACCCCTTAATGTAGTGGGGATGACAGGCTAAGTTGCAGTGGTGTTCTCCGCTTGCTGAGTAGATTTATAACGTGGATTTAACGTGGGATCTTGGAGAGCTGAGCCGTGTTCTTGGTGCTGGGGGCCTTGTTGCCGCTTGGTTTCTCCGCAGTGTTCTCCGCATTTGCCTGTTGTAGTTCCTCCTCTTGCTCCTCCTCTTGTAGAGTATCAGACTGAGTGGCTAGCTGAGTGGCTGACTGAGTGGATAACTGATATGACGTGGGATCTTGGAGAGCTGAGCCGTGTTCTTGACGATGGTGGCCTTGTTGCCGCTTGGTTTCTCCGCAGTGTTCTCCGCATTTGCCTGTTGTAGTTCCTCCTCTTACTCCTTAATGTAGTGGGGATGATAGGCTAAGTTGCAGTGGTGTTCTCCGCTTGCTGAGTGATGATTTGATGTGGAACCGTGGAGAGCATATGACGTGGGATCTTGGAGAGCTGAGCCGTGTTCTTGACGATGGTGGCCTTGTTGCCGCTTGGTTTCTCCGCAGTGTTCTCCGTAGTGTTCTCCGCAGTGTTCTCCGCATTTGCCTGTTGTAGTTCCTCCTCTTACTCCTTAATGTAGTGGGGATGATAGGCTAAGTTGCAGTGGTGTTCTCCGCTTGCTGAGTGATGATTTGATATGGAACCGTGGAGAGTATATGACGTGGGATCTTGGAGAGTTGAGCCGTGTTCTTGGTGCTGGGGGCCTTGTTGCCGCTTGGTTTCTCCGCAGTGTTCTCCGCATTTGCCTGTTGTAGTTCCTCCTCTTGCTCCTCAACTCGTTGCAGGGTCCTCCTCTTGCTGAGAGTATTAGACGTGGAGTGGCTAGCTGAGTGTGCTGACTGATGATGTGATAACTGGAATATGACGTGGGATCTTGGAGAGCTGAGCCGTGTTCTTGACGATGGTGGCCTTGTTGCCGCTTGGTTTCTCCGCAGTGTTCTCCGCAGTGTTCCCGCACCTGTTGTAGTTCCTCCTCTTGCTTCTTCTCTTGTAGAGTATCAGATTAAGTAGCTAGCTGAGTGGCTGACTGAGTGGATGACTGAGCTGATTGGCTGACGAGTGTGGGCTGTCGAAAGGGGTCGCTGAAAAAGTCTGAGTAAGTATCGTAACAGAGGGTCTTCTACATGGCTCTGAATCTCGTTCGGAGCTTCTTTTTGAGGATGCTTCAGGATCTAACACGCGTTTATGAGGCAGTAGTAAGGGTAAAAAGGCTATTGGGGTCGATTGCGGCCTCGATTAGGAGAGTAGCGGATCGCCTGGGGGCGTTAGTAGGGGCTCTAAGAGGCGGGCAAAAGGGGTGTACGTGCCTGAAACGTTGAGTAACCTTTGGCGAGGGGTACCGAAGACGATTGTGTTCATATTGGTGGAATTGGTAGAATTGGTAGAGTGGTGGAAGAATAATGGTTACACAAACAAAGGTGGAAGGATTATTATCCGATCCCGGACGCGTCTGGTGTGACTACTATAACTACCATATTTGAATGTTCATTTAATCCACCAATAGTAGGCCAAACTTCATTATTTTTACAGCGTTAGAAAGCGCAAAGCGAGCTCTACAATTTACGAAATTATGAAGAAATAGCATCCGTAGGGAGCTGGTTATTTCAGAGTGTAAAACTTCTACATACAAATTTTTAATAAGGGAGCTCGGGGGGGCTAGCGGGCTGACTCAGCCGGTCTAACTAAAGAGCGTAGTGACCCTAAATTTATAATTGGCTGCACATACAAATTCAAGGTTTTCAAGCTCAGCCCTATCTTATTCTTTTATATATACTAATAATCTTTTTATTTTAATTACTATAATTAATATTTTTTATAATTTATAAAAATTTTATTAGTTTTATAATTTTTACGATTTTTATAATTTTATAATTTTACGATTTTACGATTTTTACGATTTTATAATTTTTTAGCGAGAAAGATTAATAAATTCGAATCGAGAACGAAGCGAAATAGTTTTAATATCTATTAGAATTATTATTATTTAACTATCTAAACTTATATGAAAAAATATTCTTAATAAAATAAATAAGTTTTTAATAAGCGATATTTAAATTCTCTATCTTTAAAAATTTATAAGATTAAATTTAAAAATTCTTTTTTTATTTAAAAGCTTATATTTTATTCTATAATTTAAAAAAAAATCTTAAAATTTTAATAGAAAATAAAAAAGTTATTTTATATATTAATAATATATATTTATTTTTTAAATAAGAGAGCTTAAAAGTATTAGCGAGTTAATTTAGTTAATTTAAGTAATTAAAGAGTATAACGAACTTAAGTTTATAATTAGCTATATATATATATTTAAGATTTTATAACTTAATTTTATCTTATTCTATTATCAGTATATATAAAAGAATAAGAAGAGCTGAACAGAAAACCTTGAATTTGTATGGCACCAATCATTAATTCGCAGGTCTACGCTTTTGGTTAGGCACCGCGGGTAAACAAATTAGCGTCGCAACCATCAAAAAATAGGGTACGTTATTGACACATAGAATAACTTTTTTTTCTATTAAGTTTTAAGTTTTTTTAAATTGTAGATCGGAATATGGGCTTTCGGATAAAAAGAATTACTAAATTTAGTCTTATAGATATTTAAAGGCAAGGAATTCAAAGATCGCTCATCAAAGATCGCTCACCAAATTTACTCGACAGCCCTGATTAAAAAAAACGGTTATGAATTTAATTCATAGGCCTTTACTCGTATATACTAATATAATAAGATAATATATAAAGTTTTTTTTTACTTTTTATTTAAATTATTTAATAATAAGTTTAAGTCTATAAATAAAAAATTTAAAAAGTAATTAATTTTTAAATCTAATTTCGAGATTAAATTTAACTCTCGAAGAGTGTAAATACTTTAATTTAAGATTTACTTAGAACTATAAAATCGAATTTTATAAATCTTAAATTATTAGAAATTATAAAAAATATTCTACGGAGAGTAATATTAAAGTTCTATACATATGTTAAATCTCTTAATATGCTTAGTAAATATTCTAATTCTCAATATTACTACTTTTACTTAATAGCGACGTTAATACTATATATAGAAGATATATATATACGAAGTATATATAACGACGTATATTATATTACTGAAATTACGAGCTAATATAGAAGAGGATTTAGAAGTAGATAGAGCGAATATTAAGATATATTACGAAGGTTATTCGTCTTAAGAGCGGTAACGAGTATAGGAAAGGCTATAAGAGAGGTAATATACGGTCTTATAACTCTACGGAGAGTAAATAAGTATATACGTAGTTATATAAAGCATTATCACTAGAAAAATAAAGCTATTTAAGAAAGGTTAGATTTATTAAAATGTTAAGTATATTAAGAGATTTAGCGTATATATAGAACTTTTAATATCGATCTTCGTATAATTAGTAAAAATAATATAAAAATTTTAATAGAAAAAAGAGAAGTTATATTAATAATAAGTTTCTAGAGAATTAATTAATTTTAATTTAATTTATATTTAATTAATAAGAAGTTAATTTTAATATATATTATAGATTATTTATTTTTAATTATTTTTATAATTTTTAGAATTTTTAGAATTTTTATAATTTTTATAATTTTTAGAATTTTTATAATTTTTATAATTTTTATAATTTTTATAATTTTTATAATTTTTATAATTTTTATAATTTTTATAATTTTTATAATTTTACGATTTTATAATTTTTACGATTTTTTAGCGAGGGAGATTAATAGATTTAAATCGAGAACGAAGCGAAGTAGTTTAAAAATTTATTAAAATTATTATTACTTAATTATTTAAGCTTATATTATAGAATATTCTTAATAGAGTAAATAAGTTTTTAATAAGTAATATTTAAATTTCTTATCTTTAAATACTTATAAGATTAATTTCAATAACTTCTTTTTTATTTAAAAGCGTAAATTATACTCTATAATTTAAAAAGAAAAAAAAAATATTAATAATAAGCTTTTAGAAAATTAATTAACTTTAAATTAATTTAAATTAAATTAATAAGAAATTTAATTTAATATCTATTATAGTTTATATATATTAATTACTCTTAATTTTAATTTTATAATTTATAGAATTTTTATTAATTTTACGAATTTTACGAATTTTACGAATTTCACGATTTTACGATTTTAGCGAGAGAGATTTATAGATTCGAACTGAGAACGGAGCGAAATAGTTTCGAATTTTATTAAAATTATTATTACTCGATTATTTAAGCTTATATAAAAGAATATTCTTAATAAAGTAAATAAGTATTTAATAAGTAATATTTAAATTCTCTATCTTTAAATATTTATAATCTTTTAATTTTTTTTATTTAAAAGTCTAAATTTTATTCTATAATTAAAAGAAAAAGTCTAAAATTTTAATAGAAAATAAAAAAGTTATTCTAAAATTAAATAATATATATCTATTTTTTAATTAGAGCTATCGAGTAAATTTAACAAGCGAACTTTTAATAGACGATATTTAAATTTCTTATCTTTAAATATCTATAAGATTAAATTTTAAAAAGATTTATTAGTAAAAAGTGTAAGTCGCGCTCTATAGTTTTAAGAAAAAAATTCAAATTTTAATAGAAAATAAAAAAGTTATTCTATTTATAAATAATATATATCTATTTTTTAATAGTTATAAATATTAATTTATTTATTTATAAGTAAAGGCGGAAAAGACCTATAAATTAAATTTATGAAGTTAAATTTTTCATTTTTCTAAGTTAAATGAAGTTGGATTTTTCTAAGTTAAATCGAATTTTAGCTTTAGTTCTAAGTTAAATCGAACTCTAATCGCTTACTATACGTTTTTAATCTACTTCTATTACTATAAAATTAATTTAATCTATATAATATATAAGTATATATATACGAAGAGAGGCGCGCTAAGGCTTAATTAGGAAGGTATATTAAGTATAAAGAATTAATTTATAATAATTATCTATAAAAAATAGAGAAAGGCTATATTCTTATAGTAAGAAGTATTAAAATATTAGAAAGAAATAGAGATAACGTATTAATTAGTGATATAAATTCTATAATATCTCTCTATCGTAGTAAAATTTTTCGAATAATGAAATAACTATAGATATCGAACGATTTTAATTTATCTAAATATATATTATTCGATATTTTTTCTATAGAGACTTAATTAATTATAATTATTATAGTAAATTCTCTTCTTATAACGTTATTATAGTAATATATTATATTAATATAATAAGAATAATAGACTAAGTTATAGTAGTATTCTTCGCTTACTAAGTAATAATTTAATATAAAATCATAGAGAGTATATAACGTGGAATCTTAAAGAGCTAAGTCGTATTCTTAATATTAAGAGTCTTATTACCGCTTAATTTCTTCGTAATATTCTTCGTATTCGTCTACTATTATAACTTCTCTTATATTAATTAAGTAAATTAGTATAAGATCGTAGAGAGTAGGCTTATTATATTACTACTATTAATAACTATCTCCGTAATATTCTTTATAGTATTCTTCGTATTCGCTTACTATCGTAACTTCTCTTATTCTAACTAAGTGAATTAATATAAGATCGTGAAGAGTAGATCTATTATATTACTACTACTAATAACTATCTTCGTAGTATTCTCCGTAGTATTCTCCGTATTCGCCTACTATCGTAACTTCTCTTATTCTAACTAAGTAAATTAATATAAGATCGTAGAGAGTAAATCTATTATATTACTACTACTAATAACTATCTCTATAATATTCTTTATAATATTCTCCGTATTCGTCTATTATAGTTTCTTCTTTTACTCTTTCTTTTATAAAGTATTAGATTAAGTAACTAGTTAAATAACTAATTAAGTAAATAACTAAGTAACTAGCTAACGATCTAATTAAATTAAATTATTAAGCTAATAAAATAAGTAGTATTAATTAAGCGGCTAATTAAGTAATATATAGAAGAGAACGATAACTATAAATTCGTTTAAGCCCTTTTTAAGTATTTTTTAATACGTTTATAAATAGTAATAGATAGCTAATAAGCTCGCTTATAGCCTCGATTACTAGTAATAATAAATTTATTAAAAAATAATCTAAAAGCGTTAGTAGAGACTCTAAGAGGCGAATAAAAGAAATATATATATTTAAACTAAACGCGTTTAATATAATTATAATATTTAAATATTAATTTAACTTATCTATCGCTAACTTAAGAGAAGTATATAGAGAAGAATATATTCTATTCGAGCTCTTTTTAAAGGTCTTTTAACGCGTTTATAAGTAGTAGTAGATAGCTATTAAACTCGCTTACGGCCTCGATTACTAGTAGTAACGAATTTATTAAAAAATAGTCTAAGAGTATTAATAAGAGATTTAAAAGATAAGTAAAAGAAATATATATTTTAGATATTTAGTAATATTTAGATAAGAGATATTAAGAGCGAATATATTTATAATTAATAAATTAATAAAATTATAAAAGAAATATAATTATATAAATAGTAAAAGAATTATTATTCGATCTTAGATATATCTAATATAACTATTATAACTATTATATTTAAATATTTATTTAATTTATTAATAGTAGATTAAACTTTATAATTTTTATAGCGTTAGAAAGCGTAAAGCGAGTTTTATAATTTAAGAAATTATAAAGTAATTATATATATCGTAAGCTAAGTACTTTAAAGTATAAAACTTCTATATATAAATTTTTAATAAAAAAACTTAAGAGAGCTAGCGGGCTAACTTAGTCGATCTAATTAAAGAGCGTAATAAACTTAAATTTATAATTAGCTATATATATTAATTTAAGATTTTTAAGCTTAGCTTTATCTTATTCTTTTATATATAAGTAAAGACCTATGAATTAAATTCATAGAGTTGGATTTTTCATTTTTCTAAGTCAAATGGAATTTTAGCTGTGCGTTTTTGACCTACATATAGGCACATATGTGCGGAGAGAGGCGCGCTAAGGCCTAATTAGGAAGGTGTATCGAGTGTAAAGGATTAATCCGTAATAATTGCCTATAAAAAACAGAGAAAGGCCATGCATGTCCTTATGGCAAGAAGTATCGAAATATCGGAAAGAAATGGAGACAACATGCTAATTAGTGGTGTGAATCCCACATTATCTCCTGCCGCAGTAAAATATTTCGAATAATGAAATAGCTATCAGAGCAAGACATCGGACGGTTTCAATTCATCCAAATATGTATCGTTCGATGTTCCTTCTGTAGAGGCCGTAGTAATATACTATATCAATGCAGTAGGGATAATAAGCCAAGTTGCAGTGGTGTTCTCCGCTTGTTGAGTGATGATTTGATGTGGAACCGTGGAGAGCATATGACGTGGGATCTTGGAGAGCTGAGCCGTGTTCTTGACGATGGTGGCCTTGTTGCCGCTTGGTTTCTCCGCAGTGTTCTCCGTATTTGCCTGTTGTAGTTCCTCCTCTTGCTTCTCAATGTAGTGGGGATGACAGGCTAAGTTGCAGTGGTGTTCTTCGCTTGCTGAGTGATGATTTGATGTGGAACCGTGGAGAGTATATGACGTGGGATCTTGGAGAGCTGAGCCTGTTCTTGGTGCTGGGGGCCTTGTTATCGCTTGATTTCTCCGTAGTGTTCTCCGTATTCGCCTGCTGTAGTGACTTCTCTTGCTCCTTAATGTAGTGGGGATGACAGGCCAAGTTGCAGTGGTGTTCTCCGCTTGCTGAGTGATGATTTGATGTGGAACGGCCAAGTTGCAGTGGTGTTCTCCGCTTGCTGAGTGATGATTTGATGTGGAACCGTGGAGAGCATATGACGTGGGATCTTGGAGAGCTGAGCCGTGTTCTTGACGATGGTGGCCTTGTTGCCGCTTGGTTTCTCCGCAGTGTTCTCCGCATTTGCCTGTTGTAGTTCCTCCTCTTGCTCCACCTCTTGTAGAGTATTAGACTGGGTGGCTAGCTGAGTGGCTGACTGAGTGGATGACTGATATGACGTGGGATCTTGGAGAGCTGAGCCGTGTTCTTGACGATGGTGGCCTTATTGCCGCTTGGTTTCTCCGCAGTGTTCTCCGCATTTGCCTGTTGTAGTTCCTCCTCTTACTCCTCAATGTAGTGGGGATGATAGGCCAAGTTACAGTGGTGTTCTCCGCTTGCTGAGTGATGATTTGATATGGAACGGCCAAGTTATAGTGGTGTTCTCCGCTTGCTAAGTGATGATTTAATATGGAACCGTGGAGAGCATATAACGTGGGATCTTGGAGAGCTGAGCCGTGTTCTTGACGATGGTGGCCTTATTACCGCTTGGTTTCTCCGCAGTGTTCTCCGTATTTGTCTATTGTAGTTCCTCCTCTTACTCCTCAATATAGTGGGGATAATAGGCCAAGTTATAGTGGTATTCTCCGCTTGCTAAGTAATAATTTAATATGGAATTATGAGAGAGTATATAACTTTTAGACGCGTTTGATATAACTATAATATTTGAATATTAATTTAATTTATCTATCGCTAGCTTGAGAGGAGTATATAGGGGAAGATATATTCGTTTAAACTCTTTTTAAGAATTTTCTAATACGTTTATAAGTAGTAGTAAATAGCTATTAAATTTATTTATAACCTCGATTATTAGTAATAGCGAATTTATCGAGAGATAATCTAAGGGCGTTAGTAAGGGGCTCTAATTAGACGAGAAGTATCGAAGATAATTATATTTATATTAATGAAATTAATAGAATTAATAGAATTAATAGAATTAATAGAATTAATAGAATTAATAGAATTAATAGAATTAATAGAATAGTAAAAGAATAATAAATAGGTGAAAGGATTATTATTCGATTCTAGACGCGTCTAATATAACTATCATAACTATCATATTTAAATATTTATTTAATTCATTAATAGTAGATTAAACTTTATAATTTTTATAGCGTTAGAAAGCGTAAAGCGAGCTTTATAATTTAAGAAATTATAAAGTAACTATATATATCGTAAGCTAAGTACTTTAAAGTATAAAACTTCTATATATAAATTTTTAATAAGAGAAGCGTAAAAGGGCTATCGAGCTAACTTAGTCGATTTAATTAAAGAGCGTAGCGAACTTAAATTAATAATTAACTATATATATAAATTTAAGATTTTTAAGCTTAGCTCTATCTTATTCTATTATATATACTAATATTAATATACTAATAGAATAATAAGAATTTACTTATTAATTAAAACTCTTATACGCTTAAGATTCTTAGATTTTATATATATATTAATAATATAAGTCTAAATTAAATTATTACTATTAGCTATAATAATATTCTATAATTTATATAATTTAATAAAGTATAGAATAAATTCGAAGTTAATATAGTTCGTTTAAAGAATATTTTATCTTATTATAACTATTTCTTTATCTTCTATTACTTCGACTAGTTTATTCTTATATATCGAGTAAATAAGTTTCGATATTTAATTATTAAGATTTTTCTAGATTTTTATATTAATATTATAAGTCTTAATTTATTAATTAATAGATCTTAATATAATAATTTTTATACGTAGAATTTTATTAGCTAATTACTCTCTAATAATAACTTTCTCTAATAAATTATTTAAAAATAATATTAATTTTTATTCGACCACGTTTTATAATTCGTTAACTAATAATTTTTCTTCTTTTTAAGCTTTAGAAATTTTTAGATTTAGATTAATATAGTAGTATATATATTAAACGTCTACGTAGTAATTATCTTATTTAGCTATTTATAAAAAATAAAAAAGTAAATAGAAATATATAATAAGAATATAAGAATATTTCTTTAACTCTTTTAATATTAATTTATTAAGTAGATAGCTTTTTTTTAATTAACGATATAGAGATTATAATAGCGAAATTTTATACTTATAATCTATTAGATAATATATATATTTAATAATCTTATATTATATAGAATAACCTTTTTATTTTCTATTAAAACTTAAGATTTTTTTAAATTATAGAATAAGATATAGGCTTTTAAATAAAAAAAGAGTTTTTAAATTTAATCTAATAATTATTAAAGCGTAAGAAATTTAAATATTACTTATTAAAGTTCGCTCGATAGTCGAATAATCTCAATTAGTTATATATTATTTAATTTTAAAATAATCTTTTTATTTTCTATTAAAATTCTTAGATTTTATTTTTAGATTATAGAATAAAATATAGACTTTCGAATAAAAAAAGAATTCTAAATTTAGTCTTATAATTATTAAAGCGTAAGAAATTTAAATATCGCTTATTAAAGTTCGCTCGATAGTCGAATAACTCTAATTAGATATATATTATTTAATTTTAAAATAACTTTTTTATTTTCTATTAAAATTTTAAGATTTTATTTTTAATTATAGAATAAAATATAAGCTTTTAAATAAAAAAAAATTACTAAATTAAATCTTATAAATATTTAAAAGTAGGGGATCTAAATATCGCTTATTAAAAACTTATTTATTTTATTAAGAATACTCTTTTATATAAACTTAGATTATCGAGTAGTAATAATTTTAATAAATTTCGAAACTATTTCGCTTCGTCCTCGGTTCGAATTTATTAATCTCTCTCGCTAAAAAATCGTAAAATCGTAGAATAATAAAATCGTAGAATTCGTAAAAATAATATATAAAAATAAAAGTTATAGTAATTAAAGTAAAAAGATTATATTAGATATTAAAATTAATTTAAAGTTAATTAATTTTCTAGAAATCTATTATTAATATAACTTCTTCTTTTTCTATTAAAATTTTATTACTTTTTTTTTAAATTATAGAACTTAATTTACGCTTTCTAATAATTTAAAATTTTTAAAATTTAATATTATAATTCTAAATAAATCTTAAATTAAAATATTTTTACTCTTCGAGAATCGAATTTAATCTCGAAATTAGATTTAAAAATAAATTACTTTTTATAAATTTAATTTATAAGTCTAAACTTATTCTATTATTATATTTTATAAAGTATATAAAAATAATAGAGGTAAATTATCTATTTATAATGTGAAGCCTACGCTAAGACTATTTATTACTTATATTATTACTACTATAAGAAGTAGTTATAATATCTATTTAAAACTTAGTAGTATAGCTATGCTAGCCTTCTATTGACTAATCTCAATAGTATAGTTAATGGTGCTGCATTGTAGGGGTGTGTTAGAAATTATACTACAGTACTATAGTGTGTTATAGCTACCCCGTAGGTGGCAAATTAGTATAGGCTTCACATAGTATATAAGTAGCCTACATATCACTCTATAGATAATCAATCCATAACCTCTCTTTAATTCCAACAGGCCGAGATCCAAAAAGGCATAGAATAAGAATTGATGTGTTGCTAAAAGGAAGAACGCGTGTGCGCGGCTTTGTTTTTCTTTTGTAGTCGCTCCGATCTGTTCTCCGAATATGCTCGTTCGATTCACTGCATTACGTTCAAAATCAAGATCAAGGCTGGCCTCGGTGACAGCCAGTACTCAAATACAAATCCTCCGTTCCCCATTCCAAAGATCTCTTACATGCACCATCACTCATTCACTTCTTCTCAAAGTCAGCCGCAATCCCTTTCACATCTGGCCAGCCTGCCGTATCAACCCCCGCCCACTTCGCAATTATTTCGCCACACTTCGTCACGCCCTCAATCTCCTCAACATTCAATCCCATGTTTGACAATCCCTTCAAATGAGTACGCACCGTGACTTCTAATCCCTGGCTGACGATGGCGGTGTAATTGATAAGTTGTGTGTCGACGGTGTCGAGGACGGTGTGATCGCCCCAAAACATGCCGTAAACGACATCCTTGGTCAGCCATTCGAAGTTTTGGCCCCAAGAAGTCCACATGGTCGTCATTTGCTCCTGAGTGTAAAGGTGGGCGAGATAACGCTCGCCTTGAGCCCGGTTGGCGGGAGTGAGGGCGGTGGATTGTCTGAGAGATGGTTATTCAGTGACTGTGGGAGGCATTTCGAGGGAAATAGATTGACGTCAACGATTGACTAGCAGACTTGGTAGAAGACTCGATATGCTCGAATAACAATCTTCAAGAGATAGAACAAGGTGAAAAATAATGGTGTGACATACTTTGTGAAATTTAGATCCGCATCGCCTGTTTGCTCCTCCTTGATCAAGGAAAACAGAGCAACGGCCACTTTCCTAGATGACGAATTTCAATCAACTTCGCTGGTCCCAAATTTGTCTCAATATTGAGTCTGGGAACGGTAAAACGCGGCGAGGACTGTAAATACGCACGGCACCCCTATCGTAATCCATTGTTTCAACAGAAACTCTCGCAATCGCGTGTTGAGCGTCTTTCTTTTCTCGAGACTTTTGTATTCGGGTTGATTGATAAGATAGACCCATAGTTGACCAAGATTGGAAGGGTCGGAATTCGTTATGAGAGCCGATGCCTGATAGTTGGAAGCGATTGTCAATTAATGTAGCTAGAAACGAAAAGAGAGAGCGTGTGAGGGTTCTGGACTAGGAGTAAAATGTCGCCATGGCTTACGGCTATGAGGTACCATCTTTCTGGCCCGAGAGACTCGGGGTATCTTGCTCTGACGACGTCGAAGAGGTGAGGAAGTGTTTCTGATGTGGCAGCCATCAATGTAGCTGACTTGCCTGTGCTTTTTGTGACTTTAGAGTTGATGAAAGGATCAAGAGAAGTGTTGCAGATTTCAAGTCAACGGGACAATTGGAGTGATTCTCAGAGGAAGGATTGGGAATGCAGAGAAAAGACGATGGGACCTGTTTTTGAACAGTGAGCAAGACTGCCCTGCACCATTTGCATCATCGTGCATACAAAATAGATAAAACGCCTTGATGAGCCTATTTAGTAATTTTGATGCACACTGCCGTCATCTACGCATCCGATGGTACCCAGTTCTTTGTTGACTAGTTGCCACAAGTCTCAACTTTGTAGGGCAAATTACAAATTCATACCCCAAACTATGCGATCCTTACAAATTCATACCCCATCTTACATTTTCATACCCCTCACCAAAAAAATGGGGTATGAATTTGTAAGTTGCCAGTCTTTGGGGTATGAATTTGTAAGTTACCATTTCTCGGGGTATGAAAATGTAAGATACCATATTAGCAGCAGCCCTCACGGGGGCCCTGCGACGTCCCTACGGGAGCCCTACGGGGCCCCATTTAGGTCCAAATAGGAGTGTCTGGCTGTCAAGCGCAGTGACCCCCGGGACCACGTTTTTTTGGCTGAGTTGCTAACACAACATCCCTATACCTATAAATCATTAGAAGGGTATTTTAGGGTATTTCAGGCTATCTACCCCAATTGATAGTAACCCGAGTTACCGCTAAAGGGTTAAATAGGGGTATTTACACTTCACGCTGTAGACACCTCTAAGAAGCCCCGCAGGGCTCTCGAAGGAATAATTCCTAATACCAACCCGCCCTATAGATGGTAACTTACAAAATCATACCTCTATAAATAATATCTTACAAAATCATACCCCTATCAATGATATCTTATAAATTCATACTTTATTAAGGTATGAAAATGTAAGATAGAGTATAAATTTGTAAGAATTTCATAGTTTAAGGTATGAAAATGTAATTCGCCCCAACTTTATATTCATCGATTGTCGATGACCCTACTTACCTCATTACTCGTATATTCGTTATTATTACAAATTAGTATTCGAGCTAATATCTCTCACATTAAGAAACGTAATTTATAAATATCTATTATAGAGTCAATTACATTTTTATACCCCTTACTAAAAAAAATAAGATATGAATTTGTAAGTTGCTAGTCTTTGGAGTATAAATTTATAAGTTATTATTTCTTAAAGTATAAAAATATAAGATATTATTAACTTATAGATGTAGTTATCTCTTATATCGACTAAGAGACTAAAAAGCTATATCTAAGAGTATCTATACTTTACGCTACTCGTATTTACTAGAATTTATAATCTCTAAAATTTAATCTTTATAATTTATTATTTTATAACTTTATAATAAAAAACTCGAAGAAAATCTAAAAGAATATAAAATACGACTTTAATATTTTTAAGAGTTTTTAAAATCGAGGTAATAATGATTAATTTATATAATAGCGAAATAAACTTTAATAACTATATCTTAATAAATTACTATATAACTTTATCAATTTAAGCTTAATTATAAAAAAAATGAAACTACAATAATTATATTTTATATTCTTTTAACTTTTTTTTCTAGTTTTAAATTATATTATTATAAAATAATAAATTATAAGAATTAGATTTTAAAGATTATAAATTCTTTATTACGATTTTAATAATCTTACTTATATTATAATTTAATTAAGCTTAGCGTATTAAGATCTTTTAATCTTTCTACTCTATTATAAAATTTATATTTATAATAATTCTATATAAATAATATTCTCTTTATATTATAATATAGAGTTATTATATATACTATTAAGTCTCTAATATAATATTATCTATTTTTCTTCTAAAGCGATAGTAATTTATTTATTAATTATATTAAATATATAGTTAAGAAGAAAGTATATTATTAAGAAGTTAATAGTTATAGCTAAAGAAGCTTACTACTTAAAAGATTATTTAAAAAAAAATCTTTTATTTATATTAGTATATATAAAAGAATAAGATAGAGCTAAGCTTAAAAATTTTAAATTTATATATATAGTTAATTATAAATTTAAAGTTACTACGCTTCTTAATTAGATTAGCTAAGTTATCGCGAATAAATAAAGAGACGTCCGCAACTATCAAAATCTCGCCCTCCCGCGCCTCCCATATTAAAAAAATAGATGTACGTTATTTATAATAGTAATAACTTTTTTATTTTCTATTAAAATTTTGATTTTTTTCTAAAAGTTTAAAGCGCTATTTACGCTTTTCGAATTTTTAAGAATTTTAAAAATTTATCTTATAATTATTAAAGCGTAAGGAATTTAAATATCGCTTATTAAAGATCGCTTATCTATTTACTCGATAGCTCTAATTAAAAAAATAATTATAAATTTAATTTATAGGCCTTTACATCTGCAAATCAAAAGTTCCTTTCCGTATAATTTTCGCCGAGTCCGCATCATAAGTACGATTTAGTACGATTTAGCCTATTAAGTAGACTTTATCTATATTTAACTCTTTTCGCTAGTTCTATCAATTTAGTAACTTTAAAAAATTTTCAGTAACTTCAAAAATTTTACGTAATGTACTCTAAGTACTATTCTATATACGGGGTATATATAATATCAATATATATCATTATCAATATACGCATTATTATACGCTATATTAGAGTATTATTCACGTAACTAATTTCATTAAATTATCTAATTCTATAACTAAATTTGAGTTAGCGTTAATACTTATCGTCGTAGAACCTTATCATCGCAACGTCGATTATTAGAACTTTTCTTTTTTATATATATTACTACTAAACTAGTAGAACTAACGAAAAAGATTAAGATAGTTATTGAACCGGCGGAATTTTGGCTGATTTTTAAGATAGTTACTAAACCGGCGGAATTCTTAATTTCAGCCCTATTCGCAAGATCAGCAATTTGAAATTTAGTAGGAACTTTTCAGATTTGCAAATGTACTCGTAAAGACTAATTTAGCTAAATTAAATAAAAATTTAAAGAAAATAAATATCTTTAATATACTAAAAGAAATAGATCTTAAATTAAATTTTCTTTATATTTTTACGAGTTTAATATTAGCTATAAAACTCTTAATTCTAAATCTAGATAATATTTAAAGTTAAACTATTAGAAATAATTTATAAATATATTATTATTTAGAAGAACTTAAAAACTTCGATAAAAAGATCTTAAATATTATTATATTATTCGCACGATATAAAAAAAAGCGTTCTATCTTTAAAAGATATATTATTAAATTTAATTTAAATTATATCGAAGTATAACTTATAAATATTATCGAAAAAGAGTTAATTATAATCTTTATCTCTATTATTAATTTATAGAATTTTATAAAAAGCGTTATTAAAATTTCTAATATTTAATATAATAAATTAAAGATTTTAATAGAAAACTTTCGAATTATTAATTATAATATTAAGATATTTTAATAATAAAATAAAAAATTTAATTATAATATTATTTAAGCTAAGATAAAGATATTAATAATTATTACTTAATTAAATAATAATAATAATTAATTATTCTATAAGCGAGAAATTAATAATAGACTTTAAGATTTACGTAATAGATATTATATTAGTATTACGAAATTTATTAAAGAAAATAAGAAATTTAAATAAAATTTAAAATATAAAGAATAATAGTTAATAAAGTAATAATCTTATATATTAGTTAATTTAAAAAACTTTAATAAAAAGAATATAAAGATTATATCTTATTAGTCGAGTATTCTTATTAATAGTATTTATTAAAACTTATATTATATTTTTATTATAGATCGCGTAGAGAATATAGAATTAAATAAATAATATTTCGATATTTCGAATTTCTATAGTATTAATAATTAAGATAAGTAGAATAGCTAGCGTTAATACTTTAAAGCGAAATTTAAATAAAACGCTATAATCTTCTTTATTAAACTTAAGAAAATCGATTATATATAAGTTTATTATAAGTTTACTATATATAATATTATTAAAATAAAAGTAGATAAAAATATATTAAACTTTTATTAAATTGTTTAAGAAATAATTAATAAATTAGATAATATATTTAGAATATATAATAAAACTACTAAATCGAATATTAAGATATTTAAATTTAAATTTAATATAAGAATAGTAGATAAGAAGAATCGTTTAAGAATTTTTATATATAATTCTCTATAGCTATTACTTTCTTAAGATCTACTAATATTTATAAGATATTTAATCTAAAACGATTAATCTCTATATATCTAAAATATCGAATTTTAAAATAATCTTTTAGTACTTTTCGAGAATTAGTTATTTTTCTATAAGTATTAAATATAAATCTTTAAGCTATTAATAATATATTAGATTTAAAGAATAAAAAATAAATTAATAAATTAATAATAATTATATAAACTTTACTCTCTTAAATAATTAATATAATACTTTCTCTACTAGAAAAAATAGTAATACTATTATCGAAAATTTCTATATATAAGAATATAAATATCTTAAATTATTAATAAATAGAATTTAAAAAGAAGATAAATATTTTAAATATTTAAAGACTAGATATTATTCTAGCGATAATAATATTTTATATAAAAATATAAATTTATTAATAGAAGAATAAGTTAATATAATTCTAAAAGTCGTTAATATTAAGAAAAATATTCTTATCGAATTATTATAAAAATTGAGAAACTAAATATCTCTAATTAAGTCGCTATTAAAAATTTAAAAGTCTTATATATAAGAAGTAAAGAGTTAGAAAGAGAAAGAATAATCGCTTTCATCTCTCTATTCGGTTATATTATTACTATTAAAATCTCTTTATAAATTAAACGCTAATTAAACTTTTATAAGAAAATTATTATATTAAGAGAATAGATTAAAATTAATTATTTCTCGAATATCGAAGCTTTAATATTAAGCTTTATAAATATATCTATTATTTAATTAAATAAGCTATTTAAAGTAATATTAATATAACTTTATAGATTATAATTAATTAATAATAAATCTATCTTTATTTCTAATATTATATATATAATCTTAATAAAACTTATTTTAGAAGATTATATAAAAGAACTTTAATACTTAATTATCTTATTAAAATAATTTAATATTATTTTAAATATATTATAACTAAAATAGTATAACTTTTATATATTCTTTAGATTTAGAATTATTATATTTAAATATTTAATTTAGATTATTATATATTTAACTATTTATTATATAGTAAATTTATTATTATTTAAAGTAATAATAAGTTTTTAAAAAAGAATTTAAATTATATAGTAAAGATTATATTTAAAGAAAAGAATATAATAGAAATTTTTATTTATATTTTTATTAAGATAACTAAGAAATTAGAGAATTAAATTATTATTATATAATTTTAAGATTTTAAATAACTTTTTAATTCTATTAATAAAAAAGTAAAGTTTACTATTAATATTATTACTATTATAATAAAAGATTATAAGAAATTCTTTTATAAGCTAAAAAAGAAATCTTTAATTATAAAATAGCTATAGAAATAAGTTTTTATAATATACAAGTAAAGGCCCATGAATTAAATTCATAGAGTTGGATTTTTCTAAGTTAAATCGAATTTTAGCCCTAGCCCTAAGTTAAATCGAACTCTAATCGCTTGCTATGCGTTTTTAACCTACTTTCATCACTATAAAATTAATTTAATCTATATAGTATATAGGCATATATGTGCGGAGAGAGGCGCGCTAAGGCCTAATTAGGAAGGTGTAATAATTACCTATAAAAAATAGAGAAAGGCTATATCCTTATGGCAAGAAGTATCGAAATACCGGAAAGAAATGGAGACAACGTGTCAATTAGTGGTGTGAATCCCATAATATCTCCTGCCGCAGTGAAATTTTTCGAATAATGAAATAGCTATAGACATCGGACGGTTTCAATTCGTCCAAATATGCATCGTTCCGGAGTGATGATTTGATGTGGAACCGTGGAGAGCATATAACGTGGGATCTTGGAGAGCTGAGCCGTGTTCTTGACGATGGTGGCCTTGTTGCCGCTTGGTTTCTCCGCAGTGTTCTCCGCATTTGCCTGTTGTAGTTCCTCCTCTTACTCCTCCTCTTGTAGAGTATCAGACTGAGTGGCTAGCTGAGTGGCTGACTGAGTGGATGACTGATATGACGTGGGATCTTGGAGAGCTGAGCCGTGTTCTTGACGATGGTGGCCTTGTTGCCGCTTGGTTTCTCCGCAGTGTTCTCCATAGTGTTCTCCGCAGTGTTCTCCGCATTTGCCTGTTGTAGTTCCTCCTCTTACTCCTCAATGTAGTGGGGATGACAGGCCAAGTTGCAGTGGTGTTCTCCGCTTGCTGAGTGATGATTTGATGTGGAACGGCCAAGTTGCAGTGGTGTTCTCCGCTTGCTGAGTGATGATTTGATGTAGAACCGTGGAGAGCATATGACGTGGGATCTTGGAGAGCTGAGCCGTGTTCTTGACGATGGTGGCCTTGTTGCCGCTTGGTTTCTCCGTAGTGTTCTCCGCATTTGCCTGTTGTAGTTCCTCCTCTTACTCCTCAATTCAGTGGGGATAACAGGCTAAGTTACAGTGATGTTCTCCGCTTGCTAAGTGATGATTTGATGTGGAATCGTGGAGAGTATATGACGTGGGATCTTGGAGAGCTGAGCCTGTTCTTGGTGCTGGGGGCCTTGTTGCCGCTTGGTTTCTCCGCAGTGTTCTCCGCATTTGCCTGTTGTAGTTCCTCCTCTTGCTCCTCAATACAGTGGGGATGACAGGCCAAGTTGCAGTGGTGTTCTCCGCTTGCTGAGTGATGATTTGATATGGAACCGTGGAGAGTATATGACGTGGGATCTTGGAGAGCTGAGCCGTGTTCCTGACGATGGTGGCCTTATTGCCGCTTGGTTTCTCCGCAGTGTTCTCCATAGTGTTCTCCGCAGTGTTCTCCGCATTTGCCTGTTGTAGTTCCTCCTCTTGCTCCTCCTCTTGTAGAGTATCAGACTGAGTGGCTAGCTGAGTGGCTGACTGAGTGGATAATTGATATGACGTGGGATCTTGGAGAGCTGAGCCGTGTTCTTGACGATGGTGGCCTTGTTGCCGCTTGGTTTCTCCGCAGTGTTCTCCGCATTTGCCTGTTGTAGTTCCTCCTCTTGCTCCTCCTCTTGTAGAGTATTAGACTGAGTGGCTAGCTGAGTGGCTGACTGAGTGGATATGATATGACGTGGGATCTTGGAGAGCTGAGCCGTGTTCTTGACGATGGTGGCCTTGTTGCCGCTTGGTTTCTCCGCAGTGTTCTCCGCATTTACCTGTTGTAGTTCCTCCTCTTACTTCTTCTCTTGTAGAGTATCAGACTGAGTAGCTAGCTGAGTGGCTGACTGAGTGGATGACTGAGTGACTGGCTGCGACGCGTCTTGGGAGGTAGCATCGCCTGGGGGCGTTAGTAGGGGCTCTAAGAGGCGGGTAAAGAGGTATACGTGCCTTAGACGTTGAGTAACCTTTAGGCGAGGGGTACCGAAGACGATTATATTTATATTGGTGGAATTGGTAGAATTGGTAGAATTGGTAGAATTAGTAGAATGGTGGAAGAATAACAAACAGGTGGAAGGATTATTATCCGATCCCGGACGCGTCTGGTGTGACTACCATGACTACCATATTTGAATGTCCATTTAATCCACCAATAGTAGGCCAAACTTCATAATTTTTACAGCGTTAGAAAGCGCAAAGCGAGCTCTACAATTTGAGGAATTATGAAGAAACTGTATGTATCGCAGGCTGAGTACTTCAAAGTGTAAAACTTCTATATACAAATTTTTGATGAGGGAGATACGGGAGGGCTATCGGGCTGACTCAGCCGGTCTAACTAAAAAGCGTATAGGACCCGAATTGATGATTGGCTGCACTTTACAAATTCAAGGTTAAAAAAAAATCCTATCTTTTTTTTTTTTTTTTTATATATTTATATTATATAAATTTTTTTATTTTTTTATTTTTAAATTTTTTTTATTTTTTTTTTTTTTTTTTTTTTTAAATAAAAAATAAAAAATTAAAAAATTAATTTTTTAATTTTTTAAATTTTTTTTAAAAATTTAAAAATTTTATTTTAAAATAAAAATATTATTAAATATTTATATAAAATATTATTTAATATATTTTTTTTTTTTTTTTTTATATTTTTATTATAAATATTAAATTTATATTTTTTTTTTTTAATATTTAATTTATATTTTATTTTTTTTTTTTTTTTTATTTTTTTTAAATATTTTTTTTTTTAAAAAAAAATTTATTATTAAAATATATTTTAAAAAAAAAAAATTAAATTTTATTTTATAGTATCTTTAAATGAAAAAAGAGTAAAAAAGAATTATAAAAAAATTATATTTTTTTTTTTTTTTTTTTTTTTTTATTTATTTAAATTTTTTTTTTTGTTTTATAATTTTTTTTTTTATTTTTTAAATATTTTTTAAAATTTTTTTTAAAAATTTTTAAATTTTTTTTTTTTTTTTTTTAAAAAAAATTTTTTTTTTTAAAAAAAATAAAAAAAATATTAATTTAAAAAAAAAAAAAAAAAAAAAAAAAAATTTAAAAAAGTTATCTCTTTTTTAAAATTAAAAAAAAAAATTTTTATATTAAAAAAGTTAAATATCTAAAATTAATTATTATAATAAAAAAAGTAGAAATAGATATATTATATAATAAAGATATATAAGTATTTCTAAGATTCGCTAATTTCTATTAAAAGTTTATTATAAAATATTTTAAAATTATTATATCTTTAATAAATCTTACTTATTCTTAATAGAAGAAAGATTAATTAAACTTAGCGTATTAGAATCTTTTAGTCTTTCTACTCTACTATAAAATCTATACTCATAATAATTTCATATAACTAATATTCTCTCTATACTATAATAAAGAGTTATTATATATATTATTAAGTTTCTAATTATTACGAGCGTATTCTTAATATACCACTTAGCCCTATAGCTAGCGAGCCTTAACGAAGATATTCTCTACTATATTATATCTTCTTTCCACTTATATAGTTCGATAGCCTTATTATTCTAGATCTATCTCACCTATACTAATATCGCATTTATACTAATTCTAATATTATAATAAAGTTTCTTCGTATATCCCCTGACGAAGAGAACTAATAAGTATTTTTCACTTTCTGCTTAGAGCAAGCGACCGAGCCTAATAAAGAAAACGCTGGGTATTTCTATTATATAGAAGCCCTACTACATATTTAAATCACAAATTACCTATATTATTCGAAAGAACCTATATTAAACAACCTACATCATTAACGGTAACTCAATTTATTAAAAAACGAGTTCCCTACATCGAATACAAGAAATCCTTCTCCGCTTCATTCCCCGCAAAAAGTTTATCACTAGTCAATAGACGCCCGGCGGACTTTCTACCATTTAAAAGAACACTCTTTAGAGTACTCATAGGCTTCACCGCGACTTAATTGGCCAAAAAACGAGTGTTATAGACTCCCGCGAAGAAATAACACTATTTCGGATATTACAGCCAAATTTCAACACTCAACACAGAGATCTACTACCTTTCTCGACTCGTATACGCCTTCACAGTACCGGAGTTCTAGAGATCTCTTTATTCCACTCGACAAAGACACTACTAGCCAAAATCGCCATTTCTACGCCTATCTTCTTCGCTCCATTTTCACTTACATTCAACACATCATGAGTTTCTCAAATTCTTACTCAAATCCACCTACATTAATACCAAGATATATACCTCCACATCGCCGATCACCTATATACCGCGACCACCCTTACCTTATATACGACGACCTACATAGAAGATATTCACCTCCCAACTCGCTATCACTCCGCATACCACGTATACAGCGATCTCTATCTACTGAGGACCTTTATTAGTGATATCGTAGAACATCGAGTCAGCCAGGGGAGAATCAGGCTCAAGAACCCGAGGCACAAAGCCAAAACCCGCCTGGCATCTCCGCTCCGCCCCCGTCGCCATTTCACACCAATCAAGAGGAGATACCAGGACATCAAGAGGAGACGCAGGGCCAAAACTCGGCTAGCATCTCTGCCCTTCCACCCCCATCCCCACCACCACCCATACCACGAGATTTCGAGACACTTAGAGCAAATCGACAACCGCAAATCAGACAGCCACTCAGCCCAAGGCTACCAGATCCACCTATCTTCACGGGCACTAATTTAATATCATTCGATGACTGGAAAATGAGAATTCAAGACAAGCTTACTCATAATGGTGATTATTTTCTCATCGATATCTTTAAAATTACCTACGTTATAATAAGACTTAGAGGGGAAGCCAGTTAGCATATATCTATTAGACGACGATATCGCTTATACTCTATAGTCGATAATCTTCTAGATTATTTAAGTAACGTATATAAGATACTCTTATTCGTTCTTAGAGAAATCTATTAATATACTTACGATAAAATAAGTTAAGGAAGTCAATTATTTCTCAAATTCTACGATGATCTTATTAAGTATATCGAATGTAATTTTAGAAATAATAGTCTTAACGATCTTAGGAATAATAGTCTAATAAACGATATATAAAAGAAATCGAAACTTCGTTTATATAACTTAATTAATCTATTAATAAGAAATTAAACTATATCTAAATTAAAGAAACGTATTATAAGAATATAGCTTTAATATTAATAATCTATTAAGGGATTCGCTAAGAAGAAGATTAAAAGATTCGCGGAGTAATACGTAAAAGTAAAGACTAAGACTAATATAAAGAAGAGTAAATACTTAATTATAACTCGCCTTACTTTTAATATAGAGAATTTAAGTCTTACTAAGATAGAGGATCTTACGAATAAGAATTAGACTTATATATAAAAGTATAGTAAATACTTCGAACTCGATATAGATTTCGATAAAGTATACGAGCTTAGTTGCTAGGGCTTTCTATAAGCGACTCGATAATACTTCGAATATCGTATTTTTAAACGAATTAAAATCATTCGATATTAGAATTACCTTCTTTTTTTATATTAAGAAATCGATTCCCTAGACCTATATTACTTATTAATAGTCTTATATTAGATTTATTAAGTAGACTCCTCTTATTATTATATATCTAAAGAGCTTTCGAAGCTATAATACGTTATCTATAGATCTTACTATCGTCGTCGATAGTCTTTATTAATATCGATTATATAATATTCTATAAAGAAACTCACTTAATATTAAATTAGAGTTTTAGCGCCTACGGCTCGATTCGATTCGAGAGATCTTAACTAATTAAATTATATTATTTTATCGATTTCTTCTTTATTATAAATATAGAATTAGATAATTATCGTATAGTAAATTATTTTTCGATTATTATTTATTTAATTCTTTATAAATTCTCGTTAAATTAAAAGTCTTTTAACGCTATAATAAAGTATAAGATAACGCGCTAGCGGAATCTCCGGGACGCGATATTACTATCGTCGTCGCCGTCGAAGAAAGATACTAATTTAACCTAATATACTAATATTAAAAGTTCTTTATTTTTATAAATTTTCAGCGAGCATAATACATATGTATGCGATGAAATTATTTAGTTCTTTCGAAGGCCTATAATAGATAGGCTGGACGGGAGAAGAACTTAGAGAATCTTATCGATACAAGATATAGCTATATCTCCGAGGATCTCAATCATCTTCCAGCCAAGGCCTACACCGACTATGGATGTTTGAAGATATAAGGCAAGTAATGAGCCTACATCTTCGATCTATCAGCCATAGAGGGCCATGGCTATTTGAGAGAGAGGGTAGTATTACGAGCGTATTCTTAATATACCACTTAGCCCTATAGCTAGCGGGCCTTAACGAAGGCATTCTCTATTATATTATATCTCCTTTTCATATATATAGTTCGATAGCCTTATTATTCTAGTTCTATCTCACCTATACTAATATCGCACCTATATTAATTCTAATACTAATATTCTAGTAGATTACAAATTCTAGTAAATACGAGTATAGATAAGATATTCTAGAATATTCGATAAACGTCGACGTCGAGGCAATAAATTTAATCGAGATTCTTTTTCTATATTTAATAGCTTTCTTATTTTAATTATTAAATAACTTTACTATTAATAATTTAATATATCTTAAATTACTACTCTATCTACTTCTAATAAGAACGAATTAAATTAAGCCTTAAAGTAGTAAAAAAAAGCTATAAAAATTAATAAGAGATAGATATTTCTTAAAAAACGTAATAATCTTCTCTAGCGTATTCTACTACTTCTAGAGTATTAATTAATAATAATTAAGTATTAAATAGCTATTAATTATCTTTTAAGTAATCTATTTCTTACTTCACGTATTATATTTAATCTTATATAAACTACTACTATTTAGAAAATACTTTAAAATAATATTAATTTATATATCTCTATTTAAAGTTCTCGCGATTCTTATTAATACTCTATAACTATATTAGAGCTTAAAATCTTTAATCTATATAAGAATTTTTTACTTTTCTACTATTTATAATTATTAGAAGACTAATAGAATTATATCTATAACTTTAATAAATTCTTTCTCTATCTCTATACTATTAAAGATATTACGAGATAATTATAATTAATAAGACTTAAAGACTATTCGAATATACTTTATATATCGTAAAAATATTTAAAATCGAGGTTTTAGATAAGAGATTAGTAGAAATAGAGATAATACTCTTAAGATATACGAGAAGTATAAAGTATATTAAATCTTTTTATATCGTAAAGAAGATTACGTAAGACGATTTTATATAAAAAAAAATTAAACTCTATATAATAGATCTAGACTATATTTATTAAATTATATTAATATAATAGAATAGTAATCGAAATAATAGTACGAAGAAAATAATTTATTATCTCTCGATATTTATCGAATAGCTTTTTAGTCTAGCGATAACTCGAGCTATTAATAGACTATCGGGTTATCGACTTAAGATGAATTTTAAACTATCTATCTATCTTATTATACCTCGAAATCTTATTTTAAAACTTCGTTTCTATTTAATACTAACGCTACTCGCGAGAAAAAGATAATAATTCTAAACTACTATAATAACTTATAAAATTATATCTCTATAGATAATAACTTATAAAATTATATCTCTATTAATAATATCTTATAAATTTATATCTTATTAAAAAAATAAGATATAAATTTATAAGTTACTAGTCTTTAAGATATAAATTTATAAGTTATTATTTCTTAGAGATATGAAAATATAAGATATTATTAACTTATATAAATTATTAAAATAATATTTAGAGAATTTTAAACTAGTAACTTTAATTATTATTAATTCGAGTTATCGCTAAACTAGTATAATAGAGATATTTATACTTTACGCTATAAAAACCTCTATTTAATTCTTTATAAGATTCTTTATAAAGCTCTCGAAGAGATAATATCTAATATTAATCGTCTCTATAGATGATAACTTATAAAGTTATACTTCTAGTAATAATATCTTATAAATTTATACTCTACGAGTAAAGATTTATAAATTAAATTTATAATTATTTTTTTAATTAGAGCTATCGAGTAAATAGATAAGTAATCTTTAATAAGCGAACTTTAATAAGCGATATTTGAATTCCTTACGCTTTAATAATTATAAGACTATATTTAAAAGATTTTTTTTTTTCTCTAAAAGCCTATATTTCGTTCTATAATTTAAAAAAAATCTTAAAATTTTAATAGAAAATAAAAAGTTATTTTAAAATTAAATAATATATATCTATTTTTTAATTATTATTATTCGACTATTAAGCGAACTCTAATAAACGATATTTGAATTTCTTACGCTTTAATAATTATAAGACTAAATTTAGAAATTCTTTTTTTATCTAAAAGTCTATATTTTATTTTATAATTTAAAAAAAAAATCTTAAGATTTAATAGAAAATAAAAAAGTTATTCTATATATTAATAATATATATCTATTATTTTAATAAGAGAGCTCGAGAGAGCTAGCGAGCTAACTTAGATAGTCTAGTTAAAAGACGTAATAATCTTAAATTTATAATTAACTATATATATAAATTTTAAATTTTTAAGCTTAATTTTATCTTATTCTATTATATATACTAATTAAGATATAAAAATATAAGATAAGATATAAATCTATAATTTATTCTATTATATTATTATTTCTATAATTTCTTTAAAACGTTAGATTAAGATTATAATTACTTATTTATATAAAATAAGTATAAATCTATAAATTAAATTTATAGAGTCGAATTAAACTAAGTTAAATCGATCTTTTATTACTTTCTATACGATATTCGAGTATTAATCTACTTCTATTATTTAATTTTATAAGAAAACGTAGAAAATTCGTAATGTTAAAATTCGATAAAGTCGACGTAATATTAAAATATCTACTTTCTATTAAATTTATATAATATATTTATAATATAATACTAGATTATTACTACTATTAAAGCTTCTATTATAAATAAATTAATAAGTAATCTATTAATTAATAAATAGATCGTTGTTATTACTTTTTATTATCTTTTATTTTACTATATCTTCTTTAATTTCCTCTTTTTTTACTTTTCTTTTTCTACTATCTTCTTTTTCTCTTTTATCTCTTTTATTTCTTTTATTTCTTTTATCTCTTTTATCTCTTTTATCTCTTTTATCTCTTTTATCTCTTTTATCTCTTTTATCTCTTTTATCTCTTTTATCTCTTTTATCTCTTTTATCTCTTTTATCTCTTTTATCTCTTTTATCTCTTTTATCTCTTTTATCTCTTTTATCTCTTTTATCTCTTTTATCTCTTTTATCTCTTTTATCTCTTTTATTTTTTTATCTTCTTATTAATTCTATTATTATAATTATAATAAAACCTATAATAAAGACTTTAATAGAGTTTATTTATATTATTATCGCGAAATAGTATTTTATCTTTTTTTCTCGCTATTATTATAATAATAAAGCGAGTAATAATAATAATAATAATATTAATATAAAAATTATTATAAAAGATATAAAGATTTTTTAAAAACTTTTATCTTTCTTTATATTTTTAAAAATATTTAAAGTAATTTAATATAAGATTTAAAGTTTTTATTTAAATTAATTTATAGCGAAGTTATTCTTTTATTATAAATAACTTAATATTTTTAATTTAAACTTATTTTTTTTTTAAGTATTTCTCTTAATTAAATTATAATTAATAATTTAAAATAAGATATTAATAACGAGAGTAAATTATATACTTTATTAAGCTTTTCTAATAATATAATATATAATTCTATATTAGAAAATTAACTATTAGTTATAAAGTTATTTTCTTTAAATAGTTTATTATTATATTAAAAGATTTAAATAAAATATTACTTATTAATATATATAAAAGAATAAGATAGAATTAATCTAAAAAATCTTAAATTTATATATATAGCTAATTATAAATTCGAGTTCGCTACGCTTTTTAATTAGACTAACTAAGTTATCGCGGATAAATAAATTAGCGTTCGCAACTATTAAAATCTCTTACTCTAATTTTAACCCTTAAATAACTTTACTATTTTCTATTAATTTTTTTTTTAAATTATAGATCGCACTTTACGCTTTTCAATAATATAATAATTATGAAATTCGATCTTATAATTATTAAAGTGCAAGGAATTCAAATATCCTTCATTAAAGATCGCTTATCAAAGACCGCTCACCAAATTTACTCGACAGCCCTAATTAAATAAAACGGTTATGAATTTAATTCATAGGCCTTTACTCGTTAAATATTTAAATATTTATTAGTTTATTAGTTTATATAAAAGAATAAGATAGATTTAAATTAAAAAAACTTAAATTTATATATATAGTTAATTATAAATTCGAGATTATTACGCTTTTTAATTAGACTATTTAAGTTAGCTCGCTAGCTCTCTTAAGATCTCTTATTAAATAAATAGATATACGTTATTTACATATAGAATAGCTTTTCTATTTTCTATTAAAATTTTAAGATTATTTTTTTAAATTATAGAGTAAAGATTACGCTTTTCGATAATATAAAAGTTTTAAAATTTTATCTTATAATTATTAACGAATAAGGATCTCAAATATCGCTTATTAAAGTTCGCTTATTAAAGTTCGCTCGATAGCTCTAATTAAAAAATAGATATATATTATTTAATTTTAAAATAACTTTTTTATTTTCTATTAAAATTTTAGAATTTTTCTTTTAAATTATAGAATGTAATATAGGCTTTTAAATAAAAAAAGAAAAATTAAATTTAGTCTAATAAATATTTAAAGATAAGAAGTTTAAATATCGCTTATTAAAGATCGCTTATTAAATTTACTCGATAGCTCTAATCTAAAAAAATAGATTTAAATTTAATTTATAGATCTTTACTCGTATAAAAAGAATAAAATAAAAAGAATAAATAAAGTAATAGAAAACTATAATAGATATAATTACGTTACGTTAAGTTTAATATATTATTTAATTAAACTAGCGATCGTTAAATAGAATTAATTTTACTTTAAATTATTCTTTTAAAATTCTTTATTAAATCTATCTATATCGTATATTAATCGAAAAGATATAATATATTCTATAGAATATTTTATATTAAGTAATATAATATCGTATTCGAGTATAATATAAATAGAATCGAATATTATATTATATTTCTAATATGAATTTAGAATCTTAACGATATATATTATAATATAGTATATCTATAATATTATATTATAGAACGAGTAAAGGTCTATAAATTAAATTTATAATTTTTTTCTTAATTAGAGCTATCGAGTAAATAGATAAGCGATATTTAAATTCCTTACGCTTTAATAATTATAAGACTATATTTAAGAATTCTTTTTTTATTTAAAAGCTTATATTTCGTTCTATAATCTTTATAAAAATGTTAAAATTTAAATAGAAAATAAAAAAGTTATTCTAAAATCAATTAATGTATACCTGTTTTTTAATTAGAGCTGTCCGGCTATCGAGCGAACTTTAGTAAGCGATATTTGAATTCCTTGCGCTTTAATAATTATTATATCAAATTTTGAGATTCTTAAAAATTTGAAAAGCGTAAATAACGCTCTATAATTTAAAAGAAAAATCTCAAAATTTTAATAGAAAATAAAAAAGTTATTCTATTTGTGAATAACGTATCTTAATTTTTTAATAAGAAAGGCGTAAGAGAGCGAGATTTTAATAGTTATAAACGCTAATTTATTTATTTATAATAACTTAGTCGATCTAATTAAAGAGCGTAGTAACTCTAAATTTATAATTAATTATATATATAAATTTAAAATTTTATAACTTAGCTCTATCTTATTCTTTTATATATACTAATATATATATAAAATATTTTAATTAAGATTTCTATATTTAGAAGTATAAGTAGCTATTTTAATTATTATTTTAATTAACGATTAATCGTATAACTATAATATCGTAGTATTTTACTACTATAACTATTACTATTATAGCTATTACTATTATAATTATTACTATTATATCTATTATTATTATACTTATTATCGAAATATAATTCTCGTATATCTTAGTTATTATATTTTTTAATTATCTAATTTTATACTATATTTAAAATCTAATCTCGAAGAGACTTTAAAGAATTAATTTATTTATTCTATATCTTATATATCTAATATTTTAATAGCTATTACTACTATAACTATTATTATTATAGCTATTATTAAAATTATTAAAATTCTTAGCCCTTAAGCTTTTTAGTCTTCTTAGTTACCTTATTAAATTAGCTATCTAAATTTATTCTATATATAGAATCTCGTCTTAGAGTGCTTCTAAAGTAATTAATCTATTCTTCTTAAATATTTTAATAGATTATAAGCTCGGTTCCGACGCTTTTATAACGCTACTATATATATTATCGTTATTATATATCTTTATAAACTCTAGCTCTAATTTCTATTAATTTCAAGTACTTATTATACTAGTACTAGTATTAGTACTAGTATTAATTATAGTCTAACGAGTTATCTTAGATTTATTCTTTAAGTTATTTATTTATTAATTTACTAAGATAAACTACTTAAAGTAACTTATTAACGTATATATCTTATTACGTAAATAAAAGTTATAAAAATATACTTAAGAGATCTCTTTTAGAATATTAACCGTTATAGCTCTAGCTAAATAAAAGAATTCTTTTAAAGAGACTACTAATACGATAATACTTACTATTAATAATCTTATTAAATAACGACTTATAGCTAATAAGTTCAATTATAACTTTAAAATAATATTCTATCTCGCGAATCTCTATTATCTCATCGGGGATAATGAATTTATACGTTTTATCGTATAATATTATACTATTAAATATAATAAATTCGACTTCGTAATCGACTATATTACTTATATTAAGTTATTTAAAGAGCGTATTATAGCTATTAACGTTAAACTTACACTTAATAAATAAATAATTCTTTATCTATCGATATTTCTTCTCGATTATCTTTAATATTTAATTAAAATCTAGGCTATTACCCTCGATATAACGGCTTATAAAGCGATAAATATACTTCTAGAAGAGAGAGAGAAAGGAGAAAAAGTTAAAGCTTACGAAGATAAAGGAGATAGCTAGTATATTTATAAATATAAGAGTTATAAATAAAAGTAATAATCGAAAGAGTTATAAGATATATAATAAGATATATAGACTAGTATATTATATCGAGTATTCGAAATTAACTTTAAAGTAATATTATAAGATAATAAGAGATATAAAGCGAAAGCGTATCGAGAACGAGACTATTATAGCGATTATATTTTCTTTTTAAATATTAGATAATATAGAGTCTAAAGACTTATAAATATTAGATGATATAAATACTAGAATAATATAGAGTCTAAAGGGCTTACGAATACTAGACGATATAAATATTAGAATAATATAGAATCTAAAGAGCCTATAACGCTATAGAGGCGATAAGATATTTATATAATTACATGTTTTTTATTAATAGGCTAATACGCTTAACTATAGAGGCGTATTAAAATTATTAAAATTCTTAGCCCTTAAGCTTTCTAGCCTTTTCAGTTACCTTATTAAATTAGTTATCTAAATTTATCCTATATATAGAATCTCGTTTTAGAGTACTTCTAGAGTAATTAATTTATTCTTCTTAAATATTTTAATAGCTATTACTATTTATTATTAAAATAGTTTATAATTATATAATAGCTATAATAGTAATAATTATAATAGTAATAGTTATAATAATAATAGCTATAATAGAAATAGCTATAATAGAAGTAGTTATAATAGAGTTAGTTATAATAGAATTAATTATAATAGATAGTTATAATAGTAATAACTATAATAATAATAGCTAATATAATAGTTAACTAGAATAATAATTAGAATAGCTATTTATACTTCTAAATATAGAAATCTTAGTTAAAATATCTTATATATATATTATTTTATAATATAATATTATAGATATATTATATCGTAATATATATTATTAAGATTCTATATTATACTAGATATAAAATTATATAAATATTAATATTTTATATCTTATTAGAGTATAGTATAATAGATTAATATACTATATTATATTATATCTTTTTAATTAATATCTATATAAAATAAGAAAGAAAGAGATAGTTTATCGATTAACGATATAGAATTTATAGATTATTTAACGCTTAAAGATAGTAATATAAACGAAGCTCTAGAGATAGAAGACGCGATATAAATATATAATATGGCGTCGTAGTAATAAGTGAGTAAAGAAATTATTACTCGCTTTAACGAAATATTAATCTATTATCTTATATAAATTATAACTTTCTATTTAACGAATAACGACGTTATTTAATCGTCGTCGATTTAACTAGCTAGATACGATATACTATATTAATAAAACGTTTTTTACTTTTTTTTTTTTTCCCCCTCTGCCTTACTCTATTAAATCTATAGAGGGTTATCTTAAGGCCCGAGGGCCTTATACTAGAGCCTCTAGACTCGATAAGCGCTAGACTTCCGCGAGTTTAAAGATTAAGAATATTTTAACTTAATACTAACTTCTTTATTATTAAATCGAATTTTAGATTTACTAAAATTAATAAAAGAATTATATCTTATTTTAATAATTTTTTTAATTTAATTAAAGAATTAAAAGAGATTAAGTATAAGAATTAATATAAAATTTAAAATAATTTAAATAATATTAAAAGATTAATCTTAGCTTTATTTTTTATATCTTTTAAAGATAGATTTAAATAATATTATTAACTATAAAACTTTATTTTTAGAATAAAAAAATTAAAATATAGAGTTAAAAATTAAAAGAAACTAAGTTAAAAAATTAAAGAAAATTAAGTTAAGAATTAATTATTAATATAAAATAGTTTAACTTAATATTAAACTAAATTTAAGAAATTTGAATTTTATAAATAAAATAAGATTTAAATTTAAATTAAATTTTTTTAAAATTAAGAAATTTATACTATAAATTCGAGATTATAAAAAAAAAAAAATCTTAATCTTAAGAAATTATATAATAAATAATTATATAAATCTAATAAAAAGAATTAATAATAGAGATATAATATTTAATAATTACTTGAAATATTTATAGATTAAGAGTTATAATAGATTTAAAAATATAATATAATTCCGGTATATCGCGAGTCGCGTCACCCCCAAATTCGACACCCAAGTGCAACCATATTCAACTCCTTAGACCTCAATCATCCTGCAATCTTCTCGTGGTGTAGAGAGCTTCAGTACTCTTGGGTCACATCTGTGTGGACACGTCTGTCAATCAAATCGAATATGGAGGACTTGTCAGACCCTCCCACGGACATCAACCCGTACGAAGTCCTTGAGATCGAGAACACTGCCACGTCCGGCGATGTCAAGTCCGCATACAAGAAGCTAGCTTTACGATATCATCCAGGTATGCTCAGATAGCATGGCATAACGTCCAACGCTTACGAGCTCTCAGACAAGGCGCATCCCGATGCCAAAGACACTGCCCACGCCAAGTTCCAAGAAATTGCCTTCGCGTACGCCATTCTCTCGGACGAGCGACGGCGCAAACGCTACGATACTACGGGAAATACCTCAGAGTCTCTTGATCTCGAAGACGACGACTTCAATTGGACTGATTTCTTCCGGGCACAGTGGGCGGATACTGTTACGTCGACTACCATAGGCAGCTTCAAAGATAGATACCAGGGCTCAGATGAAGAGAAACGTGATGTTCTAGTCTCTTATACCCAAGCTCAGGGCAAGCTCAACTCTGTATTCAGTCAAGTCATGCTCAGCAACCCTCTCCATGACGAAGATCGATTCCGTGAATACATAGATCACGCGATTGAGGATGGCGAGGTCGAGGCATACGACGCGTACGCCAAAGAACCCCAGAAGCAAAGAGATCAACGACAGGCAAGAGCAAAGAGAGATGGGAAGGAGGCCGAAGATTATGCGAAGAAGTTGGGAAAGTACGATCAAATCTTCGGTGATGGTTCTGGCAAATCGAACAAGAAGGGGTCGAAACAGGATGAAGGCCCAGATCTTACGGAGCTGATACAGCAGAGACAGAGAAGCAGAGCAGACACATTCCTCGATGATCTTGAAGCCAAGTACGTGGAACCAAAAAGGAGTAGTGCCAAGCGCCAGAATGGAAAGAAGAGAAAGCTCGAGGAACCTCCCGAAGAGCTTTTCCAGAGAAGCCAACAGAAGAAGCAGAAGGCAGCACAACCTGAAGACTATGATGAGGACGAAGAGGAGATAGACCTGGAAAACGCTACTCCGGTATCTGAGGACGAGGATGAAGAAGAAGTGCAGCCGGCCAAGACAAGGAAGAGGGTTGTGAGAGGGGGAAAGGGAAGGAAGAAGGGTATTGGTCAAAAGAAATAGCACGAAAGCCGGATGGTGGCTGGAGAGAAGTCTGAGAATCTAACCATTGGATAAGCAATCGTCAGGATGACCTTTGCACCCTAAGACAGTACACGCGTCATGGGTATCGACCATGGAGTACCTTTCGATTCTTACTACAACCGGGCGTTCTCAGCTCGTGTCGCATAAGGAGAAGGAGAATTCGCGGCATTCGTGGAGTTTGTAGTCATCCAGAGCATGGTCTTGAAGCGATTTACAGCATCAATAAAGCATGAAGTTCAATTCGGGTAGAAGAAAGGAGTCGATCAGCACATAGACCAATCAAATCCACGGACCCTTCCACATACTAGATGATGAGTCTCTGAGCGTGACTACCAATCAATGCTGGACCATCAGAGGAATGGCTGTCTTTCCAATCGATGCCATTCTTCACGGTCTGGAAGATAAAATTGAGTATTGAGTGAAGGCTCCCCCCAACATTTTGGTTGCCTGTGAGGGTGCCTGCCGGAGCTGATTGCTAAAGCCTCAGCCTTACCGTATCGAAACTTTGCTCTAGTGTGGAATTCTTAGCGTAATTCCACCTCTACTCAAATCGCAATACAAAGCGCGTCTTCATTCTCCTCTAATCTAAGCTCCAAGTCTCTCTCCCCAACTCATTACTTTTTGCAAACTACACTATGCGCCTTTAAGCGGGGTGCTAGACCTTTCTACTGCTGGACATATTGCGCTCTGCCTGCGCGTTCATCGTGTGACTGGACACTTCGTCTCTCGTCTCTCATGTTTTAACACTTGTATTCCGCATCTCCACTAATCCCACCCCTTTGAAGGCACACACAACCATCGCCGATATAATCAGCAACGATGTCTTTCTCAGGATTTGGACAGAATAGCAACCAGCCGCAGCAGAGCGCCGGCTTTGGTGGGTTTGGCTCAAACAATAATACTACAGGCACAGGTAGGTCATTTCTCAATCTCCCCTTCATGGCGCCGAAGCTGGTCCACGGGCTTCCATCGGCGCCCACTGGTACCATCACGACGCCCCGGGAATATCACCGTCTGACTCCCCCATCTTATGGCATCTAGGCTTCGGTCAACCACAGAACAGCGGCTTCGGTACTGGCAGTGGCTCAACACTCTTCGGCAGCAGCACAAATACTGGCGGTGGCTTTGGATCAGGTACGTTCATGGTTCAAGCTGTCTCGGATCGACCTTCGAATGCTAGTACATTCGCGGTGATCCTTGAAGTGGAACTTGGAAAGGGCAGCACTTCTTCTGGGCATCTTTGCAGTCGCTGTGATCGCCATCTTTATGATAGGATCCAACATCTGCGCAGACCTTGTATGATTGAAGAAGATGTCACGCCACTTGTCTTCCGGCTCCTTTGATCCACGCGAAAACTTCCATCCATTGCTAAGCTCTTCCCGAACACCGAGCTAACGGGAAATCTGTTACAGGTACGGGAAGCTTTGGAGTTGCCACGACTAACACCACTCCGTTTGGACAAAATCGCCCAGCCTTTGGCGCTTCAACTACTACAGGCGGAACTGGCCTTTTCGGCAGTGGTACAGCTACCGCAGGACCTACTAGTGGATTCGGAGGATTTGGCAGCACTACCAACAACAACAATACTTCTGGTGGAGGCTTGTTCGGGTCGACTCAGAAGCCAGCCTTTGGAGGTGGGAACACCGGAGGGGGCTTATTCGGCACTGGCAACGCGGGGGGAGGGTTTGGTTCGACCAACAACCAGCAGCAAACCGGTGCATTTGGAGCCCCTATTAGCTCGGCTCTTGGCACGAACAATGCTGAATGTCAGGGTACCGGCAGCACGCCGTTCTCGGCGTACACTGAGAAGGAGGGTACGGGCAACACGAACAATCACTTCCAAAGCGTCAGCTTTATGCAGCCATATAAGAATTTCTCTTTCGAGGTTAGTGCCTTCATCCTAGTGTGCGAGACCCAAGACTGACCATTCGCAGGAGCTGCGTCTAGCGGATTACAACCAAGGAAGACGCTTCGGTAATGCCAGCGGCCAGCCTGCAGCATTCGGACAGACCAACTTCGGAGGGTTTGGACAACCACAGAATACGACAGGTGGTTTTGGCCAACCAGCAAACACAGGAGGCGGGCTCTTTGGTCAACCCCCTACGGCATCATCCTCTCCTTTCGGCAGTACTCAGCCAGCTCAATCTGGTTTTGGCACCGGCACTGGTGGCGGCCTCTTTGGTTCAAAACCTGGAACCAATGGCAGTCTCTTTGGGCAAAGCAACGCTGCTTCGACGTCCCAGCAAAGTGGTGGCATTTTTGGTACTACCGGAGGAACAAATGCCGGATTCGGCTCAGGAGCTGGCACTGGGTCCGGATTTGGTGGTGGAGGCGGTATATTTGGTGGCAACAATGAACAACAGCAACAACAGTCGAAACCATTCTCATTTGGTGGGACAACTGCCACGACTGGAGGAGGTTTTGGGACTGGCAGCAGTGGGTTCGGTACCAATAACAATACTACAACCAACACCAGCGGTGGTATATTCGGCAATGCTGGCCAGACCAACACTCCTTTTGGGCAAACTCAGCAGCAGCCCGCTCAACAAAACCCATTCGGCGGCTTTGGGACTCAAAATCAAAACCAGAGCAATAGCCAACCACCTTTCGGAGGCTTTGGTACCCAGCAGCAACAAGAGCAAAAGCCAGGCGGTATATTCGGCGGCCAAACTGCAAATAACACAGGGGGGGGTGGCCTGTTTGGGAATCTGAACCAGAACAATCAACCACAGGGCTCTTCAGGAGGTCTTTTTGGAACTAACAACAACAACCAGTCGTCCGGAAGTTCGCTCTTCGCGCCCAAGCCAGCTGCGACAGGTGGTAGCCTTTTCGGGACGACCAACACAGGCAATTCAAACCAGGGCGGTGGCCTCTTCCCGGGTTTTGGCAACAACAATAACAATGCCAACCAGAACCAGCAAAACCAAGCCGGCGGCCTGTTCGGTAACAACAACAATCAACAGCAAAAGCCCGGAAGTCTGTTTAGCGGCTCTACAGGAAGCACAGGCAGTGGCCTGTTTAGCAACCTGAACAACAACAACCAACAGCCCACGGGTGGCAGCTTGTTCGGCTCGAACAATCAACAGCAGCAACAGCAAGGTGGAAGCCTCTTCGGCAACACCAATAATAACCAGGGTTCAAGCCTTTTTGGCAGTTCACAGCAACAACAGCAGCAGCCAAACGCACTAGCGCCGCCGCCGGTCTTCAACGCATCTTTGATTGATCCTAACAACGCATACGGTAGTCCTTCGATATTTTCAGGTCTGCCACCGCCGCCAGTGGCAGTAGGCCCTATTGCTACTCCGATCAATATCAAGCAGAAGACGAAGAAGAATGCTGTCTTGCCACACTACAAGATGGCTCCAAATGCAGCCTCACGGCTCGTCACTCCCCAAAAGCGCGGATTCGGCTTTTCTTATTCGACCTACGGGACCCCTGGTAGCGCCACAAGCAATGCAAGCACGCCTGGCGGCCTCGGCAGCAGTTTGATGTTTGGTAGCGTTGGCCGAGGTCTCGGCAAGAGCTTGTCCACTAGCAACCTTCGTCGAAACTTGGACAGTGACTCAGAGAGCATTCTCACGCCGGGTGCTTTTTCTGCTGGAAGCTCCCGGTATGGCGGCGCAGGAAGCTTGAAGAGACTGACTATCGATCGTAGCTTACGCACGCCAGATCTTTTTGGTGACAAAGGTGCCCTTCCGGCTTTGCCAAGTCCAGAAAAGAGCGATCAGTCGAAGCAGCCCGGCATTTTGAAGAAGAAAGTCAGCTTCGATGCTAGCACTGTTGGTGGCAACGGAGAGAACCCGAACGGTGTTCAGGTCAATGGTGCCATCGCTGTCAATGGAGCAGATATGACAAGCTCGGCTACCCCCAGCGCCGAAGAGCAAGGCTTCCTCCGGACACCCTCACGAGGACAAGGTAGACTTGCTGGGGCAAAGTCAAATGGCGTCGTACAACAGCCTGAGATGGAACAGGTGAGAGGCAATGAGCTTGCCGTTGTCCATGAAGACGAGTCTTCAGAGCCTTCGAGCACGTCCAACGCACGAGCGCCTTTCCAAATGCCCCAAGACGATGAGCAACCAGGAGCTTATTGGATGAAACCATCGGAAACCGAATTACAAAAATTGCCCAAAGACCAACGAAAGCAAATCAGAAATTTCAGTGTTGGGCGTGATGGCTGTGGCCGTGTTGAATTCAATACGCCTGTCGATCTCTCTTTCACAGACTTGAAGGAAATCTACGGCAATATTGTTCTCGTTGAGCTTCGTTCACTTACCGTTTATCCTGACCAAACCAAGAAGCCGGCACTAGGGAAGGGGCTGAATGTGCCATCTACCATTTATCTGGCAAACTCTTGGCCCAGACAGAAGGATAGGAGGACTTTACTACCCGAGAAGAGTGGCCCACGTTTCAACAGGCATGTCGATCGTCTTCGCAAGGTTGGTGGCACAGAGTTCGTGAGATACGAAAAAGACACTGGAATTTGGGTATTCAGAGTGCCGCATTTTACAAAATACGGTTTTGACTACGAGGATGACGACGCTAGCGAAGGAGAGAGCCTCCAAACAAGCATGCTAAGCGAACTTCCAGGTACTCCAACGCCAGTGTCACGGGCAATGAGGAATGATCGTACACCAACAGCGACCACTTCCACACAACGCTCTTTGACGTCCGCCAATGAGTCCTCCGGTATCAGCTCAAGTCCGGAAGATACTTTCGAGTTCCGGAAAAAGAAGATCTTGCCAGGTGCATTTGAGGACCAGGAAGAAATCTCTGACAACGAACACGATGGGATGGAACAAGTTCGCAACGACGAGTCTTTTTTAGATGAGCGCTTGGCCGCCTCGCCTTCTGATAGTGGCGAAGACGAGCCAAGCGAGTTACGACGTGTGAAAGGTGGTATTGAAGATCGATCACTTGTGGTTCGTGACGAGGAACAGGATATGGAGATAGAGATGGCTGGAGCGTTTCCCTCACCCGATCTTGATGAAGCACCGCCCAAATCATTTCTCCAGCTAGGCTACGGTACGCCAGGGAAAGCAACGTTCAACGTTGGCGGTGACTGGGCCGAAGAACTACAACGCACTATCAGCCCAAGGAAACAGGACCGACAAGCTCTTCGTGAGACGCAGGTGCACTTGTTGAAGGATCGTGATGTGGATGAGGAAAAGACACCAAATGCGAAAAGGAGCGGGAAAGTCACAGGATCCAAATTGGCAACATCCATTGATTTGATGAATTCTCTATTCGGGCAGGAGCAAGCGCGGAGGGATGGGCGGAATGCCAAGCAAGCCACGAAGGGAAAAGTTGTCAAGGTCTGAACTCCTTCTCCAACTTGTTACCATCCACTGGCCGTTTCTTCCGGCATGATATCCAAGAGGGTACCGATTGATTATGGATGGCTTCATATTTTTCAATGTATGTAGCAATGAATGGAAAGAATTTAAAGCTGAATTTTTGTTGCATTTAGTGGCCTTATTCGAAGAGGTCGAACATCAATGACGACGCTATGAGCAACATGACACCGGAACAACAACAAATGGAAAGAGAGTGGCGTGACTCTTATAAGCCAGCTTGGGGCCCTGGGGAGACATTACTCTACGCGATACCTGGCAAAGTCGGTAGCTCCAGCAACAAATCTGCACAAACAGACCCAATCTTGCAAAAGCTGAAGGGATCCATTGTGTCTGAAGGGAGGGACATTCGATTTGCGAAATTTGCGAAGACTCCTAATGTAAGCGCGTCTTGTTTTAGAGTCAACACAATCCATGCTGATCAAACGCTTAGCTCGTTCCAACAATTCTCGCACAGCAACAAGCTCGCACCAAGTTCTCCCTTGAACGCGGAGTACCGATGGCAAAGCTTCAACAGACCCCGTTCAAAAACATCGCGTCACTCGTCCAGCCACCTTCGCAGTATGAGCAATCTGTTTGGGAGCTCGCGTCCATTCTGTTTGATGATCAGAACTCAGAAGCCTATGGTGTGCCCGCAGCTTATAAAGCCACCTACGACCATCGCATCCGCAAAGACCGCCTGATCCATTTCTGGAAGCGACAATGCCAGGAAACGGCGATGAAGGCCGTCAGTGCAGCACCAAATGCCGAAGAGCGCGCCATCGCTCACCTCTCAGCAAACAACGTCGTGGAAGCTTGTGACGCGCTCGTGCAAGGAAGGGACTTTAGGCTGGCGACTCTGGTTGCCCAAATTGGCGGTGATCAGATCATGCGCGATGATGTGACTGCTCAGATTGCGAAGTGGAGGGAGCTGAACGTACTGTCCGAGATCACCGAGCCCATACGAGCCTTGTACTCGTTGCTTGCTGGTGACACCTGTGTCTGCGAGGGAAAGAAGGGCCCGACTGAGGATAGAGCAAAGACTTTTGTTATCAGTGAACGTTTCAACCTGGACTGGAAGCGTGCATTTGGGTTGAGACTGTTTTACGCCATCCTTGCTGAAGATACTATCGAAGCTGCCGTCGTAAAATTCGAGCACGACCTCCAATCCGACGAGGGCAAAAAGCCGGTCCCTCGCTTCGTTGAAGAAAAAACAGGCGCTCCGTGGGACGACCCCAAGACTGCCCAACGCGAGGACGTCCTGTGGGGTCTGCTCAAAATCTACGCCGCCTCCAAATCTGCGCTTCCTACCAGCTCTCTCGCAGGGATTTTGGCTCCCGAAAACATCACTGGCAACCCTGTTGACGCTCGCCTTTCCTTCCAGCTGTACCACGCCATCAACGCGCGCTTCCCTGCGATCGCTGACCCGTCGAAAGCCGACTATCTCGCCCAGACTTTTGCTGCTCAGCTAGACTCAGCTGGGGAGTGGTACTGGGCTCTTTTCTCTCTCCTCCACCTCTCCTCCTACCGTCAACGCCACTTAGCAATACAGTCCCTCCTCATCCAACACGCTGAAGCCATTCCTAGTGACAGCAAGAGTGAGCTCTTCGAAACCCTAACAGAATTGTGCAAGATACCGGTCGCATGGATATGGGAGGCCAAAGCGTTGTATGCCCGGAGTGTCCTGCAAGATCATGTCCAAGAGGTCGATCTCCTGGTCAAGGCACAGGATTGGAAAGAGGCTCACGAGGTATTTCGAAAAGAAGTGGGCCCATCGACTGTGGTGGAGCAAGACTGGGACACGTTGCAAGGTGTGCTCGACAGCTTCATGGACTGCAAAGAGCAGATTGCGGAATGGGGAATGGGTGGCCAGGTCTATGATGATTATCTGAGCTTGATGAAAGGGGTCGAGGGGCATGAAAAGGAAGAGCTGCTCCAAAGGCTTCTAGGCGCGCTGCCAATGATGATGCGGGGTGGAAAGCGGGACTTGAAGGAGACGGTTGCCGTGCAGGAGATCAGCGGATTCGTGGGCAAAGAGGTTCTGGCTATGAAAGAGAAGGTCAGTCGATCTACATTTCTGCTATAGTTAGACAACGCTGACGTGTTGGTGCCAGGGTATGGAAGGTGCCAGAGTCCTGCAGCTACCACTCACCGAGGACGCGTACTTGAAGCACACGATGGATCTAAGCTTGCAATACTACAAGGCTGTAATGACGGGTGGAAAATGAGCATGATGGACAAAGCGATCACTTGGTCTAGCAGGAGCACTCGCTTCCAAGACGGAGGTTATTCAATTCTATCCAGCACTCTGGGGCAGCTATCTGGCTGTTTGCGTTTATTTCGGCGGTTGCAATGGCGCAGCGACTGGATAGCTGAGCATATCAGTTCTCAGCATAGCAAAGCGTTCAGTAGATAGTGTTTAAAGGCTCATTACATCCAAAATCATGGTCCTCATGCAGCTTCTCGCCTGCGCCATAAAGATTGCCACAAAACTCCTCGGACGCTAAAAGATGAGCTCTGGATACCCTGAATGCTAGTCGAGGAAACTTACCCGAGACATATGTTTGCGCCGCAACACTAGGATACACTCTTACTTTCTGGACTCACTCATCTCTCTTCAGCCTACAGTATGGATTGGAGGGTATTGATCGATATAGTAACGCTCGTTGAAGCTGCTTAGCTGCTCAGCTACCCTTCGCCATGGGCGCTCCCCATGGTAAAGAGCCATTGCCAGCACTGGGGCATTCAAGCGACTCCGATGGAAATTCCCAAGTACTTAAGCCTCATCCTTGTCCCTCGCGAACTTCCCTAATTGATCTGTTGTCAGATTCCCACACCCAAGTCTACAAGGACCACCTCCGTAGACCTTGCATCCAGCCCATCTAGCCAATCGAGCGCCACAACTCCAGGTCTAGAGCCCCAAACCTCTACTTGCTCTAAAAAGCGCAACGTCGTCCTCCACCCTCGAGAAATGGTACCTCGATCGAAACCGACTGTAGCTAAAGATGGTAAGAGGGAGTTTTTGGAGGACCTACGGAATTACATCGCTTTGGGTAGCTTGACATTAAGACCTAGCATCGGCGGCGGAGCCTATCTTCACCAGACACGTTGGAGAGAGTCAAGCGACATCTGGTTGGCTTTTCACGATTGCTGCGATCTCGAGGATGCTCATCCAGCTTTGTCCGCACGGACATTGGCCAATTGTAATTGGGCTCGGACTTTTGCTCGGAAGCATCAACAGAACGGGGATCTGGCTACCATAAGGGTTTACATTTTGCCTGATGACGTTGGAAGACGATATATCGACAGAGATAATGGTCACCTCCGGAATTACTTGATGAAGTTGTTGAATGGGCTTGACAGATCTCCTCTATCGTGGGAAGGGCGAAATCCATCTGAAAACCACCTCGAGCATTACAATGGAGAGTCAAGCAACGACGACTCACTCTTTTACCTTTTTAACACAATACCTTCTCCAGCTGCACACCCTCCATCCGTGTCATGTCCCATATCCCATGAAGCCATACAGTCCGTTCTTGAGTCCGATGAGCTGCGAGGTCTGAAGACCAAGCTCTATCCATACCAGAGGCGTACTGTCGCTTCGATGATCAAGAGAGAGGTCGAGCCCCGAAAAGCATTAGACTCAAGATTGCAGTCATTAGAAGGACCTACCGGACAGCCTTTCTACTATGACAGAGAGACGGGAGTCTTACTCCGCGACCAACGAACGTATGAGGAGGCGCGTGGCGGCATACTGGGCGAATCCATGGGTCTTGGTAAGACACTGATCTGTCTAGCCACGATACTTGCTACCAAGGGACATTGGTACGTACATTTCGGTGTAAATATTTCCTGTTTGGTAGCGTAACTGGGCTACATGCCATCTTTCGGGAGTAGAAAGCATCCTCATTCTCCAGACCTGTCTTATCGCTTAGTTGAGAAGCGGTACTTCGACAGCGCAAGGATTTTTCTACTCCTCAAACGTGTCTTGTTTCTCGGTTTCTTACCTAAAAAGAGCAGCGCTGATTCCAAACTTTGTGTAGGCCAGAGATACCTCCTGAACACTCGCTTGGATTACTCCCCGTGCGGTCGGAAGTTGGGTCGCTCATGCAGATGGCCGCAGCTGCTGTTGGTCGTGCTCAAGTACCTTGGAGGGCCATTTTCCATGATCTATCCCATGAAGGCGAAGACCACAAGAATTGTCTTGCTCTTTTGGAAGACAATGTTGGCTCCTATGTCATCTCTCCGTCAGTCACTAGACGCAGTCACCGCCCGTCACAAATACAGAAAGGAAAGACGATACACCTCACTACCGCTACTTTGATCATAGTGCCCCAGAACCTTTTGAGCCAATGGAAGGACGAGATCAGCCTGCATGTCGAAGAACATCTTCTGAAGGTATTTTACCTCGATTCTGACACAATCACAGTCCCGTCAGCAGCCAAATTGATGAAATACGATATCATCCTCATGTCGAGACAGCGATTCGAGCGAGAAATGGTTCCCAAAGGGAGCGCAAAGGCGCAGTCCAAGTCCAAGTCCAGGTTCAAAGGTGTGTACGTCGCGAGCAAACGTTCCCTCTTCTGGGCCAATTCACGGGTCGATCACCCCTTGGGCTGTCTCAGTATTCGTCTTTCTGCTTTCGAGAAGGATGGCTGACTCGAAATCATGATAGGTGGCTGTAATTGCTCACTGGACGAAGATTGTCACTGCTCCGCAGAAGAGCACCAATCGCCACTAATGGAGGTCCACTTTCTACGAATCATCATGGATGAAGGCCATGAATTCTCCTCTTCTGGACGCAAAAACAGCGCCTATTGGGCACTACAGAAGCTTTGCGTGGATAGGAAATGGATTGTAAGCGGAACACCTGCGAGCGGACTTTTAGGCGTTGAAGTTGGGACAGCTACCTTCGAGACTTCACACTCTGCGGCTGATGACGACCATCGTTTGACCAATTCAGACCTGCTTGAAGCCCGAAGGAACGAGTCTGCGCTAATCCAAGAACGCAAGGACCTTGAGAAACTGGGCGTCATTGTGGCGGGTTTCCTGCAATTAAAGCCATGGGCCAATAGCAAGGAGCATGATCCTGCCTCATGGTCCAGGTACATCATGCCTTACAGTGATGGAAGAAGGAAAGCTAGATCATTGAAGACACTACTAAACAGTCTTGTGGTGCGTCACCGCATTGAAGACATTGAAGCGGATATTCAATTACCTCCACTGCACAACCGAGTCGTCTATCTGCAACCAAGCTGGCACGATAAGCTCAGCCTGAATCTCTTCATACAAGCTTTAATCGTGAATGCAGTGACTTCCGAGCGCGTTGACGAAGACTATATGTTCCACACAAAGAATAGACGAGAACTTAATAAGCTGATCAACAACTTACGGCAATCGGGTTTCTATTGGACAAGTTTTTCTCCAGGTGATATTGCCAAGACCGTCAAGGTTTCGCGAGCATACCTAGAGGAGCAACGGAATCCTGACTCTGTCTACTACGAGGCTGATCAGCTACTACTGAAGCAGGCAATAGAAATTGGAGAGGTTGCATTAGAATCTCCATCATGGAGGTCATTTGCCGACCTGCATGAGATGGGGATGTTCGTTGAGCGTTTCCCTGAGAATGCTCGAGATGCTTGGTCATTGGTACATCGAACTGGAGACGAGCTTCTACTTATCGGAGCTACGCAACTTAGCAAAGCTCAAAATTGGGTGAACTCCCATCTTTATGTAAACAATCCCTCGCATGGTCTCGCAGGGGTGGGGACCGCCACCATGCAAAAGCTGTGGCACGGCGTACAGCAGCAAGCAGTGCAGATACTTCCGGACAATTCTCTTGATGGAGAAGACAATGATGCTGGAAGAAAGTTTAAGAAGAAGTCGAAATCGGGAATCAACGGAACGCCGAAATTGACCGAGAAGCAGACTGTATCTCGTGCAAAAGCCAGTCCGAGCCCACGACAGACCAAGAATATCCAGTTCAACGCATCAGATTCTAGCAAGCCAATAAGTCTTAAACCCGCTCTTAAGTCTGCTCTCAAGTCATTTTCGAAAGAGCAAACCACGGATCCATTTCCACCGGACTCCGCTTTAGGAAAGAGCACAATCAGTGGTACCGCATCCGCCAAGCTGAGCTATTTGCTCGATAGAGTCGTCGCACTCCACCAAGACGAAAAGATCCTCATTTTCTATGAAGGCGACCACATTGCGTACTACATAGCTCAGGCCTTTGATCTTGTCGACGTTCGGTACCTGATCTATACTAGAACGCTTTCTCTGGCACGTCAGAACGCCTACATCACAACGTTCAACACTACCGAGACTTTTCGTGTCCTCCTCATGAACGTGTATCAAGCAGCTCACGGTCTTCATATTGCCACTGCATCCCGTGTGTTTTTCGTCAATCCCGTCTGGCAGCCTAATGTCGAAGCTCAGGCGATCAAACGTGCCCATCGTATTGGACAGGTACGGCCGGTTTACGTAGAAACCCTTGTGCTGAAAGACACTTTGGAGGATCATATGCTACAGAGGAGGAAGGGTATGACTGCACAGGAGCATCAGAAGGCCGAGAAGAGTTTGCTGGATGACGAGACCATGAGTACCATTATCAAGAATGCCCATTTCATACCGTTTACGAAGGACCACATACATGATGCCGACAAGCAAGTAGCAAAATTGTCCGCCCCTCAGCAATTGTTTGGGCGAGTTGCTGCAAGTGACCGAGATCTCGACGATCCAGACGCAGATCTGATTTTGGACTCATCACAGTCGAAGAAATCGAGTCGGAAGCGGCAAGTTGACATTTTGATGTCTGACTATGCCCCGGATCTGAGAGAGTCGCCTCCTCCAAGACGAAGCTCAACGGATTCCAATCTTCACTTTAGTGTAGGAACTCGTCTGGCGGAAAGCTCAGCGGCCCCCGACATGGCATACCAACAGAAAAGCGACTTTGAGCATGCTTCGGAGCTGACTAGACCGCCATCTCCCAGAAGCATGGCGGCGAATATGCCCATTCGAACTATTGGAGAAGCTAATGCGCCTGAAAGCTCGACAGCTCACGACCCGTTCCGCAAGCGAAAGAGCGATTCTGAGTATGCCCCAGACCTCACAGCGTCACCACCTCCTAGGAGAAGAACACTCACTTTCCGCACTTCTGGCATCTCTGGTTCCACGGAGAATGATGTGCCGGCAAGCTCGACAGCCTACGATTCAGTGCCGGCGTCAACAGTAATCCCGGTGCATCAGACCCCATCAACCACGGTCATGGCTGATCGCCGTCCTCCGAGAAGAGTAGGCTTCGACTTGGGTAAGAGAAGCGATGAGCCCCAAAGCTTGTTTGGCGGAAGTGCTTCCTCTTCCTAGGGCCGGAATTATTATAGGGGGTGTGATGAAGTTATGATTATGTGCATGATCATTGGCGTTTGGGGCGGCATAGCATCTGGCTCATGATGATACCCCGGAAGTCTGCATTGTAAGATACAACAAGCTATTAGGGAAGACCTTCTCATGCTCGTAGTGTACTCATAAGATAGAAGGGGCAGTCCTCCAATACTATGCACATGACTTTGTACCAGAATTCCCCGCGTGCAGTCCTTCAGAGAGAAATTCGACCCAAGGAATTGGTCCCCACATCACCTCTTTTGCCTAAGAACATTACCACTGCGACCGAGGCCTAAAATTCTGCACCCGAATCCAAGCATTGAAAAAGCATGAAAGCAGAACCCTTTGCGTGATCCGAGCTTCTACAATCCGAAGACACCCACGAATATATCACGAATAGCTTCCCCCCCCCCCACACACAAAATCCCAACCTTCCCACTTCTACTCACCTGCCTCCGCTCACACCCGCGCCCGATACCACCCCGCACTCCCATCCCCCCTCCTCCGATCGGGCGCCGGTTCGTTCGTCAACGGGTTCCCATACTCGAACGTCCAGGGGTAAGGGTTGGCGCGCTACCGGTCCGTGGCGGAGCCGCCTTTGGCGACCCGGTCGCGGTAACGGTGGATGGAGAAGGCGGCGCCGGCGACTGGGATGGTGAGGGCGAGGGGAAGGGGGAGGGGGAGGGGATGGAGGTGGACATGGGGTTTTTTGGGGGGGGGTTGAAAGAGAGAGAGAGAGAGGAAGGGGGAAAGATGGTTGTCCTCTTTGTAGATAAATGAGGTGAGTATGCGAGATCATTGATGATGCTGCGATAGATGAAGGTGGAAAACTGGGTGCGATACCTGCCTTATTTGGCATCAGTCGTGGAGTATCGTGTGGTGAAAGGTCGCAATGCGGGATTCAGAAGACGCCAAGCGTCACAACTATTTCTGGTCTTGATCGTGGTGTGGCGCAGACCGACGAACCGTGACGTCTTTGATCCTCAAGGGTTGCCGTTAGAGCGCGACAAGGAAAAGGAAAGGAGACTGTGCAAGGGGAGCCACGATGAGAAACACCAAGTCGGACAGCGAGGACAGATTTCTACGACCATGGTCGAGCTGGTGTCTTGTGAAACGATATTGCAATAAACCATGTTGATGCTGGACCCGGACGACCTTCTGTCGCATCTTCGACTCCCATAACGCCAAATCGCTATGTACACTCTGCTTCTTGGAGAATTACTGGCCTGGAGCAATGAGCATGCCTTGTTTCTGGGCGTCGTGAGCCCATCCACCTGCTCTTGCTTCACCGCCATGCTTCTCGGCATAACCCTTGACTCTTTGCTCAAGCTCAGGTCTGAAGTGACGTACTAGACCTTGTAGTGGCCACGCGAAGGCTTCGCCCAAAGCTACAGAAAAGATCAGTATATGCTTGTATTGGGGTAGAATAAGTTGGGAGAAGACGTACCGCAAATGGTGTGCCCCTCAACCTGTTTCGTCAACTCCTGCAACATATCAATCTCTCTTGCTCTTGCTTGCCCAGCCTCGAATCTCTTCATGATTTGCTCCGTCCATTTGCTGCCCTCTCTGCAAGGCGTGCATTGTCCGCAACTCTCGTGTTTGTAGAACGATGCCAATCTCGATATAGCTCTTACAACGTCCGTGCTCTTGTCCATTACGATGACTGCCGCCGTGCCCAACCCTGACTGGCTATCCTTGAGGGCATCAAAGTCCATCAATTGTTCATCGCAGGTTGTCTTGGGGAGAATGGGCGTGGAAGAGCCGCCAGGTATGATAGCCTTCAGATTGTCCCAGCCGCCTCGAACGCCGCCGGCGTGCTTATCGATGAGCTCCTTAAGTGAGATTGACATTTCTTCCTCGACGGTGCAGGGGTTGTTAACGTGACCAGAAATGCAGAAGAGCTTTGTACCAGCATTACGCTCGCGTCCGAAAGAGTTGAACCAATTGGCGCCACGGCGTACGATTGTAGGAGCGACAGCAATAGTTTCGACGTTGGCGACCGTGGAAGGGCATCCAAAAAGACCGACAGCGGCTGGGAACGGAGGCTTTAGGCGGGGCTTGCCAGGCTTGCCTTCCAGTGACTCTATCAGAGAGGTCTCCTCGCCACAGACGTAGGCACCCATCCCTCGATGGATGTACACGTCGAAATCATATCCACTGCCACATGCATTCTTTCCAATGAAGCCCGCTTTATAAGCTTCTTGGATTGCCCGCTGAAGTACTGTTGCCTCGTGATAGAATTCTCCTCGGATATAGATGTAGGCTGCGCTGGTATTCATTGCTCGGCCGGCGACTAGACATCCTTCAATGAGCTTGTGTGGGTCTTTCCGCATGATCTCTCGGTCTTTGCAGGTTCCCGGTTCACCCTCATCAGCGTTGACGACTAGATAGCGGGGCTTGGTGTCCTTGTCCCAATCCTTGAAGTTCATGAAAGACTATGGCAATCAGCATGCGCCTTAGATATAATACCAGTAGTCGTAGCATCCATCCTTACCCACTTCATCCCAGACGGAAATCCAGCGCCACCTCGACCTCGGAGGCCCGAGGCTTTGATCTCAGAGATAATCTATTATTCTCGGATTAGCATTTGGATTGACAGACCAGAGGCCCATGCCGACAGACCCAATCATGACCTTTCAGTATTATCTCCTTTGTCTTATACCAGTCGCCGTACTTCATCGCACTCTTCAGGTCCGCGCCATGATGCCCGTAAAGATTCTGAAATATCCTATCCTGGTCCTTCAGTCCACCGAAGTGTGTCCTCTTAGGTGGTTGTGCCGGTCCATCTTGGACAGTAGCTAAGCCTCGGCATTGCTGTTGTTTTGGTGTAGGAGCGGATCCATTGACCCGGGAGGCGGAAGTGATTGAAGGGTGTATGTGGTGACAAAGGACACCGAGGGGTTTAGGTGTGGCAGCCCGCGACGAGATCATTGTGATGACTATGGAGAAAGGCGAAAGGTGAGGAATGGTTGTTCAACGGTGAGTGGCCAAAGTTTTGCGGACAATGTAATGGAGGTCATGGACGGAGATAAGCGAGCGTTGATTGGCTGACAATGGATCACGCTACAATGACTACTCAGATTCTCCAATACTTGAACTAGTCCTCCTGGTAAAGCCATATAATTTTCACAAATACATCTACACTGGAGGACCGAGTCCAGACGCCAGAAAAGCGGAGAAATCCTGATATGGTCAGCGGCGCACATCCTCCTAGCATACCTACAATTCCATCATTCACTACCCTGGTATTCCAGACGTCTGCTGCATGATCCCTTAAAATTACACCCTCTTACAACGATGCCTATACCAAAGGATTCGACGAGCTTCACGGATACAATGGCAGATATCCTCCGCTTGTGAGAGCATCATCCTCAAGCATTGTAGGCGCATTTGGCTGACGCCCAACCTTGAGACCTGATGAGACTCTAGCCATGTCCTATGTCTACCTCAACAGGTACCAGCGGTTTCAGAGCTCCTCGACACCACCGGATCCTCTAGACTCGTATGTCTGTCTCCCGCCGGATTCGTCCTCGCTCAACCTCTACGACCACTGACGAAGGCCTGGCCTCCTCAAGACATTGGCCTTAGCATGCCTTTCCCTTGCATCAAAGTCGACTGAAAGCCCACGAAGGACGCGAGAGATACTCTTTCCGGCCCACCGTCTGCTTCACCAGCACAGCGGAGCCTCTTCGGACCCTATCAATCAACCCTTAGCAGTGCCCTCTACTATATACGATTCTCTTCGCGCAACACTTGTTCAAGCGGAGCTCATGCTCCTGCGAACACTTGGCTTCGAATTACGCATTCCGCTGCCTCTGGACTACCTGCCGCGTTATCTCGAGCGTGCAATGGGGGATGTTACAGGTGCAAGTGAAAATTATGACTCTTGGGGAAACGAAGACAAAGAAGAATATGGGGTTGTGAAAGATGCCATGGACACATCCTTTGGAAGGGCCTGCAGAACCAAGGCTGTCAGCGCGTGAGTGAATAGATGGGAGCTCAAGACGTGCATTGAAAAGACAGCTGATATTGATGTTACAGGTGCAAGAACTACCAGTTGACCAATCTCTTTCCAGCAAGGGCCGTTGCGCTGGGTTGTTTACACGTCGTCATGGAAGAGAGAGGCTTGAGGACGGCCAACTCCCGAAAAGAATGGGTAGATGACATTGCGAGTCGCAAGGTGGATATTGAAGATTTCGAGGAAGTAGTGGAAGTATTGACAAGGAGTTGAGCTCATCGTATTCATCATGTAAAATGAGAATGAATCAAGAGATGCTGGTACAATGTTTCGAATTGACAAGACATTGCTTGCAAGTTACTTACCTATGCCAGCGCCACACGTGCGAGCGTTGGCGTTGATACCAAGCTTTTGCGGCAAGAAAGCTTGGTCGACGGCAAGGCTAAATACTCGTAAGGTTGGGGAGGAATTTTGAGACGTGTATCCAATATCTACTCTAGTGCTCAGAGATAGATTCAAACAACTCTTGACTCTGATGTTGTTTATCGTCACGGATTTCAGGTCTTGGACACGGATACTCGCATTATTTGCTTCTCAACTCTATTCACGGCTGACTCGGCAAGAGTTGCCCGCGTTGACCAGTCTCTTTCCGTCCATGGCGCAGCTGACGTATCCTTGCTCTTGTTTTTTGCCCTCACCATGCCACCCATCGCCTGTATCAGCTTCATCATTGTTCTTGGACTTTTCATTCCTAACCCATGTACACTACTATGATAATGATATATACGACTGATGATACTACGATCTAGCAACGTGCCCAGCAAATGTTGCTTCAATCTTCTTCTAAACTATACTGTCATGCTTTCGAGGAGATAGCCAAGTGAGAACCTCGATCGTTCGCCTCTCCGCTGAGGTACCCTTGGGACAGGAGAGCGCCAAGGTCACCTTACTGCCAGCTATGCTCTCCAGCTTTTCAACTCGACCAGCGCACCACCAGGTTCCTTCCAAACTGATCATTCGATCAACAAGTCTGGCAGCGGTCGTCATCGTCAGCCTATGGAGCATCCTCTACCTCAAACGTTCCTTCCCCACCTATACCGTTAAGGCCAAATTGGAGCGGTTACTCCCCGGTGTATCCGTCAACACAGAGATCAAGCTACACTGGAACGATTCCCCTCGCCGATTGATCGTTTTTGGTGACTCTTGGAGCGACAACGGTCAATACCCCGTCAATCCACCACCGCGCGAGCAGACGCCCACACGAAATGACGCGCAAGGCAAAATCTGGACAGATTGGCTCTGCTCCAGCGTGAGTCTCTCGGAATGGTCCTGGTGGTCGATCGCTGACGTACCTTCAGATCTCGTGTACTCATCATGACAATTTTGCAAGATCGCTACCTCATGTATGGGACAGTGGGTACAGTGGTGCAGTCGTTGACAGCAATTTACTAAACAGCACCTTGTCGAATACTACATTATCAAATAGCACCTTCATCACAGACATCGAATGGGCCGAGCCGCTCGCAGATCTGAAGACTCAAGTACAGCACTGGCTGGCATTCGAGAAGAAGCAGTATGCCAACAGCCGAGTAAGCGAAATTGAGCGAAGTGGTACGGTTTTCATCGTCTGGTTCTCATTATGGGATTTGTGGTATTACTCCGAAAAGACCCTTGCAGAAGCCGAAGCCGCTGTGGCAAAGACCATGGACGCGCTGTTTGAACAACTCGACGTGATCGCGGAGAATTGGCCTTCGGAGATGAAGCTCATCATACCCGAAGCCATCGATACCACGTTCTTACCAGGCTGGCACACCATGAGGACTGGCCCTCGGGGCTCAGATCCCCTCGGCGAAAAGCAGAGGAGCGCCGTTCTTCTTGTCGAGCAATGGAATCGAGGGTTGGACATGAGGGCTGTCAGGTGGAGAGGGGGCTCGATGTACATCTACAACACCAACGTATGGCTCCTTGATCAGGTGCGTGAGCAACAGCTATCCACTGCACACTTGAGCGATGCCAATGGCATGGGCGCCAACCAATCTCCATGGAACAACGTGCGTTCTGGCTGTGTCGCATCCAACTACAAAGCCTACGACGTGCTGGGAGAGGATCCGACTGCGGGTCGCTGCTCTGATCCGACCACATACCTCTTCTGGTTAGTCCATCTGCCCCAATTCTGGCGCAGCCTTGCTAACATTGAGTTAGGGACGACATGCACTTGGGGCCTGAGGCTATGAAAATGATAGGACAAGGCATAGCTCAAGACATCGCTGCGAATCGCGCCACATCTTGGTTTGCCCACGCGGTAGAGGAGTCATATGAAGATGAAGATGAAGAAGCTCCGCTACCTCAAGACCCTCATCGTGAAGATTCACCTACGTAATGACAAACAACCTATAAAAAGGTTGCAAGTATGTATTTCATAAGTAACGGCATTGACTCCAAGGGCATTTTTAACTCGGAAAGGATTTTGACGAAAGCGTATATATCGCATTAAATGATACCCACTGTATGTACAAAGCACGAGACTGAAAATATGATGGAGCTAGCCGATGATTGTTTGCCTTGAATACGCCTGCCTACGTACATTCTTTGTCGCATTCTTGCATTTCCTTGGTAGGAATGTCTCATCAAGCCCACTTCCGTGTTCGGCAGAGACAATGAACAAAGAAAACGGCTTCAGGATTCAAGCAAATTTCCGCAACCGACCACTAGAGGTGCGAGGCAATCAAGACTAGCTTCTCCAAGAGACAAGGCATCAAAAGACGCTATGACGAAGAAATGGATGATGCAGACAAAGAAACCTCTTTTGCTCTACATTCCACTCGTTTTTGACAATCCTCATACACGATTGCAGACTTGCATTGCCAGCATCAAAGCATTATAGGATTCCTTCCTTATCAATGTCAATGTGTCTTTTCAAATGTCCTTCCATCGAGTACTGCCTCTACTCCCAGCCCTCTCCGACCAAGCACTCAGAGACCGATGGGCCATTCAACCAGACACCCTCATAAGCTCCAAGATCATGCCCGACGAGACGCCGAAAGCTGCAGCGAGTGAAAACCAGTCTCCGACCCCTACTCCGAGAAGCCTTTCTTCCCCGCCAGAAGAAGGAGTCCAGAAATCACCGGGCGAGGAGTCACTGGAGGACTACGAATCACCGAAGTACCGTACTCATTCCTTGTCCCAAGCAGCTAGGACCAGCAGCCGCCCTTCCAGAACAGAACAGTTGTCGGTTCCGAGGAAGAGTGTGGTAGAGAAGTGGCAAGAAGATTCACCAAGCTCGATCTGTCTCTGTCAGCCGGACCCTAAGGTTCCACGACCAAGAAACGGTACTTACCTCACATTCCCACATGCTTCCTAATTGCGGTCGTCTACCTCCTCATTACTCGTCTTTACTACTGTCACTGATTTGATGGTGCCTGTTGACTGATATCCCTATTCTGCAGCTTTTATCCTTTACCGCCAGCACCACCAACAGGCCGTAGTCGCTCAGAATCCGGGTCTCGCGAATCCTGAAATCTCGAAAATCATCGGCGACCACTGGAGAAACTCATCGACAGAAAACAGAGATCATTGGAAGCTGCTAGCAGAGGTAAGAGGACGATCTGTCCCAGTGCAGTACACATGGTGCTGATCTCAATCAGGAAGAGAAACTCCGCCACCAGAAGCAATACCCTGACTACAGATATCAGCCTCGACGTAGCACCCGCAACAGCTCCATCGCCGGTCCCGCAGCAAACTCGGCTGAAGGCGACCAACGCAGGTGCCAAAAGTGCGGAGGGCGCAGCATCGCCGCATCCACCATGATGTCCGGTCCGGGATTCCCGAACCCAGCGACGCCATACTCCCCAAACCAACCTCCCAACTCCGCCACGAGCGCCGGCCGCTTCATGCGAAGTCTGGGCAGCCCTCCTACCAGCAATCCAGGGGGCAACCCCGCCGCCGGATACCGCCATCGCCCATCGACAGCCAATGTTGCATCGCTCACTCTGAGCTCCCCACGGTACAAGCGCCAGGACTCCGGACAGCCCTCACCGCGCTTCAAGCGCCCGGAACCGAGCCAGATTTCTCCGAGAAGCCCAGATCCCAAGCGTCGCCGGGTGACCAACGCCTCCTACGCCCCCGTCCGGGCCGCCAACAATCCGACGACGCCCTTCCCCTTCCCCACCGGCCAGCGGCGCCAATCCCTCCCCCGCGCCGACTTCATGGGCCCCAGCATCAACAGCCCGTTCACAATGGGCCCACCTCCACGCCCACACCACACCCAACACCACCCCGAAACCTCCCTCACCCTCGCCCCCTTCCAAAACCCCCAATCCGGCAGCAGCAACAACAACAACAACAACAACAACAACATGGGCATCGACACGCAAGCCAAATCCCTCGAAGCAATGATCCTCTCCATCCCCACCCTGGGCAAAATCCGCGTCCTCTCCAAAATCTCCCCCCCCCTGGCGCCCCCGAGCCCCGCGTCCCCCGCCGCCCGCCGGCCCCGCGGCCTCGTCATCGCCCTCGACGCCGCCGACGCCGCCGCCCTCGACGCCCTGACCGCCACCGTCGAAGCGACCCTGTCCTCCCACGCGCCCCGCGTCTTCCGGACCCCGAAACCCCCGCCCGACGCCCCCGCCACCTTCCAATCCTACCTCCGCCTCATGGACGACCACCACACCCTCTCCGCCCAGATCATCGACCACATCACCACCGCCGGCACCCCCGGCCCCGAGCGCGACGCCGACGCCCCGATGGACTCGCCCTCGCCCGTGTCGCCGAAATCGTTCCCGGCGCCGAAACCCGCCGCGGGGCCGACCCCCGGGATCCCCGTCGCCATCGTGCCGGGCTGGCAGGTGACGTGGAGCGACTGGTTCGCGAGCCGGGTCGAGATCCGGGACGCGTACAGCCCGATGGACCACTGGCAGTGGGGGGCGACGCTGTGGCGGAACGTGGTCGGGGCGGACGTGACGGTCGCGGTGCAGGCGCCCGTCGCCGTCGCGGTGGGGCCGGAACCGTCGTCGTCGTCGTCGCCGGACAGGGCGGGGGAGGGGGAGGGGAAGGGCAAGGGAGCCGGTGAGGCGGCGGTGAAGGATGGGCCGAGGGCGGGGCACGAGAAGGGGAGGAACGGGGGCGGGGTGGGAGGTGAGGTTGGAGGAGGCGAGGGCGGTGATTGTGAGGGGGGAGAGGGACGGCGGGGTCGCGGAGGGGGGGTTGAGGAGGGTGGGGTTCGAGATTGGGGAGTGGGTGAGGGGGTGGGAGGAGAGGGAGGAGAGGGCGGCGAGGAGGGGGAGTTAGGATGGTGGGAAGGGAGGGGGTTGGATAGGAGTGGTGATGTACTTTAGATGTCTTGGTTCGTTTTAATAGCATAGCGTTCTGGATTGTTGGACGCTTCGAACGTGGATGGTCTTCGGGATATATTTCGTCTCCGTGAGCATGTATTGTTCTGTACTTCTCTCTTTGGATGGCCTGGATAGCCGTATATGCATCTCAGATATCTTCGGCTGTCGTCAACCTTCTGGACTGTGAGCTCCCTATGTGACACAAACAACAAAAAACTCCGGGGATATCATGCATGCCTCTCGCCAAGGGCAATCCACAGTACGCCTGACCCATGCACTCGTGTCATCATGCATAGAATACAGTCAAGATTAACTCGACTCGGCCTATTCAATGCTTCTTCTTGCCCCGCTGCAGTTGCATGCTAGCCAATGAATGGTCCGAATGAGAATAGATGGAAAGAAATTTACGTCCGTCATGGCAGGAGTGACGCATCTGCTTCGCACTGAACGAGATAGGCAAGTCCAGTCGTTGTTTTGTCGTGGTTATTGTAGGCTAAGGAATTATCGCTTCTTAGCACCAATGCCATTGCTCAGCTTCGACTTTGCCGGCCTTTTGGGCGGCGGGGAGGTTTCCGCGTCGCTCGAGTCGGTATCAATGGAGTCGTGGTCAATGTCATCCTCCGAGGCTTCGTCGACTGAGTCGTTGTCTGTCGATGACGCTTCTTCGTCGAAGAGTCCCTCCTCTTCGCTCTCGCTGTCTTCATCCTCTGCATCAGCGGTGCCATTTATAGTCGTGGGCATCTCCTCTTCGCTATCCTCCTCGTCGCTGTCTCCGTCGCTGCCAATTGTATCGTAATCTACCTGTCCGGTCAAGTCTTGACCCTTCGCTCCGGCTTTCGACTGCGGTAAATCACTTGCGTTCTCCGCTATCTGGTCCTGCCCTTCCTCTTCAGAGCTCGACTCTTCCTGCCCCTCCACATAAATCACGCCTTCCTCATCGTCCTCGTCAATAGCATTGGCTGCCCTTGACCGCGCTTGCATGCTCTTCCTCAAGTTCATTTGCGCCTCAAGCATATCCAGCTTGCCCTTCAATGAAAGCAACGAATGCAAGCTATTTGCGCGGTCTTTGACAACACGATGGAGTGACGCGAGCTTTTTCATGACCTCTGGCTGCCCCGCGAGATAACCTCCGTGAGCAACGAGGGTCCACTGTATCCAGACCATGAGACTCCCAGCTCGACCTGGTCGGCTATGGAGACGCTCTGCTAGGCGTTGTAACAGCAATGTGGCGAATGATGAATCGAGACGTTCGATGGTGGCACGGACCGTGGCAAGATCCTTGACATGAAAACAAGTCTCGAGAAGGTTGGTATCATTTGTGCGGAGAGATTGCGTTAGAACCGTACCAAGCGACATTCCGGAGGGAAGCTGCTGCAGACTTCGATCGCCGGCCGGCACGAGACTTTGCGCATCTGGGTCTATGAAGCTAGCTTGAACGTCGACAGCCTCAAGGGCATTAACTCGGATGAGGTCCCCAAAGGACGGCTCCCCTACTTCTTCGTCATGTCCAGGCGCAATATCAGTGTCTAGATCTTCTTGCGCGGCATCTTCCTTAGCTTCCACATCCTCCATCTCAACATCATCTTCAGATCCTGATTCCTTCTCTCCTTCCCGCGCACTGGCCTCGCCTACTTGGGCTGGAACATCATCTTCTTCAAACTCGCTTTCCTCTTTTCCGCTTGAGATATCTATGACTTCTGGTGGATCATCCTTCATTGGCACATCCGCTGTGCCTCCGCCATTTGCCACCAGCGTCCGAGATTCGTCGACATGATTCTTTCCCATATCCTTGACGCCATTCATGACTACAGCTCCAACACCAGCGCCACTCTTCGCCTTGACAATGTCCGTCATCTCGTTCAATAAGAGATTGCCAGTACCCTCGTCTCGCCAATGGACCGTATCAAAGAGAAGGTTGACGCCTCCTTCCGCCCAAGCCAAAGCAATGTCATTCCCTTGAAACGAAGCATTGAGAAGTGGCACAATACTGGAGAATTTGTCAGGCCTTCTCATCCTGATTTGGGCAGCCGCTTTCCGTGTCCTTTGCTTCATCCTAGCTTTTAAGCTCTCGGACTCTTTATTCGAAGAAGCGTTACCGAAATCGAATGGTTCAGGGAAGATCTCGAGCACTCCATCCTTGTTGACAGCAGCAAGCACCTCCTGTGGTTGAACCATTCGGACCGAAAGATCACTAGGCTTTTCGGCCTTAGTCAAGTAGCCCAGTCCGGAGTAAAGGTCGAGGGAAATGACTTCGTTTTCGGTACGCAATGAGCCAATCAGTGTGGGAGAGTCGCCGTTGAAGACGTTGATAAAACGATCGCTTTCGGCAGCAGTCAAGAACGTAACGCCGCTCGAAGCCCTAGGTGCAGAGTTCACTATACTGTGAACAGTGTTGGTGGACGCATTGAAGACTGGCGGCTGCTCCTTAGACTCTGGGTCCAAGATGTAGGCGTGATGGGAGGCACAAATTACAGATGATGGCAATGGCCGCAGAGTATTTGCAGGTCCATTTGGCAGTATAACAGTTCTGGAACTGTCAGTTTGGCCCATGAATCGAAGAGTCAGGACCTTCCAACCTTAACACTCTGTTCTTCCTCAAATCCCACTGCACGAGCCTCCCATCTCCGCCTATGCTCCACCCCTCGGCATAGACCCCAATATTAGCAAACCGGAAATCTCTTATGCCATGTGTGTGTGCCTCTCTCAATGCTCCCACAGTTTTCGCCTCTGCGGGTGAGAACATCTGCACCTCCGAGTCACTCGTCCCTAATGCCACCACAACGTTCCTGGCTTGATCCTTGGGCACATCTCCGTTGACCAGATCACTACGTTTCCGCTTCTTCTTGGATTCTTGGTGATGCCGGTCTCGGTGGTTTTCGCCATAGTAGCCCCAATCCAAGCAGGTTATCGAGGCCTTTGAATTGATCGTGTGCTCGCAACGTAACCGGCCAGTGTTGGTGTCATGTATGCGAAGATGCTGCGCATCAAAACCTTGGATGACCGAAGCGAATAAGGAGAGCTGGAAATGAGAGGGAGAGAAGGACGATCGGAGGATGGAGGATCTGTTGGCGGTTTGTGTGTTGGAAGACGCTGCAGGATTTGCGACTGAGGAGACGTTGGAGGCTACCGCCTTGGGTGCCTTTTTATTCCCCATTATGATGGATGTTGACTGCAGATATTGTACTGGCCCTTGAGAACGGATCAGCAGGAGGTTCTCAATTCACGCATGAGGCTGCTGGATTTTTCCTCCGTGATTTTCTGGAATGATTTTTTTGATAATAGTTGCGCTAGGCGAGGCGAGTCCATGCCGCCAAGCCAAGTCCGAGGGATCTCGGGATCACTAGGATTTAAGCACTGCCACCACTGCTCTGTGCTCTTTGAACGGAACAGTTCTACTAAGGGGTAGCAAAGGATGAGAAATGGAAGCCTACGGAGCAGTATTCATGTGGACTAGCTGCAAAAGCCTGAAGGAAGTACGTCTGTTAACTATCCCACACAAACAAGACGGAGCCCCCGACTAACAAATATATGAAGCTATACCAACAAGGTAGCAAGCAAAGCCATAGCAAAATAAGCCCCGAAAGATGTACTTAGCAAAAATGCATCATAAACAAATAGCATCGTAGCAAGCAGCTAGGAAGCCTTCTGTAAGCACTAAGTCTGCTTTCGTAGCATATCAAGCAACCAACCCTATGATAGGCCAGATCTAATGGTGTAGGTAGTACCGGACTGCTGAGTGAGGTGGTGAGCTGCTCGGTAGCTGCAAAGTAGGCTTTGGTAGCTGTAGATAGGCTGCTCTGGTATGACAGGCTTCTTTGGTACGATAGGCTGCTCTGGTATTTGTGGAGTAGGCTGCTCGGTACTGTGGAGTAGGCTGCTGTGGTACTGATGGAGCTGACTGTGATATGACGGGCTGCTCGGTAACTGTAGGGTAGACTTTGGTAGCTCTGGAGTAGGCTGCTCTGGTACTGATGGAGCTGACTGTGGTATGACTGGCATAGACTGCTCTGGTAGCTCTGGGGTAAGCTGCTTTGGTAGCTCTGGAGTAGGCTTTGGTAGCTGTGGAGTAGGCTTTGGTAGCTCGGAGCAGGCTGCTCTGGTACTGATGGAGCTGACTGTATTACGACGGGCTGCTCTGGTAGCTGTAATGTAGGCTGCTCTGATAGCTTTGGAGCAGGCTCTGACAGCTGTGGTACGGTAGGCTGCTCAGGTAAGGTAGGCTGCTCGGATGTGATAGGCTGCTCTGGTACGATAGGCTGCTCCGGTAGCTGTGGTGGCTGGTCTCGTACTCCGCTGTGGAACTCGATAAGGGACTCAAATCGTGTATAGAACAAGCTTGTAAAGCTATGATAGTCTGCTGAGACGGAGCTAACTCGTTAAGAAGACGGATAGCGTTAGAATTCGTGTCGGCTCAGTTACCAGCGTCGTCCATAAGAAGTAAATCAAGCCATTCGAGGTACTGCTTTAATGTATACTCGTAGCCGGATATTATGGTGTGAAAGTGTTTTAGCCATTGAGTAGCGGATACTCCATTGCCGAAGAAGCAATCACTGCGAGTGAATTGAGGACCAGTCGACTTGTAGGCCATGCTTGCCATAGACTTAGCAAGATCTAATAGGAGACTGCCACTGAGATGGGCCAGCTTGACGAAGGTGAAATGGCAATAATGGGAGAGGGGCTCTCCGAGCTCTCCACTGAGGTAAAATGAATGATTTGGAGAATAAATCACTAACCAGCCAATGAACGGCTGTGAAAGACTTCAAACGAACGTATAACAACAAGATCACTTGCAAGGCCACGATTACCATCTGGGCAAGACCTCCAGTTGAACGAAACAGTTCTACTATGTGGGTAGCAAAGGATATAGAATCTATGGAAGCCTACGGCAGCAGGATATTTATCCCACCAGGCCGAGCTATACTACATATGGACTAGCTGCAAAAGCCTGCAAGAAGTCACGCCTGTTATCTGTGCTCTCTCTACCTTACCTACCTACCACTCTCTACTCCGCATCATCTCTTCCATTCCCACTGCATGTGAGGGAACATGACCGCCGTGTCTTCCATGGTGTCTCTGTCTAACTAATTCTCTTCCATAAATCTGATGTAATTCACTCAGCGCCTCGTCCGTGTTGGAAGGAATCACCTCCTCGGCCACGAATCCAACCTCTCAGCTCTGTCAGAGAACAGCAGTGGTGCCAGTTCCAACTTCAAAATGTCTCAACAACAATCCAACATTGTTGTTCATCTCTGAATACTGTTTCTACTAGGTACAATTCTACGGGTGTCCTTCTGTTCCTCTCAAGCAGCAGGTATCTGATCGTTGTTGCCTGTTCTCAGCCACTATGAGTACGCGAGGCTGCCACTGCTATGATGATGGAGAAACGCGCGATAGAAGTGTCATCGTGGCGGTACCTAGCTTCAACTCTCCACTGACTGATATCTACCAATTTTAGAGGCATCATATCGCGTGTTTCTTACGTGATAAGGATACAGACGGCAGGCTACTTTTTTGCCTTCGGAACGAATGTGTGAGTCAAATGCGGGGCTTGCTCGGAAGAGAACGGCCCGTGGGTATGAGTGGAAAGTTAAGGAAGGATGAGATACAGCATCTTGAGACGGATGAAAAATAATACGTCGCTGGTGAAAGAGAGGTGGTGGTGGTTGCTGAAGGAAGACACATGACGCAATGAAAGTGAAGTGGACTCGGGAGGGGGCTTATAATTAAAAGGGAACGCGAAAGATAGGGGGGGAATTGTAAACAGACTTCAAGCTTTTTAGACCTACCTTATCCCTGCAGCCGCGGGCTAAGCCGCTAAAAAGCAAGTGCGTTGTTATTCTCATACATAAACGAACTTAAGCTGTAATTTTCTCTTTTCCCCCCTCGCAAGTTGCCCCCAAAATTGCCAGTCATACTACTACTTAACAGCCTCGGCCGCCCGCCCATGTCCTCCGACCTCTGGCCAACGCATCCTATCGAAGCATTAAGTCTCGTGACCTGCATAACTTTTCACTTTTCACCTTTCACTGGCTTATTTATTCATTCATTGGTCTGCCTCAGCCACAGCCCTAATCTGAGCCGACTTGAACGCGGTCGCTTTAATTAGTAAGACCTTGCGCGCCTCTAGTCCCCTCAAAACACACCCGGCAATATTGAGGCCATACAAAACCGCCAAGACCTTTCGTGTCAAGATCAACAATTATTGACCTTTCACACCCAATCCAATATTTCTTCCAAGCGTTGCGCCATATCCCTTTCACTTGATTTCTCAGCATAATCTTGTTGGCTGTTGAAGCATTGGAAGGACCTAGAACAATACAATAAATTGCGATCGCTGTCTCAATACCTCAGTACTTGACACTCAACACTCACACAATCGCGCACTCCCAACCCTTTAGCCCTCACCTCCGTCGTTCCCATCTCAACAAGCCTGGTCTTGGGTTGCTTCATCACCCGTCGCAACTGCCTTCACAAGAAGCCCATGGCGTTATCGGAGCCGGAGCGCGGCGCATTCGAGGGCAAGTTCGGCCTTGAGCAGGACGAGATGGATTTTGGTACACACGATCATGCGTGAGTCAACTCACTCATGCACATCTTGTTGTCTACAGTGAGTTGCTGATAAGGTACTTGTGTTTATAGATTACAAAATGTTCACCACCCCAAAGACTCATCACTGAACTCCTCCACCTCCTTGAACACCTCAGCTCACGACGCAAACGCGCAAATAAGTGCGCACGACTTTACATCATCTATGACCAATGGTATTGATCACGCAGATATTCACTTGAATGACACTCAGGCATCCCTTGAGCCAAGCTCAAGTCTTCCGAATTCTGGCGAGACTGGGGACAGCCTACTATTCTCATCGAGTCAGTCTGCGCCCGATGATATTGTCGATCACTCTTCAATAAAGCTAGACGCCACCCCAGTTGAAACTTCATCAGCGCTTGTTCAGCAGCCAACTTCTGATCTTCGTGAAGAAACTCAGCCTGTAAGTCAGGAGCAGACCGCCGAGATCAAGGAGCAAAAATTGCAGCAACATCTCATCAATGATCCCGATTTAGCCAACGGATTGGTTGCCGGCGCATCGGATCCGATCCCAGTGAATTCAGAGCTACCACCACAGACAGACTCTACTGCGGCCTTAATCTTTCAACAGCCTCAGATGAGTGCCACAATGTCTCCGGAGCCTGCAGTAGCTCCATCGCTCAGCGAGGACAACGCTTCTGCTCTGCAGCCTTCAAAAGAGTTTGCCTCAATACCTACTACAAACCTCCCGCACCATCCACCAGTCCCTGTACCCGAAGGTGCATCAACTGAGGCACCCATAGATCCGGCGCCGTCGCCGGCTCTTCCAGCAGAGAAGTCATCACCAGTGACGGAGACAGAGAGTCAGTCAAAGGACCAGGTCATGCAGGACGTGCCATCTTCTCCCGCGAAAGTGGCCAGGGAGCGGGAAGGCGATGACCTAGAAGATGGACCAGCGGCGAAGCGCTCAAAGACTGAACAGGATGCTACCGCGGATTTCAAGGTTCCTGAGCGGCCAGCGATCAATACGCAGGTCAATGGCACGCATACAGATGCGCCCCAAACATCAGCACCTCCAATGACCCAACTCCAGCACAAGCACTGTATGAGGACTATCCAAAACGTCAAGCGTATTCAGTCATCTACCGCCTTCAGACAGCCGGTCGACTATTTGGTATTGAACATCCCAAGCTACCCAAATATCATCAGAAAACCTATGGATTTGAGAACCCTGGAAGAGAATCTGAAGGAAAACAAGTATGCTACGGTTGACGCGTTCACAGCGGATTTCAATCAGATAGTACAGAACTGCGAGGCCTTCAATGGCCGTGAGAGCACTTTCACGAAGTTCGCGAATGAGATGAAAGCCTCCTTCGACAAGAACATGTCAAAAATACCGGGACCTGATGTCGTGGAGCCAAGTCCGGCCGACAGAAAGAAGAAGGCAATTATACCGCCAGCAGCCAAGGTGGCACCGCCTCGACGAGAATCACGATCTTCGTTGCCGGGCCCTGCACGATCACCTGTATCGACAGGCTCTCCGCAAACATTCGCTTTGAATCCTCAAGGCGTACCTCTGATTCGTCGCGATTCAACTTTCGGAGACGGTCGACCAAAGCGAGAGATCCATCCACCTGCACCACGGGATCTACCCTACGCAAACCAGAAGCCAAAAAAGAAGAAGTACCAATGGGAGTTGAAGTTCTGTGAAAAGGTTTTGACCGAGCTTTCGAAGCCGAAGTACAATCACCTCTCATGGCCTTTCATGACTGCAGTCGACCCCGTTGCCCTGAACATCCCAACCTATCATAGCATCATCAAGAAGCCCATGGATTTTGGTAGTATGAAGTTGAAGCTGGATCAGGGCGAGTATGAAAATGCCAAGGAGTTCGAGGCCGACGCTCGTCAGGTGTTCCAAAACTGCTATCGCTTCAACCCCCAAAGTGACCCTATCAACCATACCGGGCATCAATTCGAAGCCGTATTCGATAGTGAATGGGCCAAGAAGCGGGACTGGATTGAGGCGAATACGCCCGGCTCTGGTCCTCAATCCGCTGGTAGCTCTGAGCCCGAAGACAGCGATGAAGAAGAGGAGGAGGAGGATGAAGAGGAGGAAGAGCAGACTCAGCTTTCGAAACTACAGCAGCAAATTGCCGCGATGTCGAGGCAGGTCGAGTTAATCACACAAAAAAAGAAGTCACCTCCAGTGTCTAGCAAGAAGGCCACAAAAGGAGCCAAGCCTGTCCGCAAAGACACGAAAAAAACTGCTGCGCCCGCCAGAGCGGAGAAAAAAGCGGTTTCAAAGCCAGCCAAAAAGGAGAAGACGCCATATGTAACCTATGAGCAGAAGCAAGATATTTCGAATCGCATCAACAGCTTGTCCGAAACCAAAATGGCGACTGCGCTCAGGATCATCCGGGACAACATGCCAAATCTACAGGTGAGACTTAATCCAGACAAGAGATTTTTTTTATATCTATCCAACGAAGCCATCTTAGAATATGAAATAGACACTAATCTAAATCAAAAGCAGGGCGTGCAGGACGATGAACTTGAGCTTGACATTGACGAGCTATCCGACGAAGTTCTCCACAAACTTCTTGTCTTTGTACGAAAGCATGCACCCCGTTCCGACGACGCTCCCGCTCGACCGGCTCCGGCAGCATCTAGCGCAGCACCGACACGGAAAAAGAACAAGCCCATGAGCAAGACTGAGCAAGAAGCTAGGATTGCACAAGTCCAGAGCGGTCTGTCTGCATTCCAGAAGGGAGGCTCTGCTCCCGGCTGTAAGTTACTCTTCTCGGGATGGCTATACGTGACTCCATGCTTACCCTTCGATGCAGATGACGACCCAGTGGCAGGTCAGGAGAGCAGTGGAGAAGACGAGAGCTCCGAGAGTGAAGAAGAGTGAAGGCCTTATTCCTGATCGGCAGCCATCTCACGATCTGTGTCGGCCTCGATTGGGCTTCACCGTGTTTTGCGAGACCGAAACACACTGACCAACACTATGAACCCTCCTTGTATTCTATTACTTCATCGGTCAACTCCAAAGAATTAGGTGCTGGAAAAATGAGGCTGAACATTAGCGAGCGCTGTGGACTTGAAAGAAAAGCTGGCTTGCAAAAGCAAGCAACGAACGACGGTGATGAGCAAAGACTGATCTTCTCTTCCTGCAGTGGACGAAAATGTTACCCAGCTCTATTCGTATGTACAGATTGGTAGTGGGCTTTGCGGCTCTCGAGTAGCAAACACCTAGCATGTTACTTCGAGCTATAGCGTTGATCACACAGTCCTAATGACATGGCATCGCTCTCCAATGGACTACCGCAACTTGCTAATCCCTAACGCCGAGAGGACTACTATCATCTATGCATTCTGATTAGTTCCCCCAGTAACAAAACATCTAAATCCATCGCCATATTCCCACACACCTTCTCGACTACTGCCTGATAACCCCAAATGTTTCCCCTCCTCCAATCGCACGTTCAATCCATCCCCAAAACATAACCTCCACCATCCTCTCCACCAACCATGCCCACCTCCGGGCCCCCGGACCCCACATCCTCCCCGCCGCCCCCCGACACCGCCCAACCCCCCCTCCCACCCATCCTCCTCGCCCTCTCCGGCCCCACCTCCTCCGGCAAAACCACCCTCGCCGCCGCCCTCCACGCCATCTTCCCCCCGCCCCACTCCCTCACCATCCACGCCGACGACTTCTACAGACCCGACTCCGAAATCCCCACCACCCACGACGGCCTCCAGGACTGGGACTGCGCCGGCAGCCTCGACCTGGCGGCCCTGGCCGCCGTCCTCCACGGCCTCCGGTCCGGCGGTCCCGCGCCCGCGCGCCTGCTGCGCCAGGGCAACTTCGCCCCCGACGGCGTGCACGGCGCCCCCCCCACCACCGGCGGCATCAGCGCGGCGACGGTGGAGCGGCTGAGGAGGGCGGCGGCGGCGGCGCGGGGGGACGGGCGGACCCTCGTCGTGGTGGAGGGGTTCCTGCTCTTCGGGCGGAGCGTGCCGGGCGGGGTGCGGGACCTGTTCGACGTCAAGGTGCTGCTGCGGGCGGGGCGGGGGCAGGCGCGGGCGCGGCGGGCGGGCAGGGGCGCGTACGTGACGCTCGAGGGGTTCTGGCACGATCCGGAGGGTTATTTCGATCGGGTCGTGTGGCCGAATTATGTCGCGGAGCATGGGGGCATGGTGGACGGGGGGGAAGGGGAGGGGGATGGGGTCGTGGAGGGGGGAGGGGAGTTTTGGGCAGCGGGTTTATTGTTCGGATCCGAGGTGGGGGGTGGAGGAGTGTTTGGAGTGGGTCGTTGGGGTTGTGGGGGGGGAGATGGGAGGGAGGGAGCTTCTTTGAGGGGGGGGGGGATGGTGAGGGGGGGGTGGGGGAACGGGTTGGGTGGTGAGGGGTGGGGGAACCGGGTTGATGGTGAGGGGTGGGGGGGAACCGGGTTGGGGGTTGGGTTACGTGTTCTCGTTGTGGGGAGAGGGTGCCATGGCGTGGTCTCGAGGGTTCGTGAGGCTTTCTTTGCTTGGGTTGGGTGCATCGGTGCTTGTACGAGATACCCCCCTTTTCCGCCGTGTGCTTTCTGGCGTCATGAGCTTCTACTCGTTTGCATTGTATGAAGGGTGGGAAGACATTTGGTCCGTTTGCTGCACCGGAAAAGGTACATGGCTTCTCCCTGCGTTGCAGACTGAAACGCGGCCCTGAAGACTGGACCGGTGTCATCGAGAAGGGAAACGCTCATCATGTATTCCCATTCCCGACTGACTCCTTCGTCGCCTCGGACATCAAGGCCGGAGCTCGACAATCCGCAAGTCTTACCTGTGCCCGGCATCGTCTTTCCGGCCTCACTACGCACAAGTCGGGCCGTCTCTCTTACAGAAGACTTGTGCAAGTTAAACATTCAACCACGCTGGGTGACGAGAATGGGAGAGATTTGGGGGCGCTTCAACGATGCATGTTGTAGGATCTCGACATGACTCCAAGGGAACGAGGATGTTGGATAAAAAGGACTCGTTGGTTACAACAAACGGTCTGGAACATCGACTACTAATGAGACAAGTCTCACGGCTTGCAGAGTGCCTCGCAGTTTACGCATAGTCGGTGCATCGAAGCGGTCAGACGGAGCGGGAATCGGGACACCATGGCTACACCTCAGTCTCGCTTGTTGAGCGTGATGTTGTGATTGATTGGAAGAGGAGCCAGACTATCTAATAGATTGCAACACTATCTTCGCTGCTATTCCTACAGGAGACAATAGGCCATTGTGGGTATCCAGATGCACGCTTTTATCCAGGCCAGATACTCCAGGCAGCCATATTTGACCGTACCCCATTATTCCAGATTGCCATGCTAGATGGAGAGTGAGCAAAGGTGCTTTCGCATAGCCTGCGAGTCACCGAAAAAGCGCTGTGGCTGTGGACATGATTGAGGGCTGGCGGCTTCCTCTAGCACTGCTTTCCTCAGCCTGCTTGTTGCACACCTTCTTGTGGCCGATCGAGAGACCTATATCGCATCTGTTCTACTGCGTCACGATATGAACCCATCTCCAGCATTGACAATGCTTGCGCTTCTTCTAGCATCGATGAAAAGATCTTCGCACTCGGCAACGTCGTCGAGATCGATCTCCTTCTTGTGATTGACTCGTGCCAGAATATTTGCAGGCGTGAGCAACTGCAGCGCGTATCGTAGACTGACTTTGACTCCATGTTCAGAAATCTTCTCGAGGGCTGGCTCGGTGATTGCCAAGCCCTCCGTTTTCGTTCGTAAGCGGACGATGAGCTTGACTTCCCCTGGGGTGTATGTATTGGTGGGTACGATCAGTATGCGGGCGAGGAGATCCGGTGGGATCCCATGAGCGGCGACGATATCTTCTGTGCCTCGTATGGTGCATTTTCCACGATTTGAGGCAAGTATGACAATGGGTGAAATGGGAGATTCGAGGGCGCGGTTGAGGTAGGTGAAACATTCGATGTCAAGCATGTGCACCTTCGCAGATTCGTCAGTCACGAAGCATCTTTGCACAACGGTGTCGGCCTACCTCGTCAATGAAGAGCACACCTGGCACAAGCTCAGCGACCCCTTGATCGATATACCGGCTTACGACTTTGTTGATCTCCTCTCGTAGCTTGTCTGTGATCTCTGTCTTTTTCGGCTTCATGAGCTGACCCATCATGCTCATGATATCTTGTCCGCCCTGCGGCCTTGCATTCGCTATATCGAGGTCATGTAACGTCACGTCCTGCACTATCTCTTTCTTCTTATGCACTTCGCCCTTGGGTATCGGCACATACTCCTCCGCCTCTAGGTCGAATTCCGTAGCATATGCATCCGATCTCCCGACCCTTTTGCAAGCTCCGGTGTTGGCCTCAATGTAGATTACATCCCCAACGACAACCCGCTCTTTTTGTATTGCTTCGTAGATTGAAGGATCTAAGCGCAGCTTCTTGGTGCCTTTGTAAGATTTGAGACCAATGAGTAGATGGCTGATTGTTTTTCCATAGCCTCCTAAAGGGTTGTCGGATTCTTCTGGCGTGAGCTCGGTTACCTCTCCTTCGTAGACCTCCTTAGTCTCCCGAACTCGTAGACCTAGGCTCCTGATCAGCTACACAATGTCAATGCCAAGGTTAAGTACGAACCGATAGCCCTCCGGAAATTTTCCATCAATGCTTCGGTCTTCTTGACCTCGGTCGAGTAGACCTCGCTGCCGACTATCGGGCAAAATGGCACCTTGGTCCCAAGCTCTTGTGAAACAGCCAGAGCCAGTGCTGTTTTTCCTGTGCCCGGTCCACCAGCTAGTAGGACTGCGCGCCCTGACATCTTCTTGGACTTTATGAGATCCACCACAACGCCGCATGCCTGTTGTGGTTCGAGAAGATTAGCTATGTTCATTATTTGCAAGCCTGCAACGACTGAATGGCCTTGACATACTTCTCTTGCAGCCAGCTGGCCGACAAAGCCACCGCTTGCGCTCTCTGCGTAGCCATCGCTCCTTAAACCCAGGCCTTTGATGTGGGTATGAGCTGCAGTTCTGTGTTCGCGCGAGTTGCCCTTGACCTCGCTGATTGTGACCATTACGAGAGAGGTTGGAAGAGACGGCAAGCTCTTGATCGCTTAACGATCTTGGCGTACGAGTGCTTGGTGTAGGCAGGAGAGATTACTCTGAAGTGTCATGGATGTTGGGTAATTTGTTTGGATTGGTATAGGTATGGTTGTGCACGCGATTGAAGCACAGAGCATCTCGGAGTTTTCCGAGGGCGCCTCGCTCACTCAAGCCCTGCCGCTTTTAATGACTGAGCTGGGTGATTACTTTAGGCTGAAGTACCGCCATAACCTACCTTAGTCTACAAGATTTATTCTATGTTTCAAAATATCTTTGCACCGTCCCACCTATATCATGACACCATCGTTACAGCTGCCAAAAAGAGAAATTTCCCACGGGAAAGGAAAGATTTTGATGAACAGAGAGGGATTCGAACCCTCGCCACTTACGTGACCAGGATATAATGTCAAGGTAACCTTAACCTGGCGCCATAACCACTGGGGAATTGTTAGTCTTTGATCACAATTAATTCCATTGCGAAACAACATACACTCGGCCATCTGTCCAGGATGTTGATTATGCAGAAATTTCTTATTTGAATATATACCACACATTATAATATGGGTGACATCAATATCTCGAGATTCAAGCATTCCCTCGCCAATAACAGTCAGTCGATTTGGGATTTTGGATCACTTCATCAATCTTGTAGGGTTGCAACCTACAAATGTTATCGAGTGTCCTTTTGCTTACATAATCACAGAGGAATGTCTTCGCTGCTGCTATGTTTTGATTCTTAACATGATTGGTTAGAATGTTCATCATAGTCTATAACCGCCTTCTCTGCTCTCTACCTTCTGTAAGTGTTCTTTCATTTCCTGTGTGTATACAAAAAAAGCACCCAACATCTATATGGACGTTAGATGATACTTGCTGTTGCAAATGCGACGATCAGGCGCGCCTCAATGATTCAGCAAGATAGGACGTGTCTCGAGGGAATACGAAGGCCTGAATATCACGTTTTCACCTCTCATTCATGTGTGCACGAGGCCATCTACTAGTATCCACTGGAGTTGGATGAGGCAATCCCGTGGTCATTCATGAATTGAGCGTAATGTGTCTCATGCTCTCGAAATGTTAATGCTGTGGTAGATACTAATAGCTCGCTTGTTTTAGACAAGAGTGCGAAGAGATGAGGAAAGCTCCGACGGCTTCGTACTATGCAATCAATTGTTACCTGGTAGTGGGGGTTCGGTGAATTGGAGTGTATTTGCAATAATTGAGGATTTTGACCAAACATATAGTCAGTTGGCTAGTGAAACGTTCTATTTTCCTTGCCATGCCGTCAATTATCTCGGGCTTCCATATCTTTTTCAGGCTGACTTGAAAACACTGCCACCTTTTCCTGGGATCTCTGATTTTGAGCTGATCCAAGGCATCTAAGAGCTCATCTGCTATCTTCTTGCAGTCTTTGGCTCTCAGCATGACGTCGACTTGGCCACAATATTTCTCAAGCGCCTTTGCAGGCCCAAGAGGTAGGATATCTTCCAATATGACATCAAGCATCATCTGATGAAGGTTAGTTCTCGAACGAATGCTCAACCACCAGATCGTTACTCAAGCGGCCAAGAGACTGGGTGATGCTCTCGAGCTCCACACTTTCATCTGCTAGACCATTGGAAGACATGTACAATTCTTGGTTTTGGGATACTAGCCGGCAGCCAGAATCCATGAATTGGACTGTATTGCTCGCAACGCCAAGAGCAGCAAGGCCCTCGAAAGCCATGCTGAATCAAAGGTTCCAATTTTCTAGGATCTGAAGGCAATTGCAATCTAGAAAAAGACTTGAAAAGAGGGAAGGCATTCAGATACAAAATCAGCTTTAATATACAAAAATATGATATCCACAGGACTAAGGGCAACAACGCCCGGCCAGTTGATGTTGGCAATATTGATCAAAGTCCTGCTACCGGCATTTGAGAACTGTAAAACGAACGATGCGGGGCTTTCTGGACTTTTCAAAAGGGAGCTGTTCCTCGATGCGCGCAAACATGAGGCGTCGGGGTAAGAGCAAGGGTTGGTGCAGCAGCACAGCCTACCACATGCATCAAGGACGCGAAAGCCTCATGCAAAGCTTACGGAGGTCAGCACTAAAAGTGCTGCACGCCAAGATCTCGAATAGTGCTCCGCCTGAAGGGTTACGTGAATAATGCCAAGTCCGACAACTAACGGCACCCTGTCACTGCCTGTCCTTGTGATGATTGCTTTTACTCTCATCCATCTCTTTTTGAAGCCCAAGCTCACGAACTCGAAAAGTCAAGAAAAGCCCCGCAAATTGCTGTCAGAGTGGTTCATGGAGGCAAGCAGTATGTCGCCAACTCTAGCTTCTTTGACATGAAAATTACTACCACTCCCTCATCATCGATACCAAGTAGACTCTGCAGCCATAATCATGGATGGACTACATGCTAAGGTCATGGGTTACACATGTTGACCATGGGTATGCGTATTGATCTTTCTTCGAATAATAGTTAGTTGTGACTGATGAGCAAAAGCACATAAGCACTCAAATAGGACGGAAGGAGGTTGGTACTTACGAGGAAAACTGAGGTACCTAAGATTATCTTCATCTTGCTGAGGATTGGATCTAACCCCTTTCCCGCTAGGCGAAGCCTCTGACCAATGATGGTGGAGCTGAGTCAGACGTCAAGTCATCGCCCTACAATTGCAAGCCACCTTGGAACCGTAGAATGCTAAGCAGGCATTCTCTCCGCGTAGCAAATGCTAATTACTGGAGCTATGTAGCGCCGATTCAAAGAATTCATGCATCTGCCTATCATTACCTAGTCCCCAATGCCAAACACTCGCGAGCCGCGGGGACACGCCGCTCGTTGAATCGAACGTTTGAAAGGCTGTGTAATCTCTTCCCGAGAATCAGTCAATCTCACCGACCAAATATCAGATGCAATCTTCTCCTTCGGGGACACAATCAGCATTCTCGATACAAGTCTCATGGAGATATCGTCTCAGACTGATGCCGACGGTTCAATTGGCGATTGGCCGCAGAGGTTGTTGCACGTACCTACCATGACTTCCTATGAATGGCAAGCCGGCCACGTATACGGGGGGCACATCAAGCCCAGATACAGCGCAATTTCGTACACCTGGGGTCGCTATCGACTGAACTCAGCCCTCGAGAGACCTCATGTCAAGCCCATCGAGCTCGATGGGGTGGACTGGGAGATCCCACGGATTGATGACTCTCATTTCACTGTAGGGCAATTTGAGGAGCTCATCCGTCGAAGTATTGAGCCCAACTCCTACTCCGGTCACAATCCTGCCTTCACCCCTTCTAAAATCGAGTTCGTCTGGCTTGATGTTGCTTGTATTAATCAAATACCCAGTCATCCTCAAATGGCAGTCGAGATAGGGCGCCAAGCACGAATCTTCAGAAAGGCCAAACATGTTATCGTGTGGCTCAACCAAGCCACACTGCAAGGCCTTGAGAGAGAGATTAACGGCATTGTTGCAGCTGCAGCAACTGCTGAGCCGCGCCTGACCCAGACTCTTCGCCCTGAGGATCAATGGACCAGCATACCAGGATCAAAGTTCAAGATGACCCTGCTTAGAAATGAACGATGGCTAGCCTCAATGATAAAAGAAACCAAGGCAAAGATCAAGGAAAACTGGTTTGGAATAGTGGCAAACACCCGTCGGATGCTCCTCCAAGGTGATGAGCAATGGCTAGCCTCAGCACTAGAGAACATTACTTTGTTAACCGAAGAACGATGGTTCAGCTCGTTGTGGACGCTACAGGAGGCCTTCCTCAGCCAGTGGGCTTATGTAATCTCTGGAGAAGTGGAAGCTCTTCGCGTTGGTTCTCCACAGCTCAGAGATATCTTCACGGCATGCGAGACTCTCAATGCTGTATGCAAAAGAAGTGTAGCTTATAAGCAGGCGCTGAGTCTGCCGACAGCAGATACAGAAGTTCGCCTCATTGACATGATTGAGCGGAGTGGTCTTGCGGCGCTTGCTATGGAGAATCCTATGGCTCTTTACACTGTGGCATCAAATCGCCTGACTTCAAGACCCGTAGATCGCGTTTACGGAATCATGCAAGTTTTTGATTTTCAACTGGGCATCTCAGCACCCCACGCAGACAAGGGGGCGAGCCCCAATTTGCCAGAGCTGGAGTTACAGCTTGGACAGGATTTACTTACGAAGTATCCTATTATGAGCCAACTGCATGTTCACACCCAGCCTGCAAGGCAAGGTCAGGCCTGGAGAGTCAGCAGTGACTCGAGAGTTCCTGAGCTGGCTTCCAAAGTAGGTTATTTTGTCACTAGCAGCTTTCTAGGGGATCACAAATGTTTATGCCAATTCTCATCTACAAAGGTTGATGGCAACTCTTGTGCCTCATTCGTAGGCAAGATCTGCTCCTTCGAAATTCTACAAAAAGCCTGGAGCTCCATGGATCGTCATATACTTCCTAGGAGGAGAACTGGGAAGAAGAGCACACAGCAGATTATAGTGGACTCATCGGCGCTATTGCCATTTTCTCTTTTCACTGATGACCCCACACAAGATATACCAAGAGATGAACGACAGCATAGACTGGCAGCCGAGTTGGTCACCCTTTGTTCCCGGCAAGGGCTTTCGATATATGTCTTACTATTAGGCCGTTTCAGCGACGACCAGCATACTGAAGGTTGGTGGAAGCTGGCGGGAGGTAGTAACTCCGAGTTCAATGGTGATCGCTTCAATATTGGCTTGATACTGATCCAGAAAACGAATGCAGAGGTGTGGAGTAGGTCGGGAATCTGTATCTGGGACCTTGGTCAGACAGCCTCCGGCCAGAATTCTGCACTACAGAATGACTTACTGGAGGGTAATGCCAACGACTGGAAATTGCTTTCAGGACTCTTTGAATAGATCGCTAACGCTGTAGTCTTCCCAAAATCTGGCAGTCCCATTTTTGGCAGACTCGACATGTCCTCAAGACTGCATCAGGAGTTTGCTGCGAGCCCAGACCGTTGATGCGCTTACACAAAGGCAGGTCAAAGCTAGCATCATGAGGAGGAGGCTGTCCAGCTCGAATGCACGTCCAGGCTCTATTCTCTTTCAAAACAAAAGGGGCTCCATCGAATGGAAGAGAGAACGTTTACCAACACTTGAGCAGAATGCTTCGCAAAGCAACTGCATTCTTGTCCCGAATGCATAGGTTCTCAAGAGTTGTTCATTGAGCCCCAGACCTCCCCTCAAGTCTTCCAAGAAAATGTCAAGGAAAGACGGCGAAGGTACTTGGGGAGTTTGGATATTGAGCTCAACACGTTCGTTGATCCCGCCTCTGAGTGGTCTCGAATATTATTACATTTCTCAATGGCGTGTATCGGAATGTCGTAGAGTATGAATGGGACTCTATCCATGGTAATGTATGGAGTTGCAGATTAAGATCCTGCTATAGAGCTCCGGATGGATTCGCCAATACCAAGCAGGTATCGACGAGCTCGACTCACCAGTCAGTGAAACGAAACACCGAATTTGTTGACTATTCCCCGGGCATTGCTGGGATTCAAGCGGGACGTAACATAGAATACGGCTGGATTCGCTGGGTAAGGCTTACAGTTCGAGATGACTTTTGAATGGCGTATCGTGCATGGATTGATCCTTTGGGCGCAGTCGACAGGTATTCCCAGTTACGGAAGTGGCGCGATTATCATCCTCAAGCCGCATCCCCGTTGATATTTGACAAGGGAGCGTTGCGCCCACAGCATGTAGGTAGAGAGAGAAAGGTCTCGTGCGCAAGGCAGGCTATTGGTGCAACTCGCTATTATCGCCTGCTCTCCGAGGGTCAGATACCAACCCGCGAAATGGGAAAATCACAGCGTTAAGCCACTCGACTATAACCCAAGTGTCTCTATCGTCGAAATTGCAAGAAGCTTCCTGAACCACCTATACCAGTATAACAATACGGCAATCGCTTGGAAAAGGCTTCAAGTCTGCTTTTTGCACATGGCCATCGCATCGGCTACATATTCGGATCACTCGTATCTCCGAATTGCAGCATGGTATATGGACTCCCTGTCTTACTCCGGAAAGATTTAGCAAGCACGGGTGAGGGCATATCAACGGGGAACAATACTCGATGGATCATGGCTAGTTTAACTGCTACATGGGTCGTTTTGTTAATAACGGTCTCTGGAGTCAAGGACCAGTCCTGGTTCTTAGTCGGTATTGGGGCTCAGGGGATGATACACACACTTGTTGTGGCAGGCAAATCTCGTTCGCCGTCTGCATTCGGAATTCCTCTAACATACCGCGAATACTTTCTCGGAGAATAGGCCATGGGCTCTCTGAATGGCGGTCAAGAAAGAATATCCAGGCATTGGCGTTACATTGCTGTCCATTTGCTTTCCTGGAAAGCTGGGGGAGGATGAAGATGACGATTGAGATCAGTAAAGGCGCACTGAGAAAGAGAGGTATAAAGCAGAGGAAGCCAGGCTACAGGAGCCTTACGGCTCAGATGTATGAAAAGTGCAACGCTCTAGCTGCAGGATTACCAAGGAAATGTAGCACATCCAAGTGGTCCGTCAATTGGACCAGCTCTTCTTCTACCTGCTTGGCATATCCCTACACTCGTCTTTTTCCCCAGCCCTCCTTCCCTTGAATTCTCATTGAAACAATCGACACAGTTCTGTACCAAATGCTCCATTCCTTCAAAGCCTAGGACTGCAGAAGGTTTGTCTACCCATGGCTGCAATCATCTCGTTGCTTCACGAATTCCTCAAGACCTCAGTGACTCTTCTGACTTTGCGGAAGTGTTGGTGCAAGCGAATAGATTATAGACTATACCGAATGTCTGTTATGGCTGGAGATATGTGACTGGTCTGCATCAACATAAGGAGGGAAGGCGTGCAGGCGGGCATACTCCGGATTATATATGCAGACCCACTTGAGACTTTTCCCCTCTAAGCAGTCAGTCTGTGGCTCACAGTAATATAGGCAGCTGCAGGGACCGCATCTCAGCCTCCCTGGCGCCTTGAATCCACTTGAACGTCGAGTGAGCTATCTGTCCCAAGCCAGGGCTAGTGGCCATAAGCCACCAAAAACCAACACGAAGCTCGGTCACAATCAAAATCCCAACTCTGAGGAGCAAGTACTCCTCCCCTCATGTACACAAGACGAATCATTGGTCCACAAACAGAACAATCTCCGGAGCAGTACCCGCAGAACGTTTGATGCTATCTTGCCCTCAACGGGTTCGCTCTGCGTGAACCTCTTCCTCCAGCAAAACTAGCCGCGCTTGACCAACAGACTCCGTCGCAGATAGGACGCCGTCAAGTCGAGCATGGATGGATGAGATCCCTTGAGCCGACTTGCATATATCTACATCCAAGGCGGCCAGAACAGTGAGGCCATCGTCGATGGACTTGGTTGAGGGTTTTGTTACGTCCTTCAAGTTGGAGGTAGAAGATTTGACAACCTCAGGGGTTGTGATTGATTGGGCTATTAGGGTCTGACTGATGTTGCCAGAGATGTGCAGTCTACAAGCCTCTGAAGATGTTGGCTCAAACGAGTGAACTCTATCGAGTACAAACATAGTAAGTGAATGAGGATATTATAACGTTCCTTTTCGTTCTCGCTTATTTTCCTTCTTCTTTCTTTCCGAAAATCCAAAACCTCAACTATATGATCTGTCAACTACGAAAACAGTCCTTTAAAACGCGCATCTTTCGAGATGTGGCATTCCTATTCTCTTATGTAGATTGCCATCATAACTGGGACATGTCAGTCAGTACCACGCTTGTAGGATATCTCCCCATCAACACGCGCTCAACAGCAGCTTGACCGCCTCGACAAGCGCATTTCGCTTATACGCACTCAAAAACCCATGCTTTTATGGATCTCTAGGAGCAGTCGTGACCATGGACTCATTCTCCATGTCCCGTGGTCCTCTACTTTGAACGCGAACCCTCTTTTCATTGCTTCATCAGGATGATCCCACGCTTTCTCCTTGTTGTAGGATCTCTAGCATGCACGAGCTCTGCCTTCGTTCCTTCAACGATCAATATCACCAGAAGCTCAACTGTCTCGAACCTGACATCCACGCATCTCCGAAGTTCCTCTCATACTTCCGTGGCGGAAAGTAATTTTCGGATGCAATATTGTACCAAGATTGAAAGTTGGTCTCTCCCGAAACTGGAACCCGACGACTGTTTGGGAGTGCTCGATTATTTCTATCTCGAGACATATGACGAAGGCCACCGCAAATCAAAAGAGTTCAGGGCTCCAGGCGCAAAGAAAACTACACATTCACCGCCGCAACGGACTCCTCGAAAATACACATTCCGTAAGGCTTATCCACCAATGATAATGCTGTCATTTCACTACTTCTTTGGCATCCATTCCACCACGGAATCATCATGGTTCCAGAGTGTCAAGGTCGAATTGTTCCAAAAGCCACCGTTTGCTGCTAACATCCTTTCCTTGAACTAGGCACATGTACGCTGGCGATAGTCATGCTTTCAGATTTCCCAGATCCCGCTCAGCTGCCCGGGGGCTCGAAGACGGGATTAACATCGGACACGACGACCTACTATAATATCTGGAAAGTAGCCAAAGGCTTGGTTAAAAATTGTATCGAAAGTCAGGGAAAGGTGGGGTGGCAGCTAACAGGTGAGATCTCTGTCATCCACTCTCCCGAATTTCTTGCTTCAATACTCTCACGGTCCTTGTCCTACATGTGTTGTTATGCATCTGTACCCGAGTTCACGGCTGACATTCTCATCCTCGTCTTTGAATCGGCGAAGGCGCATATCAGAGCATTGGAGTATTCATCTGGTCTACAGGTTCTGAAGAAGATCGACTAATTGAAGCTGATGAGCCACGGTTCACATTCCCGACACTGGAAGCGCCGGTCAATGGCTCCGCAGTGGACCTTTGAGAATCGAACTCGACGATTACCGAAGCAGTCCGGAGACGTTGTAGTTTCAACGGTTCACACAAGGTTACCTCTTACGAATAGGGATTACGGAATAGAACCCTAGATGGATCGAAAACAAGAGCACGCAATACCGAGATTCGTCCGAAAGAGAGAGCAGAACTCGATTTTGAGACTCCCACATTACGATGTAGCAAGATACAGTCTCACTCATATTTTCCTAGCGTTACACATTTGCTTTCCAAATCCAACAAGCCCCCGGAGTGCTCTAAAAAGCTTCCACTGTTGTATGCCATTTGATTGATGTCACCTTCTCAACCGCCGTCAAATCCATTATCGCTACCGCGATGTCTTCACCATCATCCAATTTTCCCTTTATCTCAGGCTCTCTCTGCAATGCCCAGAACTACCCTAACGCTTCATGGGTTATCCCGCAACGAAGCGCTTGTTCTCAATCCAGTGCATCGGTCCAAGAAGGTTTCCAGGTATCACCTCTATAGAACCAGATTTGATACCCTAGCAGTGCGGCCAGAAAATGTACCAGCAAAAATGCATACCTGCAAACCAAGCTGCATACCTGCAAACCAAGCTCTAGATAGCCCGCTTTCTCTCGGCTCAAATGTTTGCGGAACCACAAGATTGTGCTGGCGGTCATCGCAAGGTCTCTACCGCCAGTTGTGAGCTGTTGGGCAAATCCGCCTTTACCAGAAATCTCAACCAATACAGTGACATTTACAGATAGGGTAATTGGGCACAACAGCACCAAAGCGAACTAAGAATTGCTTTCAAATCTCTTGTCCGACAAAGTGAGTTCGACTACCAAAGTTACCGAAAGACTTAGAAGGTGAAGGAACATGCTTATTTCGTCTTCGTAGCTATCTTCTCTGTGGGTCCTCTGAACTAACAAGCTCGGAAGACCCATGAATGGCGTCGCGCTGACGACGAAATAAGTAAGGCGACCGGAGATTTCGGTTTCAATCGTTTTACCCGAATTGATTTGGTCGAAAAACGGAATAGACTTATGCCAGTTTCCCTCGGACATTCGAACCATAAATTCGAGGACGACGAAAGAGCTCAAGAATATACTGCCTCACCATGGCGTTGTCGGAACTCCACTCACGGCGTAGAGTCAGATCATCTGAGGGACCGCACCGAATGCGAACGATACGAGCCGAAAAGGGGTGTTTCTCTGTAGACTAGTGAGGCTACCCTCTTCAGCCCGATCGCCCATGCCACGGAATCGTAGTTCCATCACATTAACGCTGATGCTGTCGAAAATAACACGAAACACCATACGGAGTGCGTCCAAGACGCGGATGATAGGCGAAGACCGTAGGACGAAGCCATATTTGGAAGGGAATAACCTGAGTATCATACCCGAAGGTTGGGCCATGGTGTTCAGCGCGATAGCTGTCAGACACCAAAATACAGATTGCCATAATACTCCATTCGGCTCGAATTCCACGTCAAGATCCGGCACATCCTCGATAGAGCCCCTGACCCAACCAGAAAAGGACCTCCTTCCGATATCACTCAAAACCACAAGCCAAACAAACCATTCCGCCTCCCCCTGGCCACTTTGCAGGAACGAGACCAGCTCGTCGTCCTGATCGCGGCGAAGAACCGGAAAAACGAGCGTGGAGCCGTCCGCCTCACAGCTTCCTGCAGGCGGAAGATTCGATGGACTCTCACCCCCGATAGTCCCAGCCGAGGAAACCGACCGCAGTCTTCCATTCGCGAGGTACGAAGCAGCAGACTGCCATCGCTACCGACCCTCTACACCGAGTCGAAGTCGACGAGGGAAAAATCTCACAAGGAAATGAAGACGCGGTCCGTGATTCGCATCAGCGCCCGCAAGCCTGCGAGGTTGAACGTTGTGGGACATCTCGCAGGCGTAGCCATCTTGGGGCTTGGAAGATGATATCGGCCGACCGGAGCTGCATGATGCTTCTCGTTATCCAAAAGAAAGGCCGAGACGGATTCCGCGAACCGTTGCGACTGGAGCAGAAGGGTGGTTGCTAAAGGTCTGTTACTATCTAAAACGTAACGTATACTAGTATCGCCACATAGCAATACACAACACCAAACGATACAGTCAGAGATCAGCGTAACGTGGCCAGGGAAAGACTCGGCTACATAAGCAGCGTTGTGATGATGCGAACGGGAGTGAGTAAAGGGGCGAGGGAGAGGAAGCAGAGCTTCCGAGTATAGACGGCAAGATGTCACATCATGCGCACTATGCCCCCCACGTTGTGCTCAAACATGAGAATATTAAGGCGATGGGACATGAAGAGGTGTTTTGGAGTGGGATACTCCAAGAGCGCGACATGCCCTCATTACTCCTCTCGCGATCAACCCTCTAACAAGAAATGTCCCCTTCAAACTAAAAGATCAGAGCCATCACTCACGATCATAGTCAAACTCAACCGCATCACCGCCCTTAGCACCCTCCCGGCTCTCAGCGTCCGCGGTGCAGCCATCGCGGACGAGGCCAACGTCCAAAACAGTCGTCAACCCCGCCCCCGGTTCCGACGATCCGAAGATCTGGCGCCCAACCTGAACCCAGAGGGCAGGAGATGCCTTGAGCGGTTCCACCGCCATGCTCGACTACTTCACCCGGACGTACCGCACCGGCTTTGCCGCGGCCGTTGAATCTCACCCTCAGTGCCGACCCGCCGTGCCAACGAGACCCCCCCGGGAACTGCCAGTGTATGATCGTCTAGGTGATGTCCGATGCTCATCTCACGTCCTGGAACGGGGACATCCGCAAAGGGTCGTCCAATCAAATCATCAGCACGGGTGTTTCGAATGCGGGCGGATTGGAGCTCCAGAGCGCGGGAACTCCATGGTGGGTGCGTTTGGGATTCAGGGGCCCGGGCGGCAGGGAAAGGGGGAGCTGCTGACTTGAGGCCGTACCTCGGCATGCCGGAGTGAAGGTCGTTGCGATCATAGGCCGGTGGTGGTGATGGCGGTGGTGAGCAGTGGGAAAAGCATCTCGGTCGCGGCTGGCCTAGTCGTTCATCTATATACAGATAGCCAAAAATAGAATTCCGTCTTCCCTCAAACCATGAGGAGTCTAGTACCCGTCTGGACTTGACGCCGATCAAGCGGTGCCCGGTCAGAAAAGCCAACTGCCCCATCCGAGGAGGTCCGTTGAATCTTCCATAGCCACACTCAACCCCCTCAATCGCTGCGTCCCCAAGTCGCCGCGATCCCAAACGGGGTCATCGCACCGTCCCACACCCAATCACATACCGTTTCGTCAACGAGAGCTGACCAGTCTCGCAGGATATGGGACCCTTCAATTCGAGAAAATCCCCTCCAGTTGCGATGAGAAATCCACATGGGAAGTATCATTCGGCGAGGCGGACGCGCTGACAGCTCCGCACGAAAGGGTCTCATAAACCATGACTATTCCACATCTCGGCGCCCCAGGAAGACGGAAGTCTATTCACGACTGAGTTGGGACGAGGGGATGTTCCTTGTAGGGTGGGGGCTGCAAAAAGGATATCAAGGCTTGGCACCTTCGTCTGTCTCCCACCCGCACTGGTCTATATCATAATATCTGGCGCTGAGACAATCAATGTGTATGAGACAGAGATCGATAGTATACACTTGGTCTGTAGAGACCAACAATCAATGATTAGTAGAGTATTCTAATTGTGAGATTATTTCCCGAGGGAAAGGGAACGAGTACTTTAGCATTGGAGAAATGTCTATCAAGAAGATGCTTGAGCTTACCGTTGTGTTCTTCTTATCGTGAGTAGGGCACTGATCAAAATCTTGGTTATCATTGTTGTAGGCGGTTTGGCGGTGTGGGATCAAATCAGGATGCCAAGAATTATAAGCATCCTGCACACGCTGACATCAGACTCGGAGCGCGGGGTCTCGCATGCAAGAGCGACTTCTTGTCCAATCAAATGCACTGTTGCCTGTTTGCTGGTCGCGCACGTCCGATGCTACACAAGCACTCGTAGAATTGAACAATCCTACGGACATCATCCATGAATTCCACAACATCGTCGTTGCAACACAAAACCTTCCCTCTCGAATAAACGGGTGGCTCACAGAACCACAACTGACCGACGCAGCATGGATCCTGAACCAACAACATGTCGGATTCGAGTCAGATGGGGGAGCGGTGATGTTCCCCATGTACACGCCATACGAAGCTTGAAAGATATCAAAGATTTACCCGATATGACAAAAGAATTGCAACAACGATGGGCTGAAGAGATCGTGAGGTTATTCTTATCAAACCCCGGTCCAATTGCGGCCATCAGACCCTGGGATATCCTTCTGCACCAACATGGTTCCGTCGTGGCATTGTCGTCAGAAAAGGGAGGTCGGAGCTTCTACCCCTCTCGTTTCCGGATCCCTCCTCACAACGTCCTCGGGCTTGACGAGGGAGAGAGGGTGACGCGAGCGGAGAGGTTTGCATTAGGTACTCTGCTCTACGAGGTCATGACAGCAAAAGAACCCTTCGAGGAGCTGAGCGAGGAGGAGGTGCAGGACCATTACCGTCATGGCATTTTCCCAGATGACGTCTTCTACATGGCGATGGGGCCTTATATCCTTGGGTGCTGGAGTCTGGAATTCGAGAAAGAGATGGAGAGACTCCGTAAGTAGTTCGTGTAGGCTATTCGAGCATTGTTGACGTTCCCTAGTCGCTGAATCCGGCCAAGTACCAATTGGTGGTCGATTTCGTGCGTACGCCAAAGCTCATCCCTTCCTTCTTGCCTCCCAGGTCGTAGGTGGAGTCGCTATGACAGCTTCAGTCATTGCACTCCCTGCCCTGGGACTAGCTGGGTTTGCAGCAACTGGTCCTGTTGCTGGTACAGCGGTGACCGCTTGGCAATCGTCCATCGGAATTGCACAAGCCGGTAGCTTATTTGCGTGGTGTCAAAGCGCGGCCATGGGGGGCGGAGCAGCTGTTAATGGGATCATTGCCTGTGGCGCGGTAGGTGGAGGTGTAGCATTGGCAGCCACGGGTGGAGCGATCGCAGGTGGGCAAACGGTGTTGACGCCGGAGAAGATGAAGGAGATGTTTCTGATGGCGTACCGCAAGGAAAACAGCGGACTCAAGCCTATTGAGGCCGCGGACGAGTCGACAAGCTAGAGTATGACAACAACAAAACGACAGCGCATATATGACAGGGAGCTCCAGCACTAGACGACACCTGTGAAGTATTCAGTAGTAGAATGGACTTCACTCGATCATGACCTGTTGCATGCCAAACATTCCACGCAATCGGGAACCGTCATCGTAAGCGTCCAAGATGTTTGTGCTGATGTCCTGTTCCGGGTCGCTGGGGGTTATCACATTTACGCAGCCTCAGGACAATTCTCATCTCTCTCTTTCTGACTTCGACAAATGGCTGTTCTGGACTGCTGTGCGGAATGGTTCGCTAAAGGATGGCATTCTATCAGGTCAGCGTTAGCAGTGTATTTTACACAGACAAATGCTTTTAGCTCACGTCTGCGGTCCTGTAATGCCTGATGATCGAGCTATGCTTATGCTGCAAGCCGCAAGACCGTGAATTTAGGTAATGCACGGTTCCTAGACCGCCATTGAAGAGCTTCAGTAAGCGTACAGGTAGCATGCCCTCTGTGATAAAAGGCAATCAGTCCATAAAGGACAATGTAATTGGGCAGATAAAATTGGAGCCGTAACCTCCTCCGAGGCTTCCCAAGAATAACTTAGTTCACCATAAAGAAAGAGATATCCTGATCACAATGGTGTTCTTGCAGAAAGCGATTCTACCCTCGTGTCTTCGTTCCTTTTACCCTTTCCTCCCTCGCTGTATCTTTATCATCTCCGCTTCCTCCGCTTTCTCCGCATCAGTTTCCTCTTCCTCTCTATCGCCTTCATGCCGCTCTAGCGCTTGCCGCTGACCTTGAGCCGGCAACTGTATCAGCCACAGGTCGTGAAGAAAACGGTCCAGCATTCGTACCGAGTATGTTCTTTTGCATAGCTTGGCCGGAGAACGAAGAAGAGCTCGGGATGAAGAAGTAAAGCCCCGCCATAGTCAGTATTGCACCTGCGCCGATAATCCTATAGGAAGTGTTATCTAATCAGCACACCAATATCCTGAATGACAGCAGCTCGATCAGTGAGACCCACAACGCTTCTGGCCTTAAAATACCGGCTGGTGAGGGGGCCCGGCTTCAGTTGAATCTAGAGGAGCACCGCAGGCCCGGTCGATTTCTGCCGGTCGTAGCGGTGGCTGTTTTGGATTTCGAAGAGGCGGGAAGGTGGAAATGTGTCTTGATGACGTTTGGGAGAGAAAGGGCCTTTGACTGGTGAGAAGAAGGCGTCTGGCGAAGTAGAGCCGGGTTGTATAGGTTGTTTGGGGGGACATGCTCTCTCAATTGCTGCGGAGCATATCATCCCTGAGGAGATGCGGGAAATTGTAGAGGTTGTGGAGGTCAGGTATGTAATCTGGGATCCTTCTGTAGGACAGTGGGGCAGTGGGGCTACATAGCGGCGTCGCAGATGTTTTGGTTGTGGCATCCACGCGCAACCAAGGTGCCCCTCGCACCATCGCCGATTCAGTACTTTAGCATCCATCGCCAATATTGTTGTACACTAGCATCCGATAGCTCCGCAAAGTTTAAAACATGAGATTCTGAAGTGTGGGGTAGAACACGCTAGAGTACGTTCCGAGCCTTCCTCGTAGCCTCCGGGGAAGCCGGTAAGATAAACGGACCCCTCGGATCCAAGGTCACTCAGTGGTGGTGGCGGCGTCGTCATTGCGCATCTTTATTATTGGTAATTATTGTTATCCAGGTATTAGCGTGTGTAGAAAACATTGGAATACTTGGTCAGTTGGAGAAAAACTTCTTATTAGCCATGGTAGTGGTAGCTATCTACGTCGGATTTATCGGGTTTAAGATAATTACGCAAATCCTAGTAGATTGCAAATCCTAGTGAATACTAATCGTGCTGTCAGGAGAGTTACCGCTTAATAGCGCCGGAGAGTTGACCAATCAAACTACGATTTTCGCGGAGAACTGAGTAGTTTGATTGGTCAACTCCCCGGCGCTATTAAGCGAGACTCCAACACGAGTAGGTGTGTGTGCGATTTTCTTAGTGCCAAGTATTCCAACGTTTTCTGCACACGCTAGTACGTTCAATCATCCACATGTCGCAGATCAACTCGCGGAAAAACTATTATCATCCTCCTTAAGACTATGATGCAGCCATACTCATATCTTCTCCATCACCCTCCGACAAGGTTCCCAACGTAAGATGATTCCCTCACTCGCTGGCACAAATGGTCAGATTCAACATACCATTAACCAGTCAAATGCAAAGGGTTCACCCTTCACAGCTGCCTTTCCTGATATGTCTCAAGATTCTCTCAAAGCACCCGTAGCGCAAGATACAGACTCCGACCAGGAGCCAGACTGTGGGCTGCAGGCATCGAATGCTGAATTTCGCGAACAAAAGGCCGAAGAGTCGATAGAAAAGACCAAGGAACAGAGGGGCTGGAGAAATGTTATCAGAAACTTCACTCCATCGTGAGCTCAAATTTTGATATATCCCCCGGCGTACCTTTGGGCAGACGAGTTGCCTTTCGTCGTTCCTTATATTCACTTTCATGACGTGGTCTGAGAAAAAAATTGGCTGAATGTAGATTATTCAATCAGATGGTTCTCGGTCATAATGGGCACCGGCATTGTATCGATACTACTCCACAATCTTCCCTATAACGGATCATGGCTCTACTGGATATCTGTCATCATTTTCGCCTTAAACGTGTTCCTCTTCAGCGTTTTCCTCCTCATATCAATCCTGCGTTACACTATATATCCGGAAATCTGGTTCGCAATGGTTCGCCATCCAGCACAGTCACTCTTTCTTGGCACCTTTCCAATGGGTCTTGCGACTATCATCAATATGATTGTCTTCGTTTGCGTCCCCGCATGGGGAACCTGGGCCATCTACCTCGTAAGTGCAAAACCGTTGTGCTGACATGCAAGTCAAGATTCTGACAGCATTAGGCTTGGGCATTGTGGTGGGTGGACGCTGTGATGGCCGTCTTCACCTGTTTCTATCTCCCATTCGTGATGTGAGTAGCTCTGCGCACTTCCCCATATCTCAATGTCTCAATGGAAAAGCTCAGCCGGCTTATCACTTCCAATACAGTATGTACTTCCACAAAACCGAGCTTTCTACAATGACAGCGGCTTGGCTGTTACCGATTGTCGCAACAATCGTCGCGGCAGCTTCCGGAGGTGTTGTCGCTGAAGTCTTGCCTAACCCTAATCACGCTCTGTGGACCGTTATAGTATCTTATATCCTCTGGGGCACCGGTATCCCTCTCGCCATGGTCGTCTTAGTAATATATTTCCAACGCCTCACCGTACACAAGCTACCTGCACGTGAGGTCATCGTTTCCGTATTTCTGCCGCTGGGTCCGCTGGGCCAAGGCGGCTTTGGCATTATGCAGTTGGGGAAAGTGGCTCTTCGCGTCTTTCCAGAGACCCACACACTTGACATGGCTGCCGGAAATGCCGGAGAAATTTTGTATGTTGTGGGCTGGTTGATAGCGCTCATCATGTGGGGCTTTGCCATCGTCTGGCTTTTCTTTGCCCTCGCCAGCATCAGCCGCAGCAAGTTTCCGTTCAATATGGGCTGGTGGGGCTTTACTTTCCCGCTCGGTGTATTCACCGTTTCAACGACGACACTAGGGAAAGAGATACCGTCGATGTTCTTCGAGGTGCTTGGTACAGTACGTATTCCCATCTGAATTTCCTTGGCAAACAATGGCTGGCTGTATGCAGCCGCGAGTAAGACGAGATCTTGATTATGACACAAATTGATACGTGACTGTGGTCAGATCTTCTCCATCTTCGTGACGCTGCTCTGGATCATGGTCGCTTGTGAAACTGTGCGCAAGCTCGCTATGGGAAAGCTTCTGTTCGCCCCATGTCTGAAAGATCTAGAAGGCATCCAGCAGGCGCAAGCGAGAAAGCACTTCGGAGAAAAGGCTGTGTGAGGGAGCATAAGCAACGCCATTAAGAACATAAGGAAGAAAGTATGAAGGTGGTCATGCTCCGATTTATATACACGGAATCGCCCAGAGGACCTTCCGTTGATTCTACCTGGTTCTAGGGGTTCTGCCTTACGAAGCTTGTGAACCCACGGCGATTCTCAAATCTTCTATTGCATAAAAATCAAGCAAAGGAACTGCCCTTTTTTCAGCAAGCATGCCGAGGATCTCGCCAAAATCAACGCCGCATTTGAAATCAAGGTCAAAGCTCAATGGGAGTTCGAGACGGGCGTACGGCATATGGGCTTAATGAGCCCTTCTGGTAAGAGAGCGCGAGTGGCGTTTCACTTCGAGGACTGGAAAGGTCACTACCACGGGAAAGGCGGAATCAACTGATATCGCTATCAAAAGAAGGTCCGTATCCTCAAACTCCTCAAGACCGCTCAGGAATACAAGCGTTACCGACTCGACAGGAAGGTAGTGGAGGGCAAGGCTTCGGCGTATGCCAAAAATTAGTCTTCTTATCAGTCGATATTCCCAGAATGCCATGAGGCGGGAATTAGTCCGATCTCAATTGCATTGAGTTATGCTAGCCTTGAACCTAGCGTTATGTATACTACTTAGGATGGCGCATCCAGGATTTGAAAAGAGGCCGAGGGGGGTTGGAAGAAGTGCTGGACACAGGAACCCTCTCAGAAGAGAATTCAGAATTGGATAGAGCTTATGCCCAGGCATATAGATCATTCGTCTGAAGGGCGGCAACGCGTATAGGGTAGGCAATCAGGGAGGGATGATATGACCGTATGATTCGAATGTGCGGGCTGATGAGTACATACGTAACCACATGAAGCATCTCCATTAGACAATGGTCTACGTGTCTACGCAGAAATGTTTGCGAAGACTGCCAAGCTTTTTAGCGTATCTGCAGGACTTTTGGTGCCGACCTCCGTAGTTTCAGCCCTAACTCATCCGATCAGTCGATGAACCGTATTGCCTCCTCCAAACAACAGAGACACATATTCTCACGACTCGGCGCAAGACCACAACCAAGCTCTCCACCCACCCAGCACACGAACCCGCCCCCGCCAAACACCACACCACACCCACAACCACCCAACCAAAGCAACCATGCCTCCCACCCCCCCCCCCCCCCGCCCCCTCTGACCCTCATAATCCGCTTCACGACCTCCCTCCCCGACCTCCCCCTGCCCATCGCCCACCCCCGCGCCACGACCCCCACCACGCTCGCCACCCTCATCCGGCCGCACCTGCCCCCCGCCCTCGCCGGCTGCCCGCTCCGCCTCATCCACGCCGGCGCCCTCCTCCCGCCCACCGCCCCCCTCCACGCCTCGCTCCGCCTCTCCGCGACCGGCCCCCCGCCCGCCCGCCTCTACGTCCACTGTTCCATCGCGACCGGCGCGCGGCTGTCGCCCGCCGAGCTCGACGCCGAGGCCGAAACCGCCGCCGTCGCGCTCTCCCAACACGACACCGATGGCCGGGACGAGCGTGCGTCGTCATCTGCTCCCGCCCGCACCGCCGACGACGACGACGACGACTACCGACGACCGAGCCTGCCGCCCCCGGCGCAAGGGTTCGACCGGCTCCTCTCCGCCGGCCTCTCGGCGGCCGAGATCGCCGCCCTGCGGTCGCAGTTCCTCGCCGTGCAGGCGCACACGCACACGCCGGACGCGATGCCGTCGGGGGCCGAGCTGCGGGCGCTGGAGGAGCGCTGGCTGGACGCGGGGACGCCTTTGGACGGGGGAGGGCGCGCGGACGGGGACGAGGAAGGGGGCGGCGGGGGCGGGCTGGAGGACATGCTGTGGGGGAACGTGATGGGGTTTTTCTGGGCGGTGGGGGCGATTGTGTGGTTGGTGCGGGAGGAAGGGGTGTGGACGAAGCGGCGGCAGGTGGGGGTGGTGACGGGGGTGTTGGTGAACATCGCGTTTTGCATGCTGAGGGTTGGGGTTTGATGATGATGATGATGTGAAATTGGGAAGCATTCTATGTGCTGTGAGGACTGGGGTTTTTGACGACTTTACGCAATTGGATGATTTGCATTGCATGGGTCGCTGGATCAGTGGGCTTCTTTTTGTTTGGATACATGATACCCAAGGACAAACCTTTTTGGCTCTGGGCGTCTGGAACACTTCAGCATAGCTACGAGGAAGTCGCGGTTGAATTGCTGTTTGTTGATCATATTTCTGGTTCTGCAAGTCAACCAGCACGTGATGCTGGCTATAGCTGAAGCTTCACTATAATGCATGTGGCTCGAGAGCTTCCACCCAACTCTAACCCCAAACTCAAACCCAAAAAACAGGACACTGCCTCCTGCACATTTCGACAACGTTGTGATGGTATTGTACACAGCGAAGCAGAAACTCAAATGCAAAACCCAAGCGATCAGCCATCAAGGCTAACGAGAATTAGATTACTGTGTAAGAGCCGTTGTATGTAGTTTCGTTGCACTGATGAATACGCAGCCATGATGATCGTGTCCGAGGACACGAGGCCGTTAGGATGGAAAACGCCGACCCCGCTATGCATATTGTGGATAAGATTTAGAGAAGTTGGGTCAAAGGGTTCATTCGCAATGCTTGAAGCAGCGTCCTTTGGGAGAAGGGACAAAGGAGGCGCAGTCATTTACAGTCGTTCACGAATGTGTTACTTGGCCACGAATGTGAGGTTTGATGCCTGACCACCAGCGTGTTAGCAAAGCGCAGCGAGCAGTGTACATTCACATACCATTGTGTCAAATTCGGATTCGTGTAAGCGTTCATGTGGTTGGCGATGTAATCCGTTGTCTCATACCCTTCGGGATCACACGTGACACTGGACGAAGAGGAAGGATCCTGGTAGATGCGGACGTAGTCAAAGCGCATGGTTGCAGGTAGGGTAGCTTCAATGCCCGGGAGATCGACGTTAGAAAACCCAGTGGACATGCCAAAGTTCATGACGACTGCCATGGGCTCCACTGGTATGACTCGTTGTCCCACGTTGCCGTTGGGGCCAATAGCTCGAGCATCCAGAGTCCATGCCTCAATATCGGCTACAGACCACGTTACACGGCCAGTTGGTCCGGGGGTGTAGTAAAAATTATACGTTGCATAACCATTGCCGTCGTACCAGTCATTGTTGATATTCGTCAGGCCGGACAAGGCTTGTTGGAATGGCGCTCCCTGGTAAGTATTGAGAAGTGTGATAGAATTATCATAGACTTCGATGAATTCTGTGTCTTTGTCAGCTTCGATGCAGAGGGAGAGGAATTACACATAAGAATGGAATGGCGTCACCTACCAGTATTTGGCTGGTACCAGATGTCGAAGGGAGCAAGCTGGCAACTCTGAGACACCACACCTGTCATATCGGTGTTATCGAGGCCCAGGGGGGAAACCGTAGCTTCGAGCACGTCAAGTTCAGGCGCCGACCGTGATTTGCCTGGTGTTGGGTGATCTTGGCCTGCGCATGTACAAGCCGGCAATCGCATTCCTGGCTGGTAGCTGATCCCATCATTCGAGCTCTGATTTGCTGTTATCCCAGGGTCGCAGGTATTACCATAACTGAATGGCCACATTCCGTCCGTCGTAGCTGCATAGCCTGGTCTCCCCAGGTTTCCCATAGCCCAGAACCCAGGCCAGAAGCCTTGTACGTCTCCTCGCCCAGGTAAAGATAAGGAAGCCTCGAGAAGCCCACCAGTGAAACACATCTGATTCCACGACTGTACCATCCCCGAGCGATAGTTCAACCCGTGGTTCTCGAAAGCATCAAATCTGAGCTCGAGAACACCACCTTTGGTCGTGACGGCGTCTGGGTCGTACCACTCCAAATCTTGAGTTACACCATACCACAAGTTCACGGCAGTAAAGAAGGGGTCGTCTCCAGGATAGAAAGTGCGGCCATCTGTGTTGAACTCGTCCGAGAAGACCAGATTCAACGTCGTCCCGTCTGCAGCCGTCTTTGTCTTCATATCGCTCGGTGTGTCCGGATCTATTAAGCTGGTGCGAATGTTTTTCAACAGAGGTATCTTCCCAACATCAATACAGTCTGGATCCGAGGCGCACTCATTTGGTGGAGGTTCGAATCTTTGCACGAATGTTCTACGCACTTGTCAGCATAGGCGCCAAGTACGCGATAGATCAATGGTTCCTACAGTATAGGATAGCCAATGAAGAGGACCAATAGTCCTAGGACCACAAGACCAAGACCACCGATGTTGGCTACTCCTCGTTTAGTGAAGATATTACACTCCCTCGACTCCTTCTCGTTTGGATCAGGATTATGTAACCAGTCATCTTTTTCTACATCTTCTGGGAATAAGAGAAGTCCAGCCGAGGGCAATATGTTATACTTTTCAGATACTGTTTGGGTGTTGACATGCTCATCGTCGCTGCCCGCTCTTGATGGAGCTCGTGATGTTGCTCTTGAATCTGCAAAAGGGTCCCTTCCGTAACCTCTGCCATCTGAGCTGAAACTGGTTCTTCGCGATATCCCCTCCACCGGCGATCCGGGAACTGACTCTTCGTCTCTGAATCTGTGTGTTCTTGATCGTGTTGGTGGAATGAGCAGGCTCTCGGCTGAATCCATGGGACCGCCATTGTACATGCGATTCAGAGTGGGATTGTTTCTTACTGACGGCGCCGTCAAGGGTCTTGGTGGAGGGAGTAGGGATCGCGCGGACTTCTGCCTGCTTGGCCCTGTCGGTCGGTTGTTGAGGACATCATTTGCGAGGAGATTGTTTTGCGAGCTGTTGAGGCGCACATGAGGCATATCTCTCTCTATTGGGGTGCCAGGCGGCGATGTTGATCGACTGTCAGCCATCTTGCGAGATTGATCGAAGCTCGGTCAACGAAGGTCGCCTTCTAGGGTCAGAGGATTAATAGAGAGCCCCAATATGGCGAGATGGTGAAGGCCAGCCTCCCCCCCGCCTTGGCGTTATCGTTGGAAAATAGCTGGGTGGGAGTGTGGTAAGATCATCGGTCTCGGTGATAATGTCAGACGAACAGCAACAATAGGATCAATGGTATGATTGAAAGGATGAGACAGCTGTGAAAGGGATTCGAAGGTGCAGATGAAGGCTCAAACGAAGGTAAGAGGCAAGAGAGCCGAGTACTGTAGAATTTGTATGCAAGTTGTATGGTTTTGAGGTGGTACGTAGAGTATGTTTTTTTGGTAGAGTGCGCGTGACAGCAGTGTGAAAAGGAGTGCCAAATCAGTGCCAAGGCTCAGCAAGATTTGACGGTGACTATCACTACCTTAGTCTATCGAAATGGGGCCCGGCTACCCGGCCCTAAGGTAGTTGGACAAGCGATCATGCCTAAAGTAGTGGTGGAGCCTCATTTCTATTTATACATGTAGTAAGCAGCATAGCAATTAGTACTGTATTGCCACTCCAACAGCATCTCCAATCTACTCTACGTGCGCAAGCAGATCTGCTGGCTAAATATCATACATCTACGGGTACCATCCCTCTGCACGACATAGAAAACTAATCCATCCCAACGCCTCTTCCTATCTATGTTTCTGACTCCTGGCCATCACATGTACATGTGAAATATGGGACATTCCTTTTTCGTTTCTGGAAGCTTTGGTCTGAACGAGATTTGAAGGTGAAAAAGGATTGGGAAAGTGGAAGGAAGGAACAAGAAAGAAAAGCAAATCAGATCAGAACAACAAGGACAAAGAACCGGAGTTTGTCAAAGGTCCTCCCCAGGCCATGGCACATGCTTCGTCATGTACCGCGCTTGAATAGCTATATTTGCTATCCTCAATCGTTTGCGCCCTCGATCCTATAGAGGTGACAATCAATGTCTGTGCCTAGCAAACCTTAATTGACAGGATACCTCAATCCCTCAGCTTTCTACAGCCTTAGCCTTCAATCCCACGACCCTTCCGCCTTCTTTATCGAAGCCAACGACATAGTATTCCAGTCTCGTCTTGCCATGCTTTACCCGATATATCCTTGTCTTGCCATCCCCCGACTGCTCGACTGCTTCCATGACCTTCTTGTACTCTCCCTGCGGGTCGAATTCTTTCGCGGTCAAGGTCGAGACCTCGGAATCGTGCTCTATGAGTTTCCCAAACTCGTCTTCAGGAAGGCGCTGTTAGCGTACATTCACGTCTGTCCGGGCGTAAAGAGGCTGCCTGTTGTGGCTGCATACTCTCTGATGGCATATTTTTCCCACTCCATTTCAAGCTCACAGGCTCAAAAGGTTCGTCAGACTCAGACGTGTAGTACTGATCCACCTTCTGCAACGTGACCGGCACATCGGTGTCCACGGCTTTTGTGGCTGCCGATTTGGATCTCGTAGAGGCTTTGCTCGCACCAGTGTCCTGGTTGGCTTGGTCGAGGAAAGAAGAGTAGGCGTCGTCAGACATGGTTCTCAATGATTCCTTGAGGTGACTTGGCTGATGCCGTTTGAACTGCGTGTGCCTGCAAAAGAATTGGGAATTTGCAAATTGGACACTGCCGGCAAGTTCTACGCGAGCTATGATATGACGCAAAGAAGCGCGATTACCCTTAGTGCGCTTGATCAAGCTTCGAGGACAAGAGTTGATAGCACGTCGGGTGAAGGAAGATACTAACATTCAAAAGCCTCTTTGCTCATGTCAGGGCATGGACTTTGAAAGCGAGTAAAATGGCTTTCAGCCTGGCCCCAGAGGTCTTAATCTTATCGATTAGGGCTTGGCTCACTCGAAACTCTAGAGCACGAGTAAAGATCTCATCAGGCACGCAGGGTATTCAAAACCTGCAAGGAGAGATAGGCCTTAGAGTCTTTTATTTTGCTGTACTCTCTTATCATGCGATAGTTATTCACCCTACGACACTCTCCTATCCTGTGATACTCTCTACTCTGCAACATTCTATTATCCAACGGTGCTCTTCTACCCTACGGTATTTTCTTGTCCTTACTCAACAACAACAGAATCGAGGGACACTATCAAAGTTCTTCATGGCCTCCACTTCCGTACATGCGATACAGTTCGGAGGTCAATGACCAAGGACCAACGATCTACTTGGTAATATGATTGAGATCTCCATATAGCCTGATTATTTACCATTAGCTTTCCGCTTTCCCACGTCTTCAACGTGCTTGAATGTTTGGACGTTCTCTCCAACGCTAGCCTCGAGGTACATCTGATATCACAACGATTGGCTGACGAGACGGCATCCGAGGACTCGCGCATGTTCGTTCAAAGTAACCAAACAAGGCAGCGCTATTTTCCCAACCATTACCCAGAGCTCCTTCGCATCTAAGTACCCGTCGCAATTTCTGCACTAATAGCGAGATGGACTTTCACAAATGTAATCATCAGAGCTCCTGCATCATTCTCTAGTCATCGCCAAAATTGTTTTCACAGCACATCAGAGACTTGAGCGTCCAAATACAACACGAACACATGGAGCCACAACAGCCCTCCTGTTTCTTCTTCTCTGGAGAAATTTCGTGATAAATATTGATGATCTGAGGCGGCTAGCCCGGCTGACTCGGTTGGCTCTGTATTATACATATTGCATCTGAGGAATTCATTAGCGCACGCCTTTGCTAAGTGTTGAGAATCTGTCTCACGGGTGGCGACGACTGATGACTAGTAAATAGAAGAAGACCCAGTCAGCCGAAAGGTTGCGCCAGTAGAACCCGTTTGCATTCTGGTGGTGAAATTGACAGATAGAAGCTATGCGAACCTCTGCTGGGGCGATTGGAGCATCTAGGGCGTGGGAGGCTGCGAGGAGCCTTTCTTATCCTTTTTTGCCCAATCTTTGCTCCTCAAATCTTTGAGCCGTGAAACTAGATACATACGAGCTTGTGAGGATGTAATAACGAGCAAATCGATTGATTACCCTAATTCGGGCTTTGAAATTCAAGCAATAGTGTGCCAGAGCAGCAGGAGGCCGTCCTTTTGAATCCCAAGTACACATGCGAAGTACGAGACGAGCAACGGAGCTGAAACATTGCGGTCCAACATAAAAGGCAAAGGAAGCAGACATCTTCGAGCTTGTATGAAAAGGGTACGCTACGCCGTGGAGCAGCATGGTATCGCAAGGGTTCAGGGGTGTAAAGTCTTGACACCATGCAGGGCTTTTGAGACCTCGGCTGCATGTAGGACATGTAGCAACAGGCTGTTAGTGAAGAAGGCAGGGTTTCTCGACCGATGGCTTGGAGTCTGTCAGGCTGACGCAGCGTGGTGTTCACTATCACGGCATAATGAAACCCGGAAATGGATAATTATACGTCCGTCCTCTTATGCAGTTTCCAGATCAATGGGTGGCTTGAGGGTACTGCATTGTTGGGTGGCAGCCGAAGTGAGAGAGGAGGGTGTGATGTACTCGATGAAGGCTTACAGAAGGAAAGATGACTTCTGTCTACTTACAGGCGGAAAATGTCACTCCAAATGATCATTTAAAATAGACATTGTGATGCTCAAGCCGAGCACATGCAAAGGGACCTGTGATCCACGGGAATTTCCTCATTGAGAACATAGCAGATTAGGCTAGTGTACGTCGCATGATTGATGTTCGGCGCGCTCACCCTACCTAGGCCGGGACAGATCTCTGTCAGCTTGGCTCGTCAAGCAGACAAACGTGTGATAATAATCATAGAGGCCTGAATAGGATGAAGGCCTTTGCTTTTTTTGTGTCATCTTATTGACCGACCCACTAAAGTGGATTTCCTTTCCATTCCAGCAATGCATGTGGTATTCTCGTTCGACACTAGCTCTGAGTATGAAGTAAACACAAGGAAGGCTAAGCAGCAATAGGCAAGTCCTTCTTCAACTTCCCCAGGTATTGCTTCTTCTCTGCTGGAGTCTGGTATGCTCCGTGTCCGAACTTGGACGACGTATCGATCCATTTGAGATCTACCTTCTCCAGCGCTTTCCGACTCGTGTGGACGAACATCGATTTGCGTAGCGTGACGATTCGCTTCTTGACGCCAGGGATTGCACCCTTGAGAATGATGAAGTCGCTCTTGACCTCACCATACCGCACGAAACCACCCATACTAGGTATTGGTCAGTTGAAGTCTGTAGTAGTAGCAAGACTCGGGTGACTTACGGAGTGATCTGCTTCTTTGAGACATCGAATTCAGTTGAAGCATTGTCAGCTGCTTCTCCAGAGCCAATGCGGTAGACTTTATGATTGACGGAAGTACGATGGTGATATCCATTCTGACCAGCACGGGCGACAGTCCATTGCACGTGCGAAGGATGCCACGCTCCAATACACGCAACCTTGCGCAGACCCTTGTGCGTCTTCCTCGGAAGCTTCTTAGTACCCCATCTGGCCGTGACACCTGTAAAGCCATGTCCTTTTGTAACAGCAATGGCATCGACCATCTCATCCTTCTCGAAGACCGAGTTGATCTCCACTGGCTTCTCGAATAGGCCCTTGCCAAAGTCCACCTTTTCAGCCACGCTACCACCGTTGACCTGGATCTCCATCAAGTGTGCCTTCTTCTGCTTGAGAGGTGTCTTGCTGATCTGAGTATGTGCGAGAACGCGGACAACGGTACAGTACTTCTTGATGCGCTCGAGTTCGCGGTTAATGGGCCGGCCGGACTCCTCTGCGTGCTTCTTGGCGTACTTGGTGAAAGCCTTCTTCTTCGATTTGTACCAGTTCTTGTAGAAGCGTCGCTTGACTTCGTCGCTCAGATGCTCAGCCCAGACAGTGGTAAGAGAGCGAAGACCACGAGGAGTTTCGATGTAACCCACGAGACCGACGACCATCATCTGAATTCTTCGTTCAGTTCATGTAATGAAGGAGAGGGGTTAAGCCTACGGGAGGTGTCTCAATGACAGTGACGGCTTCAACGACCTCCTTCTTGTGCATCTTCGCACCTGGACGATCAAGATCTCGGACGATTGTAGTCATACCAGCTTTGTATCCCATAGCGGCGGTCAAGTGGACTGGCTCCTTGGGGTTGTCTTTGGGGAAGCTCTTGACCTGGACATCAATTTAGCAAAGATGGCCGTGGGAATTGAGCCCATTGATTTTACCTTGCCACGGTGTCTGCTTGCACGCTTCCTCGGCAGGAAGGCCAGGGAGCCATGACGGGGTGCCTCAAACTTTCTATGCGACATCTTGAATGACAATCTGTTGTAGTCGAGTAATAAGAGTGAGGGGAGGAAGGTTGTCTATCAAGAACTCGCGTGTAATTTTTGGTGGCCCTCGCTTATTTTTAGCCCCACCAGCCTTACTGTAGGGCTGACTTTCAAGGTGTCCCTCCGAGCCCTCTCACCTCAGCTCGTAGATACATTAATATCTCTTGTTTCTATTGAAAAATGTTTTAGATCAAATAGATCATTGTGTGGCAGATCAAATCTTCTCTACAATAGTGCTACTGTTTTCAGATCTCTAAGGAATTTGAACGGCGGAAGCTGCCACTTCTTCTAGGAGCTCGCCTGCTCTTTCTCTCATCTCCTCCACCCCGGCAGATTCCCTGCTACGATTACTCAGTCGATGAACGTAAGATGGCAGCATGTCTCTCCATTATATCTCCATTGAAATGGTCCAGAATCCTGAGTTGCCTGACGAGGTTTGCAAGTCTTTCTGCCTCGCCACAAGCTGACACTACATTCCCCATACCTGGGGGACTTGATAGCTGGCCAGTCAGTTGTAAGGCTTTCGCAGTGGGACGTGAGGGGATGGGCTAGGCCATGCGAGAGCATTGAGTTGAGAAATATGGGGAAAGCTTTCGTGTCGAGGTCCGTCAAAGGCATTTTGTGTTTTGGTTTCTTCAGGAACAAAAGGTCTGCTCATGAAATCCAGCGGGGTACTAATCCCGACGTTGCATTGCTTGGAAGAATAAAAGAAATTCAGCGACATCAAACAAATCAATGCAGGCTGAACCATGTTACATCTCAGCATAGGCGCAAGTGATGAGCAATCCTCCAGCATCTCCGGCGTACACCGTTGGAAGCAATTTTTCATGCCTCTTCCTGACCCAAAACATCTATGTTTTTTACTGTATCCAACCTGTCCAATGCACAGCTTGTTTACCCGTCTTTTATGGTGCAGGGTTGCCCGTCTTCGTTTGCGGCTCGATATCTACGAGATTACCATTTTGGAACGCAAGGCCTTTGTACAATAATCAGCCGAGGAGGCCAAGGTAAGCATTGCCTTCTGCGTCTTTCCATGCCGAAAATCCCAACGATGCCGCGTATCTATAGCCTAAGGTGTTTCCCGTCAAGACACCACCCTTGAGATCCAGAGTTGCACCACCCACATTGGTGTGCGTCATCTTATGCAGCAAAACCTTCTCGAAAAAGGCGTGTAAATCGATAGTGAGTAGATATTTTCTTTCCAATATGTCCTTGGCCTATGGTTTGGTGGAATTATTATCGTAAATCCTAGATATTCTGGTTTTACCAACATCCGTAGGGACATCGACCAACCATCTGACAAGAACGATGGTGATCGGCAGTTGATGCACGCAGCCGTATGATTCTTAGCTAAAAGAAAAAGTATCTTACTGAGGGTCGACCTTCGAAGCATCCGGCCCCATCTTTTCTGCAGCATATGATGGAAAGGGTGGGCATATCCTGATGACATCTGGCCTGCGCATCAGTCTTGTCTCATAGGATGAAACGAAGAGTCTGCTTACCAGCATGCCTCGTCGGTGCTACGTACGCATTGACCATCCATCCTTGGGATATATCGCTGTTTTTGCACTTCATGAATATCCCCTCCGGATCCGCTAATTGCCCAAATCCCAGCTTCAAATTGCACCATTCTGTCTTGCCCTCCTTGTTTATTGTTTCAGTCAGGTCGTTAAAACCGCAGATGATGATCTTGAAGTCTGAGAAGAGCCTTCGTGAGGTGACGCATCACTCACGAATTCATCTTTGCCCATTTGCGCCAGCTTGACAGAAGCAAGAGGGTCTCAGCTTTCGTATTCCGAAGCCTTCGCAAGACCCCGCAGATGACCTATACATGTATTTCAGAGGGAGACAATCCCTTGCTGTTGATCTTGGGACTCACCCAGCGCCTTTTTGAGATATTGGCTCTCCTTGAAAAGGTTGGTACCACTTGTTCTGAGGTATGGGTTGCCCTTCTTGGCCAACTTCACAATTGTATCGGCCCACCGAAAACTTTGCTCGACGGATGACCAAGAATGGTATGGATTGGCAATTTGGGTGCAAGTAACAGGCTTGCACGCCTGCGATCAGTACTAGAATTGATGACAAGCCGGCTCAGATTTCACTATCCTGCGCGACACCATTGTTTCTAGATATGGAGTGACGATGCTACGTCGAGGGAAGACGGAGAAGCGATACAAAGATTACACTCTTATTTCACTGTTGCCCGGTAGTCACTAGTCTCGTGTCTGCTCTCTGACAAAAGACATACGCGAAGACCCAAGTAGCGAGGGACCAAGTATTGTAGGTTGGAGGCATCCTAAACAATTGAATGTTCCGAGTTGATCGCCTTGATATGCCAGCAAACACCGACATATGGTATCAGAATAAAGTCCTTTGCGTTGTCATAGAAAGCTTGAACAAAGCCAACGCGCTTTGACTATTGGTTGGTGCTACAGTAGTACTTCCCTCAAAGTAAGCCTATCTTGAAGCTTGATGTATCTGATGCGAACCACCTCTGGAAAATTGAGATATGGGTAACGTGAGCTCGAGTGAATACGTGACTCTTGTCGAGAACAAATCACTTTTATTGCCCGCTGTTTCTCAAAAATTAGAATAGACCGAAACTACCTACATTACTCAAGAGGTCTGAGTCGCCATCGTTTCAGGTTGATCAGTAAACAACCATATCAAATATGTTGGAGGTTTCCAACTTGCTGCAATACCTTGTTGCTAGATAAGAGGGAGCATTTTGAGGCTTTTCATGTGATGGAAATTTGTACAAATACTTCTGGCTGTCCGCACAGTACAACAGAACTTTCAAGGATATCTCGTTCATACCCTTTGCTTGCTGCGGACTCTTGGTCATAAAGTGTTCGCAAGTGTCCAAACAAGTACCGTTTTCTCCTACCCTTGATCGGCAATTCTCCTTCCCATACAACAACACGGTTCTACCTCTTAACATTTGATTTCCTTGCGGGCAGGGAAATATGCACGACCTTGTTCGCGTTCTCGTAGGTGCAGCACTTATTCGCTTTGCAGCCTGCTCTGTGGCTAAGTCCTACAACGTCGAATCACATCACCTACCACGAGATTGTCGGGCCTAGAGAAGTGACAGGCCCCGTTTATCGTCAACCCTTGCACCGAGTTTTTTTTGAGAGGGACGACAGTATTGCTCATACTGCGAAGGAGACTCGAAGGTGAAAGGAGTTTGTGACAATGCTCGGTACACTCAAAGCGTCCCGCTTTTTTCTTCCTAGCTCAACTGAACAGGAGCACAGTCTAAATGGTCTGATAACGCCATGGTCTCGAGCCCAAGGACTGTGTGAGATCTACTATCTATGTCGACCGGATATGCAGCACAATGGACCTTCTAAAATGATTTAATTCATCAGTATTATCTGCCCCGAGAGGTATGGCCTGCAAATGCAGAAATGCTCTGACCCTAAATTTGGCGGTGATGCATACTATGAGGGTATCTGCGATAATATTTTAGTAAGTGGTGCTCAAGGACCTGGATGTCCCCGGGGAGGCTGCGCCAACCCTTAATGATGCGACTTTCTTTTCTTTGCCTTAGACTTGTTCGTCAATGGCGATTCTCATGTCCCAAATCTCCAGTGGCGACACTACTATCAGGGCTATCCAGACACCATTCAAACTCTCGGCGAATGGAACATCTGGCTATCAGTGGACTCGACATCGCCGTCTCCGCGGCAGAGAGCTCCGCAACCTGTACGGTAGTGACCTGCAGCCTAGTACCAAGTACAAAGCATCCAGGTGAGAGCGGGACAGCAACGCATGCACTAAGGAACATGCAGAAGAGCAGCACCAGGCAGGCGAGGAATCCTCGCCTGTGTGGTTCTTGACGCGCGCCTTTTGATGCAGCCGCATTCTCATGGCCCATTGTTAAGACAGAAGGTCAGGAATGGACTCCGAGCATCAGCGCCCAATCCTCTTGGAAAAAGGCTAGCGTTGATACTGGCAGAAAATTAGCAGCCAAGCCTTTCGCTTCGATGTGCGGAGCGGCAGGGCTCGAAGGAGGAGGGTAAGTCTACGGACGGCAGGAGATCACCTGGGCGAAATCGGTTCCTGTACAAGATCGCTGCCCGAATCGCAACATGCCTTAGAGGAGAGGAGAGGAGAGGAGAGAAAGGATAATAACTAAGACAATGATCTTAGTATTACGCTGTTCAATGGTACCCTGAATTTGGCTTCACATTCGATCCGGTGCAATAGCGATGCTGCGGGTTGGATTCAAGCTTTCGGCACTTTGCGCAAGAACCGTGTTTCGGTAGTTGGCTGGACATCTTGATTGTAGTTCCACCTACGCAAGGACCATCTGTACCTCCCTAGATACCGTAGGCCATAATCAAGTTCGCTTGGCGTGGGCTCATCAATGGGCTAAGCAATTTCCTCGCCTCTATGAGGGGAGTTTTGGTGCGTGGGCTTCCCTTGCTATATCTGCAAGAGCGGTAGCTCAGTACCGTAGGTACACGAGACATCGCTACCCTTGCAGATTATTCTCCGCTAAGATTTGTGCACTATCATTGCTCAGATGATTGCTAAGATTTGCTGGAGGGGCCTCAAGCTCCCGCTGTCCCTCGAGGCACGAGGTTTCGTAGCGAGAGGTCATAGACGACGTCTTCGATCTTCTTCACCTATGATTTTTAGGTCGTATGGATCCCAATTGACAACTGTACTCACATTGTATTTGATACTATCGCTTCGCTTGCGCAGCGTGTCGTTTTTCAGGTTCAGGATTTGAAAACCAGCGTGGAGGTCCTTGACGAATCGACTGATTTCTAGAGGTCGGTGGTAGTCGCCAAGCGTCACGGAGTTGACAGCTAGGCGTGCCAGCTCTTCGATGAGACTTATAAGAGAGTGAAGGTATTCTTCGATTGTCATGTGGAAGACATCTGAGCACAAATCGGAGTCAGCATTGCTTCTTCAAGCCGCGAATCTGAGGTATGGTCCTACTACCACAGGGATTTCTTTGGTCACGAAACCTCGCAACTCGGGTTCTGATCCTAAAAGGAAGGAAATCATTGCGATATGTACGAACCTTGTGTTTTAAGGCTAACCGGCACTGGGCTTGCGTCAGTACGATTGGACTTTGCATGATTGCGGCGCTGCTTACCGTAGAGCAGCTTACCCACCTCCTCAATTGCGAACAGCTCCCCCTTCTGCCCATTGTAGTCCGGCATATGGCTGCGAAGCCAACCCCAAAGAACGATAGCGAAACTCTGTTCCTGGTCAGTACATTATTCGAAAGCTGTGTTGCTGGCCTGCATACTGCATTCTGCATTTCTCTTGACCACATGTTGTTGTATCTGTAGTATGGATGCTTCGATGCTACCTCATTGAGCTTGCCAATGGTTTCGACTTGTTTGCTAATGGATTCCCAGGCCTCGGAAAGAGTGCTGCTAACTGCTCATGTAGATCAGCAGTAGATCACGGCGAGATGATGGAGAGCTATAGCTGACGGTCTGCCTGAGGTATGGAGTGGGCTCGAGAGAGAATTGACATTGTAGTCCTGTCTTTGAGAAGTTTAGTAGGCATGAAGCAGGTCGCAAGCTGTAGATTGGCAAATACCTTGCCGTTCCATAGCCTGTACGATATTGCGGAGCTCTTCACGAACCTGAGCATCCTCATCGAGCTTTGCTTGGAGATGCTCGAAAATCGCCGGGCTAAACATGCTCTTCGGCACTGAGTCTGAGCTTGCCATGACAGTAGTCGAGGAAGCTGAGAACTGCTAGCTAACTACAAATGCAGGGCATTTTTTAAAGGCGGATTTTTAGGATAGCAAATGTCAGTGAAAATCTGCTGCCCATCAAAGAATCAAGGATAGGTTGGGAGGTGTTTTGGGTCACTCAGCGGAGCTCACGAACAGGGCTGCAGGCTAGCTTCTAGCGCCAATCAAGCGAGCACACGAATTCCGCCATGATTTGCCTTTCTCTCCATAGTCAACGAACATCCATATCAACAACAACAAGAGCGCAGGATCAAACCTCTTTGCGTTCAAGATGGCTGGAGCTACAGTATGTATTGCACTGCTTTGCTGTTCTCCCCATGCCTAGCGCTGGGGCATTAAGAGCAGTAGGCTAAGTGTTACCTCCGCAATGTAGAAAACTCAGCGCACCAGCGCTCTGCGACAAGCACCCCCCAAAGGCCAAAAGCCTGGCAAGATCACCAAGAAGGTATAGCGAACTCTCATGCTCTCCCATCTTCAGCGTTCCCAAGCAATCGCTAACGTTGCGGCTCCTTTTTTCAGTTCATCATCAACGCCTCCCAGCCCGCCTCAGACAAGATCTTCGACGTTTCCGCCTTCGAGAAGTTCCTCCACGATAAGATCAAGGTCGACAACCGCGTGGGTAACTTAGGCGACACGATCCAAATTAGCCAGCAGGGTGAAGGGAAGATTGAGGTCATTGCGCACACTCAATTCTCCGGGAGATACCTCAAGTACTTGTGAGTGCCTTCACCTCTCATACCTGGGAAGAAAGGAAAAGCAAAAGCCCACAGGCCACGAAGAAGATCTTCGGGTTGGCTTACACTAGGACTCTAGGACAAAGAAGTTTCTCAAGAAGCAACAGCTGCGAGATTGGCTCCGTGTGGTCTCCACATCCCAGGGTGTCTACGAGCTGAGGTTCTTCAATGTGGTGAATGATGCAGATGAGGATGACGACGAGTAATGTACTCTCATGTCGTTGGAAAGACGAGTGTTAGATAGAGCTAGAGTCCACAAAGCCATTCACAACTTAACCTTGAGACTTGCAGAGGTACTCGTGCTTTTCTGATAGGTTTGCGGTAGCCCCGGATTCAAAAGGTTCAAGAGGTTTTCCATACGTAAGACCAAGCTTTCGATTGGTCCATGAACGCCCGATCCTTTCGCCTTCGCTTTTCGCACACCAACGTTTGTTGTTTTATTTTTCCATTGGAAATTATCCGTCCCTTTGCGGATGCTTGTGGGGCCGGCCGCCGAGCTGAGCGGGTAGCTTGCGCACACCCGACCTTCCAAAAAGCGTCGAAGTCCGCTTTACTGGATACTTCGCTCCGGCCATCATACTGCTTTGCGCTTTGTCCTTGATGGCATGTGCTGCTAACCTGGCCACTGACTGGCTTCTCGCTGCCATGCCTCCACTGCCTGCCATTCTTTTGCTCCCACAAGATCGACGACATACGTCGGCTTTGGCATCCATTCCGGGCAATGCCCACCGCGCTGAGTATGTCAGGAACACCTGCTATGACGTCTCAGGGGAATGAATGTTCAAGATTATGGAGAAGAATAGCATATAAAGATGCTGAAGCTCCCGTAGCTTTGGGCATGGTCAATACGCGACCAGCACTCGGACAACAGATTCACAAACCAAAGAACGAATAGCCAAATTTCCACAACATGCATGCATTTAAGGTATGTATGAACTCAAGCATTGCTGTTCCTCTGATTCTTCCACCTATCAACAGTCCACAGGTTCTCGTCGCACTGGCCTTTGCCGTGCCCGTCCTCACGAACCCCCTCCTTCGTGTTCGTCACCCTTTCTACATCTCCCTCGCCTCGATCTAACATCGACCAGCGCCAATGCGCTGAAACTTGCGGCAATACATGCTACTCGCAAGATGACATCAACGCGGCCGTGCAACAAGGCTACGGCTACTACGAGGACGGGACCACGGTGGGCAACGATGAATATCCTCACCAGTACAAAGACTACGAGGGCTTCACCTTCCCAGACGCTGGACCCTATTACGAATTCCCCGTCCTGAGTGATGAGCAGGTGTATACTGGAGGCAGTCCGGGAGCCGATCGGGTCATCTTCACCGGAGATGGGACGTACGAGGGCGTGATCACACACACTGGGGCTACTGGAAATGATTTCTTGCAGTGTACTGCGGATTAGAGCAGAGCATGGCTGTTGGCTTAGAGTCATCTCCCATTGTTGCGATTAATATTGAGTGAGAGAGTCTGATCCTAAAGCGCTGGTCTCCGTGGTCTTGAAGTCGTATACGTCTTTGGCGAACGCCGTCTTGTACAGTACTGTTTGTACCCTTCACTTTTCATGCCCTTACTACTATGCAAGGCTTTGATTTTCTTTAGTTGCCAGGTTATTAGCCCGGCTCGGCCTTGATCATAGCGACATGCACGCAATTCGCTACTACCTTTATGCGCATTATGCGATATGAATATGAGTCTCCTTATTAGACTGCAGAACCATCCTTCTCCAGGATCAAAGCTTCTTCAGTCTTCACACCAACATCCAACATGCTCATGCGTCTCTCTACCCTCGGCTTGCTAGCATTAGCAAATGCCTCGCCAGATGCGAAACGATGTTTGTCCGTTCCAGGACCACAAACTCTTCTCGATGCTAACTTCGAGGTGTCGCAGCCAACTACGACATGTTCATGACCGGCCAGTACACCGTCGCCAACTGCGGAGGAAACACGTCCCTCGTCGTCCACCTCCTCGACAGGCTCTACACCACTCTCCTGCCCGTGATTGAAGACGCCAAATCCACCAACACAAGCCCCGCCTACGCCGCGTTCTTCAAAGACCCTTCCTCCGCCCCCTTTGTATCCGCGCTCCTCACCAACGTCACGAGCGGCGTCGCTTTGACCCCCCCCGCACCCTATTCCCTCAACGGCGCGCCCACTCTCCTCTGCGTGACGGAACCCGGACAGTTCATGTACAAACTCGATGGCCAGAAGGACGCCTACGCCGAGTGCCTGGCCAACCCGACCGCGACGTCCAACTACGTCGGCTTCCTTCCGCCCAAGCAGTACATCATCCTCTGTCCGTCATTCTTCACCAGCGCCATCGTGTCCGTCCCGCCGCCCAACACCTGCTTGACGGTCAACACCTACATCAACAGATTCCACGGCGACGGGCAGAGTTTCTGGCTCTACAAGATGTGGATCGTGCTGGAGATGATCACGCATTACTACCTCTTCGCGTCCACGGGGCTCCTGACCATCACCAACACGAACGACGCGAACAAATGTTTCCGCCTCGCGGCCGAGCAGTCGAGGTTGAACGCGAACAACTACGTGTACTATGCCGCGAGTAAGTCTTCTTCGACTGGAGATATGCGTCGAAGGATCGACAACGTGGAGAAACGACCTAATCCTTTCTGAATAGGTGTATACGGTTCCTGCACCGATTTCCCAGCCCCTCCCACGAGCGGCCGCGAACTGTTGGAGATTGATATAGAGGACCCGTCGGACAATGGACCCGATGATGCGGGTCCGGCTGCTGTCACGTTCATTGCGACGGATTTGGAGATAGGAGTGGAAGACACCACAGGCACGCCGTGAACACTTGATTGGGAGGGCTGATTTCGTGTGGGAAGGGTTGAGGAAAAGTTATGATCGTAGTTTAGAGCGAGAGAGAGATAGATTGTCCGTTTCCAATTTTTCTGACAGACAGATGAGACTACGTATAATTCGAGCAGTCTTGCCAATCCTTCGTGCCCAGAAGTTTGAGAACATGTGCAGTGCTTGTGCCTTCATTTGTGCTTAGGTTTCTCTGTCTGCCACTGCTCTATCCCAGAGAGATGACTATCTCCGCGAGCAATAGGTTACTAGAGCTGTAGTCCCTTTCTGTGGCTCTTACCCCGGCAAAGGGCTTTCTGGATTGTATATTTGCACAGCAGTTACAATAAAGACTTGCATCTTCAAAATCAGACGAAGAAAAAGTACAAAAGATCCCCCTCAAAATCCCCTCTCTAACCCGCCCTCGAACGCCCCTTCTTTTTTATCCGCATTTCCAGTATTCCAAACTGGCAAAACGACTCTTAACCAGTCCTGAGGGGTGGGAAACACAGGAAGTAGGCTTCTCAGGAATGATTTATCGCCAGTTTCACACCATTAGGTATGTGCACTCAAAGGACCAGCACAAGGCGAGACGGATGCCCTCTGGTGGCCAGAAAGATTCATGGTCACTCCTTCACCATTGCACTAATTAGGCCTTCTGTGGAAGGGATAATGCTGTTAGGAAACTTAGGGGATGGTTTGAAAGAGTTGGAGATCTGGGGTGAGGGCCTTAGCGCAGAAGAGTCGGAGGGATTTTGGGGATGCTTGGCTTGGGGGGCACTTTGGTAAGGGGAGAAAGACGCTGCTGGGTAAGCACCAAGCTTCAGGAGTCTCTCTAGCAGCCACGAGATTTGCAAAAAGAACTCATGGGCAAATATTGGATCATAGAAGATAAGTGAGAAAGTAGGGGTAAAAAAATAATGAAACCAAAAAAAGCCGTCCACAACGTAGACTCGAACCCTCCGCCCCCATTCAGAACTCACAAATCCAGTAATTCAAAATGGCAAAAGGATTCCCAACCAGCCCTGATTCAGGGGTGGAAGGTATAGGAAATTCAGGCTGAGGAGTACTACTGGCCCTTTTTCGCTGCGGTGTGCGTACCTAAGTAGAAGAGGCGGTGGGATCTTTAAACGCTTTCACGTCCCCGGTGCTTTCTTAGGTAGCCAGGAAGATTCGTGGTCACTCCTAACCACTGCACCAACTGGACTTAGAAAGTAGGGCCGCTATTTTCATATTTAAACCAACCCCAAATTCGAGTGTTCGACCACAAATTGTTCATGTTTTGCTCGCCGAGTCGATCACAGCCGCTTCTTAACTAAAGGTTTCTGTCATGTTGTATCTTGCAATGCTATCGCTCATATTTGATTTTGGAAGCTGATGAGCTGCGTGAGAGGCACCAAATTATGTGCTTAAAGCTCCACGTTCGAACAGCGTATATACTTTTGTCTTGTTTTACGAGGTCATCACATAATCTCAACCATGTCGCAAGTCACATTCAATCATGGGGAAGCAGGGTATGTGTTTTGCGCAAGAACGCAGTGCAATATTCAAGGAAGGAACGGTCAATGGCATGTCCAGCACAAACTGCAAGCAGGAGCACCTTTAGGAGGTAGCAATTGTTAGCGAGCTTGCCTAGTACTCAACCCCTTAACTTCTAGCCGAAGATCATTTGTCTTTCCAGTGATGGTTCATGTGCGTTGTTAGGTAGGTCAGTCTGAGAGGGATCATGGCTTGACGGCAATACAGAATGGGCAAAGATTGAGAGCCCATGCATCAATGTGGAAGCGTATTTGAGGGAAAGATGACAGAATCAACTCGATTGATTCTTAGTATGCTGGGTTGCTATGAATAAAGACTTCTATCATTCTCTGATGTCGGTTTGGATCGAGGCTAAGCGCCGAGCCGCCGGCTTTCGACTTCCGAACCCCCCGAGCCCCCACCTGCTTCCTCTGACTACTCACTTCCTACCCCCCTCAACAATGAAGATGGCGGGCATCGTACCGAAGACAATTGGTCAATATGAGCCCCCCGAGAAGATAAACAGCACAGTGTTGTGCTTCGAGCCCACGTTGGAGAGACAAACGAAATACAAGATGATAACTTCAACCAAACGTACCCCTGGAAGAACCCCTCTATCACTATCACATGAAACAACGGTCCATCTCTGTCATGATCATAATCGTGGACATACTCACTGCCATGCGGCCTGACTCAGCGACAACAGATTCTGTACACAGTCCAGGTCCTCCACTCCACGCGGTCCGGATTCGTCCATGAAAGCTGCAATCTCATCATCCACTTCGGGGCCACTATTTTCCTTCTCTGCGCTGCTGGAGCTCTTCGTATTGGAGCGGCGAGATGTGGTGCTCTCACCGTTCATCATAGCGTCTAGGCTAGAGGACTGGCTGGGAACCCGGAAGCTCTCTTCCAAGATACAAACAGCCTGGTGAGAATGTCTAGGTCTGCGCCTTCGAGGGTTGCTGGACTGAGTGCCGGGTTCCCAATTCTCTTTGTCCGAGTCGTCTTCATACTCTTGCCACATCGCTGACTGCGAGGCTCCTTTCAACTTCTTCTCTCCCTCCTTCATAGCCTTCTGTGTCTGCCCACTGCTGTTGGCGGTCTGCAGTCTAGCAACCGAGGAAATGGCGCGAGCAAGTTTTGGTTTGTCGGTCCTTTGAACGTCTGCTTTCAATCTCTTGGTTGAGTCAGGCTTCTGGGAGTGGGCATTGCGCTTGTTGGGGTTGGGAGTCATGACTTTGTTGTTGTTACTTTGTGATCTAATCAATCCAATGGCCGCTGTGGCCGATCCGCTTTCTTCGCGTTCGGCTTGTTCTGTCAATGCGTTGCGAGCATCGCTGTCGCAGTAGAATTCCCAGGTTCTAGCATCTCGCGACCTCCCAGTCATCGATCGCCTGGTGTATAGAACAGGGACGACGTCAGAAACAGATTTGTTGGGAACGGATTTGTTGCCAGGTTCAAGAGCACTGTAGCTGCGTTGGAGGCTAGTCTTCGGTCGAGGGACTGGATTGATAGCTGTTGGTACGGGCTGAGAGCGTGGAGGAGATGGTGTATTCCCTGTGCGGGTGGTGACTTCGGCTTTTCCATCGAGTGACATCGACAATCTCACATGCGATGAGGCTCGTTTGAGGGTCTGTGCAGATCCTGAGACATCGCTGGCGCCTTTTGCTGGTCCAATCGAAGGTAGGCTAGATGCCAGCGACGATGGAGAGAGGCCATTCCTGCTTTCGTCATGGATCACAAAGGAAGCACTGCGGCGGTTCGCGAGATAGCCAGGGCGTCGTTTAGTTGAAGCTGTCTGGGATAAAGACCGGATCAGACTTGTGATCGAAGCTTGACCATTGTCGTCTTTGTTGTCGAAGGAGGCTGACGTGTACGAAGGCTTCGCAGAACCTTCAGAAATGTTTCCTGGGCCTCGTGCCACATCGTTGCCTCCTAAGCTTCCTCCTATCTCCGGGAGAGTTGCTGACTCGTTGACAACCGCGTCTACCGGTGCCTTGACTTGCCACGTGGTATGGAGACTCTGCACCGTTGACTGGCTGGGGAAGGCAGTGCTTTGACTCGAAGAGTGCTGCTGCTCACTGCTTTCGTTTGCAGACAAGCTCGAGGAACTTGCGTGTCCAGCATCCTCTTGGCTCGACTGAAGGTTAGAGAAGACCTCGTGTGGCAGCAGTGGCCTCGACTTGCGACGCGTCATTTGACGACGGTTCTGGAACCAAATCTAGGTACCAAGAATCAGCTCATGCCCCACCAGAGGTGCCTCGCGAATTTGGATATGTCCTGAACCACGATAAGTGACCGCAGTCTTCGCTTTTACTAACCTGTACCTCCTTCTCTCCAAGGGAGACCCGGTTGACAATATTAACTCTTGCAGCTTTATCAGGCTTGGAGTTACGCTCGTACTCGGCTTCGAGGATTGCATGATCTTCAGGGCTGCAGAAGTGATCAGTCAACAAACAGTGTTTTCTTTATATTGGACTATGAGTACCTTGTACGGCGGCGCTTCTGCCGAGCAAGACGCTGATCCTCAATTTGTGGAGGCGTAATCTGACCCACAGAGTCCTGAGAATGAACAAGGAATGCATAGCTGCCCTTAGGACCCTCTGAGCTGCCTGTTGTTGTGTCTTGTGAGGCCGATGACATTGGAGCATGCTCGTTGCTCTCCATAGTGTTGGTAGACAGACCTAACGTAACAAGGTACTAAATAAGTGATAAACTAATAATCCATACTGGTGTCCAAGAAGGTGAAGGTGAAGAAGAGTCGCGTCGCGTAGGTTGGGATATCTTGGCGGCGGAATCCTCGCTTCGCCTCGCTGTCGATCCCTCGGATGATGCCGCTTTGCGCCATCCTGCCACTCTAGTCTGCCCTCTCCCTGAAGCGACACGCATCAATGAAGCTCTGTCGAACTCCTACGTGTACCACCGAATTATGGGTAGTCGCCTCCGTGCCCTCCGCTCTCTGAGCATATTGGCAAGACTTCCCTTGCAAGATATCACTCCCCGCAGAGCTATGACATCCAAGACGAGCCATGAAGAGCGAACAGCAGCAGATCGCCGTGAGCCAGGCCTGCATACGGTGGTCCTCGACAAGATCGAACAGGTCAATATGAACATTCGCTTGTTGAAACTGGGACCCCGCGGTGAAAAGCCTAAGGCAAGAGACCTGATCCGTTGAAGCGACCCACGAATTTAGATCGAACCTCTACAGTACAGTTCCTCCCAGGCCAATGGCTTGACGTCCACGTCCCCCGTATACCTCAAGCCGGAGGCTTCACTATCACGTCTACGCCTGACGATCTTAAGAAGGACGAACCGTATCTAGAACTTGCTGTTCAGCATTCACCGAACAATCCGCCTGCTGCGTGGCTTGTAAGCAACCTCCCCAGCTCTTTGTTTTCCAATCCATACTCTGACTTGATCCGCAAGAAAAATTACGAGAGTAAATTGACTTCCGCAACTTCTTATAACTCAAATTTTGATCTTGAAAAGCGGATAACTGACCGGAGAACTTGTAGTGGCAAAGAGAGAAAAAGATACTGGGTACAGAATTACAGATCAGAGTTGGAGGGAGCTTCGTCTGGCCTCCACCAGGAATCGATACGAATCAGGTCCACAAAGTGGTCTTGGTTGCAGGTGGCGTGGGCATAAAGTACGTCTTGCGTGCACGAACAATGCCTCAATATCGTCCATGCTGATGCCATGCCACTGCCAGCCCTCTGCTATCGATCATCACCCATCTTATTCTGCACTCGGACTACCACGGACAGATCGAGCTCCTCTACACCTCGCGGAAAGGCCCCTCCGGCAACATATCATCGATCCTCTTCGTGAAGCGGATCCACGAGTTGTTCCAAAGAGACCTTCCTCAAAAACGTCATCACTACACTCTATTCTGCACAGCCCCATTCGCCCTACCTTCAACATCTCATAGCGGAGAAAAACGCTCAAATGTCATTCGGGAACGGAGCGGAGATATGCATTACGTTGGTGAGCACCAAAGCATCGAATACCGCCGCTTTGAGCAGAAAGACTTGGAGACAGCACTGGGCCCTGTAGAAGAGAGAGGAAACACTGTAGCATATGTTTGCGGACCACCGAGAATGACCGACTGGGCCGTTGATGTGCTGAACAGGTCGAAAGGCATGGATCAGGCGAGAGTGCTGTGTGAGAAGTGGTGGTAAGAGGATCGAGCAAAAGTCATGCATAGAGGTGCCATTACCCCGGCGAAGATCCCAAATTCCACTGAGTCAATATGAACAGTCGTTTCATTCTGATTGTTACCCACAGAAGTATGCAAAAACCAAAAGATGGGAGCTCTCAAGGTTGCCACTTTCCCTGCCGATCTGCCTCGCGGACTTGGAATCTTGAGCATCCATCCATGCATGACTTCTGCCACAATCTCTCAATTCGCACCGATGTGATCAGATCCCCGAGGCCCAGGTCGTTGCGATCCGTCCGATGACGGGAGCATTCTTCTCGTGTTCCAACGTCTGACCGGTACCAAAATACCATGGACTCACAACATCCTTCCATTACTCCCATTTCCACTCTCTCGAGGTTCATCTCCAGTCACCCACACTCCACAACCCGCACGACCTTTTCCCAGCCCCTCCATCACACTCTGCCCACCCCCCCGCCGTTAGTCCTCCTCCTTGAACGTCCATCCCCTCGAGCTTCTCAAAATCCCTTGCCCCCAAAGCACCAACCCGTCTCCCAACACTGCCATCCATCTCCTGACCTGCTCCTTTCCCCTATCCATCTCCCCCACATCCAACCATCTCCCCCTCCCGTCCGCGGCAATCAATCTCAATCCCAATCTACTTTCCAATCGGCCGGATACCGACGACGACGACGACGACGAGCGCGACGCAGCAGGAGACGAGACGAGACGAGACGAGACGAGACAGACTGTGGGGATTTCGGAGGGCCGGTTGCGTTGCTGGGGGTTTGTGCGAGGGGGGGAGAGAGAGGGTGTGGAGGAGGAGTTGGTGTTGGGAGGGAGGGAGGGAGGGAGGGGTTGGGAGGGTAATTGAAGAAGAAGAGAAGAAGAAGGGGCTTGGGGTGGTGTTTTGTGGGATGTGGGATCGGGGAGACGGATATATTTTGAGAGGTCGAAAGGCTAATGGGATGGGAGTATGGCGTAGAAGGTACCCAGCCGAAAGAGCCCATGGGTGGAGAATGAATCGCCGTCAAGGCGACCACCACCGTGGTATATTTATGATGGGTACTACATGCGTCAATGTCTATGACATCCTAATACAAACCTCACCCAATCTCCTGCCAATGATTTTCCAAAAGGCCCTTTCCATCAAGCGTCCCCTTTTCCATCTTCCCCTTCCTTCCTTCTCTCCTCCCGCTCTTCCCAAACACACCTCTCACAAACACAAAGGCCACCCAGGGGTCCCACCGCCCACTCCCTCCTCTGCCTCACACCCAGCTCCACATCACAGTAATGCGTCAGCACCTCATCTCCCTTTTTGATACCACCCTTCCACATCCCCTCCGCATCCATATCCTCACCCCACCTCACAGCATCATCTGGTCCTCTCGCCACTAATCCCATCCCCCCTTTCTCCCACGCCCATCTCATGTTAGGTGCGCAGCTATGGTTACTTAGACTCCATAGCCAGTGTACACCTGCAACTTCTGGCATACCGGTGCGCTCATTCATTTTTGCGTTTGCTACGCCTCTGAATTTGGCGAGGAGAGTGTTGATGACCCAGGTATCGTATCTTCCAAAGATCTCAGGGGCGAAGGGGTCTCTGTCTAGTTTGGATAGTAAATGCAGAGGTTGAGCAATGTTGTTCTCGAAGCTGAAAGGCAGGGTGCGGACGGCGGGAGATCCGGGCGGTGTGAAGTCACCCCAGAGGTATTTGACTTGTGGTAGATCGAGCGGGTGGATATCTTGCGTTTCAGCCATTGCGAGGGTCCGGGCTATTAGAAGAGTATAGAGGGCATTTGAGGCGGCGAAGGGGGAAGGGTCATTAGCAACGATGTCGAAATCTAAAAGTCCGCAGACGGCGGGATGGTAGAGATCCTGGGCGCGAGTGAGGCAGGGTTCGGAGCAGAAGACGATGTCGTCGCAGTCGGGACAACATGGTAGTGGATGGTCTCGATCGACCACGGGGAGCGCAGAGGAGCAGGCGTCGCAGAGAGGGTCGAAGAGGCGGGTGGATGACGTAAGGACCGAGGGCTCAACGAGGACGGTCTCATTGGGAGAAATTTCTGTAGTAGCGAAGACACCCAGTTGAGTGATTGTCGCTGGCTTCTGGTTTTCCTGGTACAAGGCTTGCGTATTGAGAACCGGGAGTTCTACGGCGCGAACCTTGCATTTTGGAGCCGCCTTCATGATCTCTGCGTTGAGAAATGACATGCTGTCTTCTGAAAAGCGATCGATCTCATGCTTGTTCCACGGATAGATCTCTCGCTTGGCCGAACCGTTTTCCGGGAGTTCTGTTCGAGGATTGAACTCCGATTTGTCCCACGTCGGGTCTTTCTGGAGTTGGCTTTGGCGGTGCTTATCCATTATCTGCTCCTGTAGCCCCTTTAATATGTGGTGGCCCGGGAAGACTTTCAGACTCCTTTCTGTAAAGTCATAGGCAGCCTTCAGGTCCCCACAATCCGACAGCGTGCGGGCCAGTATCTCATAACTTCGTCGTGCATAATCCTCTGCTATCACATTGTACCATAGGTCTTCCTTCTCCTTGCCATTTACTCCCTTTGAACCCTCCTCATTTCGGGTCCCCCCAGAGTGCCCATCCCCGGTCATTGCTCCATTTCTATTCAATCCATTCGTAGCGCCATTGACCAGCACCCCGTCCTCTTTTCTGGCGCTAGACTCGATAGCCTCAACAGCCAACTCATGCCATTCTCCTGACTCATCCAGCAGCTCATCCGTCAAAAGTAACGCCCGATAAGCATCGCCGGCGGCAAGATCAGGGTATCCGAGCTTCTCATGGCACACAGCTCTTCGTACATACGGATCGCAGTCGTAAGGGCTTTCCTCAATGTGAACAGTACATATGCGTCTCTCGTCGAGCCAATGGCGTTTTTCGTCCAGCATTTCTGAAGAAAGAATGACCCGCCATGACGTTCGAGAATGGCAATGTGAAGTTTCTGCAGACGCTAATTTAGTGAGTGAGGCAATTGGGCTGTTGTCGGCGCGAGGGGGAAAGTCATAGTCGGATTGTAAAGGCTTGATTCAAGAGCTTTAGAAGAGATATCCTCTCATGGTGCGTTGGTAGAATCTTCCTCTACTCGTATGTAAAGTCAGTCACTGCGAAAGTGCGAAATCTCTAATTCAAAAAGCCGGAAATGAGCTTAACTGAGTTCGGAAAAACCAGAACGAGAGGGCAATTAAGGCTAGAGTACAAGTATTACACTCTCTCTTTCTCTTTGCGCCATATCTCCATTTGTGAACATCATGTGCAGGCGTACTGTAGCAAGGTTGAACTTGTTCTGGTCTCCATATATTACATGCTTAACGTTAATGCTGGTCATAGACTTCTTCGCCTTGCCTGACCGTAAATGCTCAATCTGATAGACACCTAACATCCATGCCTGCCAAGTTCTTTACCTGACCTGACCCTGACCTGATCTGACCTGATCGTATATGATCGTCCATCTGATACCATGAGGTTCACTCATGGGCCGTGTCACATTATCTGCCTTTCAATTAGCGGCCATTTAGTCGTCCTCAGCAGCAAAGACCAAGCTTACCGTGCAATTATCATCCATCAAAATTGCTTCCCCGTCCTCTCCCAATACCACTCCCTCACCCCCACCTAGATCTCCAGCACCGCCCTGTCTAGCCCGCAATCTCGCAGCCAATTGCGCCAGCATATTTCTCTGAAGTACCAGTCAATCAGTCAACGAACCAACTGACCCACTCTGCGAACCCAACTTGTACTGCTCGCATTCTCATAAAGGGACCATCAGCACGTACCGTGATGAAAGTATCTCTCATCCCGCCTTTTCTTTGCATATCATTCTGGCTGACGATCTGATAGCTTTGATGCATCCTCTTTCGGCTCGATAATCCTTGTTCTCGAGGTTCGTCCTCGTTGTTGGAGCCGCGGCCAGCTCTCCGTCGGCCGGTTATAGAAGAAAAACCGGACGAGCCATTGGTGGCTGAGCTGATGTTGATGCCTGCTTGAGCGTCTTCTTGGGCACGGTGGTCCGGCGAGAAGATTTTAATGGTGTGATCGATGCCGGAAACAGCTAGAACAGGCTCGTATGGGTGGCCTAAAGTTGATGGGTGTTAGAAATAGACCTCCTTGTAGAGCTCTTGATAAGAACTCACCTTGCACAACGTTCACGACCTCATTGTCTCCTTCAAGAATATTGACCAGCGCAGACGTCTTCTTATCCCAGATGAATAAGTGACCACCATCACTGCCGCTCACAACATATTCATCTTGTAAACCAAAGAAATTGGCGTCCTTAACGGTCTTGACGTTGCAATGCCCACGATACTGGCGGCTATGGGTCGAGCATGGCACACCATTCTCGACCTTTTCTCGCAATTTGCCCCTATCTGAAGCGGACTGAAACATGAATTGTCGCTCTTCCGCCGTAATGTCTCCATCGTCGTCGTCATCATCGTCCGCATCGCTATCGCCGCCGTCATTATCGCCGTGGTCTTCGTCATCTTCGTTGGCGTCCTCATCAGCCATGTGCTCCGCAATCTCATTATGCAGATCATCAATCAGTATCACATCAGCGTCTGAGCCAGCATCTTCTATGTCGATATCGGATCCAGAGGCTCGCACGGAGGATGAATGCGAAGCATCCACGGCCATACCGTCGCCGGCGACGGGGCTCTCCATCATTCCGTCGGGACTTGTTGCGGTGCCGCGAATCGTCGAAGCTTCTCCAGATCGTCTGATCAGGCTAACTCCTTCAGCAACATCTTCCTCTTCATCAGGATCTATATCCTCTTGCGCCTTGTCTTCCTCGATTTGGGCAGTACCCAGCCCACCGAAAGCAGTGTCGGCGAATTGAAAATTGACACCCTCTCCAGCATTCATCAGAAGGCCCCTTCCAACCTTAAAAGCCCAGTACTTCGTGGCCGTCTTCTTGACTTGAATATAAGGCCTTGGCCCGTTATCCGCGCTTCCAGGCACGGGCACAATCGCGCTCGATAGATCTTCTAGGGGCATCTTAACAGCATTGGCGAAAGCAATAACTGCAGCGGTATCAGTCTCAAATATCTTCCGTGTTTCATCTCTTTCAAATCTTGATGCATCAAGATTCGGGATTGCCTTTCCTGTAGCCAGACCGAGTAGATAGGGGATGAGCCATTCATCAACACCAGAAAGCTCGGCGCCGTCTGGTATTGGGTATCGCGGGTTATGCCTTCGCTGGTTCTGTGGTCTTTTGAAGCCTTGCAATAGAGCGTCAGGGCCTCCCTCAAGCCAGAGCATGATCGCTCTAAGGAAATCATAATTGAAGATCTCTCTCTCGGACGGATTTGGTCCTTCATGTGGCGCAGCACCAATCTCTTGGAACAAATCGAGAGCAGGACTTGGTATCGGACTAGCGGTCTGGATTTTGCCACCAAGCATTCGCGCCAAAGTCCCTGCGGCTTGTACAATGCGACGAGACGAATCTCGATTCGCTCGGAGCGTTTGCTGCAACATTACGTCCTCGTGGAGAGGATTGACCGGATACCTCCAAGACCGTGAGATCTCATCCATCTCCGGTAAGCAAGTAGCAGCAAGCCCGAGGGCGGCCGTGAAAGACGGGATGTGATGAGAGGGCTCAGAAGATGGTGAGGCATCACGAGATGCTCCAAGAGAAAACATTAATTTGCGTATCTTAACAAGGCTTTTGGCAATTTTGAAACTCCTCTTTTGAGACTCGCTCAGAACGGATTCCCTTGCCTTTTCAACCATGTAGAGAGGAAGACTTGGGACAGCATCGCCCACGACGATGTCTTCACTTTGCCCATTTTCGTATCGTACGCGCAGTGCTAGGTCACCGTCTTCATCCGAGTGCTCTTTTGCACGCCTCGACTTTGAGCTGGTCATGCCCGCTTCGAGTGAAGTTGTCGATCCTTGCTTCTTCCGCTTGCGCTTTCGATCCTCAGATTCCCTAACCTTGCCTTTTCCCTTTCCACTCATCGAAGCATTGACACTATTTGTTTCCCCTTCTCTCACATCTGGAGACCGAACCAAATCAAAGCTGTAGATATGGTCTCCTGACCAACTAGCAATCATTTCATTGGGATTAGCATCACTAATTTTGCAGGCCGTGATATGGCCGTTATCCGTTCTTCTCATCTTCCTTCGCCCCTCAGGTGCAAATTTGCGAACACAACGCGTGGCCTGTCCCATCATCTCGTTTTCTTGCGAAGACATGCTGTTGGCCGGAGAAGCTCTACCAGGAATCCCATGCTCTTCCTCTTTGTTCCTCCCGAGCATTCTGCGGTCATGTAGGAAGCAATGGAGATGTGCGCCGCCTAGTGCGATGTAGTGAGGCTGGCTTGCTGAGCAAGAAATGGTATTGAGGTCGAGATTGAACCTTTTGTAGGATATCAGGGGTGGAGGAACGTTCGTATTGTCATGGTCTGCTCTATGAGCTAGGAAGCCTCGACCACCTCTCGGAGGCGGATACGAAGAGGAGGGTAATCGTAGATCGAATTGGCGTACCTGTCATAGCCTTCAGCATATACTGTTTGGTGGCAGATCTAAGGGTCTGACCTCCCCATCTTCTGAGCAAGTCAAGAAGAGATTGGGAGATGACTCCGTCACAATCCTCTTCACTCGATCAGCATGTGATCTATAAATCCTTGCGTTCGTATTTCCATCACTCAGATATTTCACACCCCTGTACATATTTTGGAACCTTTGCCCACGTCCAGCAGTTGCCATATTGGGCCCCATAGACGGTTCGACAGACCTCCCACTGTACTCGATATCAAAGACCCGGACTTCGGCGTCTCCAGCTGCCGTAATGAGGGTGCGGTCGTTAGAGTGTGGCATGAATTTGACGGAGAATATGTTGGCAGTATGGCCCGTGGCGACTGTCGTAGTAAGGGCAAACGGTGCTACTGATGAGTCCGGTTGGTATGTGTGGATATTGAGATGCTGGTCATCACTGCCGGAAGCCAGGAGCCTTCCAGATGTCGACCAGCTGCAACGGCTATGTCAGTACCGTCTTCTTCCTTACCGAAGCAAGCAACAACAAATTACTTGCCTTAATGCATTGACACATCCTGAATGTCCACCGAGTTCGTTGACAATGTCTAAATCATTTATCCAGCTTCTGTCTCCATACATCCCACTGATAGCTGAGTAATTCGACCTATTGCCAAGCTCCCGCCGCAAGAGGCGGTCTTGTAATGTAGGCTGCATACTGAGGTCTTGCAATGACGAAAGTATGGTGTACGAGAAAAGCAAAGGTCGAATGGTCAGCCTATACAGAATTCTGGGCACCAGCAGATGGGGATTATGCGTTCAGTCATGGCATGGACGATATCCTTATTTTTAGCTCATTGAATTCTCGAGGTTGAAGTATACAGCTCTTTTGGAAAGAGGTAAGACGGTATTGGGCCGCTCTCGGTGAATCATTTAGCGTATGCAAAATCCTTTTCCAATCTTGGCACTGGGTTATCACGCAACGCATCGATCCAAATGATCAACTCCACAACTATAAGTCGGAGTGTAAAAATCCTAGCGACGTTGTAGTCGCAAGATATGTCTCAAAATAAGCTGGTGTATTGAAGGATAAATTTCGAATTACAATCTTAGTGGAATCTAGAAGTTAAGAGAAAGGAGATGCCCTCGAGTGAAGTGATCCGCTTGACGCAAAATCCTTAGAAATTCGTAACTATGGAGACATCACTTACTTACTGATTTTCTTAATACTTTGATAGCTTTGGAGCCGCGGCGATAAGGAGTTTACTTTGTAAAGAGCGATTTAAACCGACGGAAGTTGGGGAGAAGACCAATGCCAATAAATCCGAAGACTTTTTAAGACGCGAAAATCGGCTTTTAACAGAAGCCTTGATTGCAACAGGGGTTCTCGGGTGCTCAGTAGAGCATAGCGAGCATGTCAGCATCTAGGACTTATAAATATTCCAGCTTGTTAAAACTGCCGTTGATCCATTCATCTGTCACCTATACACTTTTTGGAGATGGTGAGCATGGTCATGAATGTGCCAACGTACCCCTGATTCCCTAAATGGAGTATCAACCGAGAGTTCCATCCCCAACTCACATCAAGGGCCAAGGTTAGCTTCCTCCGTCAATCTTCACTTCTTCCCCTTCAATCCTCGTTCCTTCGCCGTCGCCCTTTCACCGTCGCCCTTTCACCGTCAAGAACGTCCATCATGCCTCTTGCGGTCTCCACCCTCTGCAACTGCATTTGAATGTTTCTCTCTACACTGCCCAGCTTCTCAATATACTCAGCAAGCTGGGCATTATCCCCTCGAACCCCGGCTAAAGCATCTTCCATCCTCGCATTGGCACGTCCGAGTGCCTCCATTTCTGCAATGAGTCCATCTGACAAAGACTTGGCTGCCAAATCAGGGTTGCATTCGATTCTATTGGGATAATCATCAATATGTGAGGGCGTTAGGTCGGTGAATTGGGCGTAGCTGGCCTTGCGTAGACACTTTACCTCGTTTTTCAGGGAGTCGATCCCACTCTGCATGCTCTTCTTCTCAGAGCACCACTCATGTTTTTCCGCCTTTCGGGCTTGAGACTCTGCTGCACCTTGAACCTGTAGCCTCGTGGACAATTCCACAATACGTGAGTATTGAGCGTCCTTAGCTGCTGTATGCTCTTGGGTCTGCTGTATGCTTTGCTCCAGTTCTTCCAGTTGTGCGTCAAGAAGCTCTATTTTACTTGTCAAATTTTGTCGTTCAATGGCTAGTTTCCCATTCTCCGCGCGAGAGGCTTGAACCCTTGCGTCCAGGTCTGCTATGTGAATTTGAGCTTGGGCGTAGGCAGAGGCCAGGTCTGTGTTCTCGCGCTGTAGCATCTGGATGTTAAGATAGTCCGTTCCAAATATGTGAGGCGGATTGCCAGAGTAAGGTGTGTATGATGCGGGTGTGGATGATGATAGTGCTATAGGGGGGAGTGCGAACGTAGCAGATGACGTTGGCGATGGGGATGGTAGCCTCATCTTAGGCGACGAAGCGTGAAAGGACGGATCTATTCGGGTCGGGACCACGTCAGACGAGATCCCCTGTCGGGTCGTGAGAGATGACAATTGCCCAACAGCCTTTGGCGTCTGTCCTGCTTGGGAGCTGTGCGGGCTTGTAGATGCGTCGGAGGACTGGGAGGTATGTGATTGTTGCGGACGAGGCAAATGGTAGCTTCCCAGGCGTCCAGGGTCAGTGAAATCAGACCTCCTCTTTAGTCCTGAAGGCAGGCGGTTCGGTTGGTTCATATTGGAGATGTGCGCTACGCCCAGCATCTGGAATATCTCACAATCTGTGGGGCACGCGCACACTCTGAGTTGGGGGGGGAAGGGTTTCAACAATACCAGCTTGAAGGTTTGAGCCTGGAGGACGAAACAGATTCTACAGGAGTGCTGGATATTGGATGTTAGTGGGCGCTGGGCTCGGGCAGATAGCTGATAAATGGATCAGCGCACCTGCAGAAATGTACGCCGGCGCAATAGCAAATAAGCCCGGCAGACGCTATCCCGTCACGAACTCCTCAACTTCTGGGCGAAGTCCCCTCAGGACCGATATAATTCGCGGCCATGGGCCTCCATATCCTCTTTCTAGCCGCTGCGTATGTATGAGGTATCAATTCTAGCCCCAATCTGCCCAGGTGGAGTCTCCGAGTAGGAGGATACTCCCGCCGGACTAACGCTCCAAAGACCATCAGCGTTGAAGCTTGTAATGCATGTCGATCTCTTTAAGAATATCCAAGGTATCCAAAAGGGCTAGATCGATGTACGAGGCGCGTTGGGATTCCTGAGTAATCAGCTCGTTAATTATAGTGCTGACTCAACGTCTGCAGGCTAAAGCCCACGCCGTTCGAAAATTCGACGAGATCTTTGAATGCCTGGTCAATGAGAGGGTGAGCCTGACATTAACATCCAGTATCGCTTGTTACGTCTAGTATCGCTTGTTACGTTATATAGAGGATAACTCGCACGTCAAGCGAGCCCGGCGTGGTGGCGTGCCACTAATTGCATCTTTCTTTAGGGTACTCTGTAAGATGAGCGACGCTGGTGCGGGGGCGGCTAGCCATAGTATTGCCATGGTTCGGATGGTTTGATAGTTGGAGGGCAAAAGCGAAAGTCGAAGGGGATGGGCGGACAACCCGGATAGTGGGCGCCCAGGATGGCTAGTATTGGAGATGTGGTCAGGATTTCAACTTATCTGATTACTGCTCAATAATGTTCAACTTACAAAAGCGAGTCCATCCCACTCAGCCCCAAGTCAACGGGGCAAGTGCTGCTTGGGTGCGACCGTGAAGGAACACATTCTTTTCATGTCCAACGCGTCCTTCGCCTTCGCGCATGGGCCATACTCTCAATATTAGGCAGCTTTCCGGTCTGGGCCCATAGAAACGATGTTCTCGCTAACATTGGAGGCGAGATTGCGGATTGTGCTCTCAACCCACGAGGTCTCCCGATTCATGACCTCATTCTCAATCCACTGGATGAGGTCGAGTTCCTCAAGCAGCCCAATTATCAGCTTTCTGTACATAGACAGTATTCGGCATAGGTTTGAAGGACTTTGGACCTCTCCAAAGCTTTCAAGATCGCGGGCAGAGTATGTCAATTCCCTTTCCAGAACCATAGCTTCGGCCTTCCAACCATCCCCAATGCCTTCAATGAAGTCGAAGTCTCTACCGGTCTTTCGACCATTAGATTCACGTTGACCACGGACTCGTAGAGCTTGTGCGAACCACGACTCAAAAATATTGAGGATGTGAGTATATTTTCCTTCTGAATCCAAGAGATTACAGATTTCCGAAAGGTTGTGTGACAAGAGCTGCGCCTTCTCGGCAATTTGGACACCTGGTCTACCTTGAGACCATTGGACTAACGATGACTGGTTAATAAGGCTCTGTTGCTGGTGAGCGACCTCCTTGAGCTCAGTATGCTGTTCGTAGAGAGCACTGAACCGGTGCTCAAAAGACCTTTTGGCGCTTTTCTCCCATTGAACTTGTACAGACATGGCGGAACGGTGCAAAAGGTGCAATTGAGCCATCTCCATTTGCAGATCAAGAACCTCAGCAGATGGAGTCTCGTCCTTGCTCGCCGGCTGGGACGACAGGATAGGGGGATCTGGCTGTCTGTTTTTCTTCGGGCTAAAGTGCTGCTGCATGGCCGAAAATGCAGGTCTTGGATGTTTTATAGATGACTCTCTGTGAGTGAAGACTTTCGAGGGCAGAGGGTTCGATGTGGCAGTGGGTCTCACCTGCTGGCTCAAGGACCGGCCATGATAGGACTCTCTGGCGTTTGACTGCGGATCTGATCCCGTAGAGCTTGTCCTTACTGGAAGACGTGGCTGGGACAGATTTCTGTGATCCTGACTTGGATATGCTCCATTGCCATTGCTGCCCCTGCTTGATTTGCGGCTGGTTGAAGGTTGCCTCGGAAGATGGCCAATTTTTGCAGAGTCTCGTTTCGAACTTGTTCGTCCGAGACTGACAGGCGGCGGCATACCAGCATATGGCAGCAGTTTTCTGGATGGCAGCATAGTAGCAGCCTTGTTTTGAGCCGTGGGAGATACTGCCGAAGCCTGTATTTCCCCGAATGCAGCAGGCTGCCCTTCAGCTTCGTAGCCGTCTTGCTCGGGAAGAGAACCCATCGGCTTTGAGAATGGCTTGATGCTAGTCTTCTGAGGAAGCATACTTCTTCGACGCAAAGGTCGATCACCTTGGGCTATTGCTTTGTCCATGTCTTGGGAGGCTATTGTAAACACGTAGTTTTGCGGTGGTGATCAACAAAGGCACCAGTCTTATACCCCCTGAGTCAACGCAGTATGGCAATGAGGCTCTTGCACAAGGCCGCTGGTTAGATAGAGACGGCGGTCATGAGGATTGAGAGTAGGATACTGGAGGTGTGGGAGATGAGATGTTGTAAGAGTGCCCATTTTTGTTTATCTATTTAAATCACGTGCACTACTATCAAAAGCGCGCCACTATTATAACCTACCGGATGATCTGTTTAGCGTCGTAGGGCAAGTATGGGCTGGTCTTAGACATTACGGAGTTTAGAGAACTAATTTGTTTATGGAGATTTGCTTTGAGGATTGAACTGTCTCATTGATTGAATTGCTTTGAGGTTCAACAACATCTATGCTAATTCGTTATTAAGGCTATCCAATTCAACCCGGGGACATCACGTGCCGTTCCGCTATCAAGACAGGGCGAATCTCTCAATCGCATTGGCGTACTGCGCTCAGCATGGCATTGCCTTTAGCTCGTGTCTGTACGCATAACAGATTTTCCATCATCTCATCCGTCATTGCGTCTCCTGCCTTCCTTCGTGTCTGTAATGCCATCACTGGCAGAAGACCGACGTGTATTGCCGGCCGAGCTGATCATCACCATCAAGTATGTATGTTAACCCGATGAATCCGATGACTCCCGCTCCCGATACCCGAGCAGTAAAGAGCGGGAGTACAAGCAGGGGTGTTGGTAATAGCCTTGGTAGGTATCTCAGGCGCATTGTAATCGTGAATCGTAGGACACAGATGGCGTTTGCTGTACTAGAGAACGAGCGGATCTGTTGGATGCAAACGTCTGCACGTGGGGAATGTTCTGGGTGGTGCTCTGTGACGTGTCTCACGTTCCGTAGCCGACCAGTTTCGCACATCGTTGGCAATAGTATGAGTTGGTTCCAAAGCTGACGCCAGTCATTGAAGGAAGTGAGCCGTCGACACTGACAGAGCGATGACAGCGAGAGCAGCGGGCCCAGTCTGTCGAGGGTGAGTGGGAAGGCGATGACTCGGGGGATGATCGTGGAGAAGAGGCGGATGTGCTGGAAGAGCGAGATGTACCGAATTGGATGTCTTTGTCAGGTTGGATTTGGGGTCTCCCGGGTGGGTAAGCCGCTCGAGTTTGTAGTTGGAGGAAGTTTGAGGCGGACATGGTGTCCAGAAGAGTTTCCGTCAAAGATAGGGGAAGGTCCGTGAAGTGGTGGGCTCTCTAGAGGTTGATTGGTCTTGGTTGAAAATGGCGGAATAGCTAATGATGAATAGATGAATAGATGAATGTGAATGTTATGAGATTGGAGGACTTTTTGGCGAGGGAAAAGAGAGTCGAAAAATTGGTATTTAAAGAGATGGATCAAAGATATAATTATATTCGTCACCCTTTTCAATCAGCTGCATTGACCAATTGAAATGTCTTCTATGGCTGATGTAAGCCCCCACCTGCACACCCACTTTTTATCTTTCGCATAAGCCCGGTATGGGACATCCGTCCGGTATGGACATGGTGTTCTCGACCGAAATTCACTCATGATTTCAGTCAGAGGTCGGAGATTCGGAACTCACATTCCGCCTACAGGCTGACACATCGCCGATTCCTCCGCCCATGATGCGACAGTAACACTAGGGTCGGCAAGGGTCCGGCAAAAGAAAGACGCGAGTACGATGACGACCTCACTCTTCGTACCTTGCATCAAACGCCTCTCATACGTGGAATGAAGATGATTCGCACCAATTATTATTATTATTCATAGGACAACTTCGTGAAGCTTTCCACAACGTCCGACACTTTGGCTCCCGGTCACAGTGACTGTGCTACAATCTCTTGGCCATACCATGGGATGTGCGAATGGCCCGTGGCTCCAAATTCGAGGTACTCGTAAGCATTGGTCAAGTCCAGAAGAGCGAGAGTTTCGTGGCTCGCAAAAAGGTCGGGAGTGGCAACGGGATTGAAGCTGACGGGTGATTTACTCTTCTATTCTCCGCGGAAGCCATATACCATATACTCAATTGAATACTTTCCATTACGGTTCCGGCTCTCCCTAGCCATCATTCATGCCATTTCAAATGGCTTTTTGACAGACCTTGGAGTGATCAAAGTCTCGCTAATGGCTCCATACCCCACCCACCGAACACAATTCTTCGATCCCACTCAATATCCGTCTTCCATCTCTCTTCATTCATCTTATCACTCTCACTTTGTTCCCCAATCCACCTTTTTGCAACCTCGCAAGCCACTTGATCTCCATCGCTCGCTGCGTCTTCCACCAACGAGACCGCACATACCACCCCTTCCGAAACCCTCCATAAGCTATCTCCCATGTACCCTCAACTCCTGTGCCCCTCTATTCTTAATATTGGCAACCCATTGCCGCCAAAAATACCATACGGCACGAGAGCAAGCCGCGTCGGCCTTTTCTGCAGTTTTTCATCGCTCCGCACCCGCGCCCACCCAATTCTCCGACGGCCCGAGCACTTCCGCACCCCATTTGCCTTTCAATACGTAGACCGTGTCATCAGCCATAACGTGTCTGTTGTACCTCCCCAAATGTCTCAAAGCATTGGCATCGCGGTAAACGCGTGCGATGTTGGTCTCGACGTCTAGCGATCAGATAGAATCGATATAGCCACTGCCGCCGAGAGACTCCATACATTCCCTAGGCCCGAAATGGCCGCTTTGGCCATCAGAGCTTTCATAGTTGGAGTCAGCACCCTCAACGGTAACATCGGCGCGGGTTTCTTCGGCACGAAAGCGGCTGCGGAAGAGACAGATGCTTGACTGCTGACAGATTGCTCCGATGTTCCCAGTAATGCGACGGCTGAGAACATTAACTGCATGTTCGCTCGATACTCCACATCCCATTTTGCCATCGTCCGGCATCCTGCAGGTAGATCTATCGACGACGTCCCACGTACGTAGCGCGCGCGGGCAAATACCCGGCTGATCACGAGACCGCGGCCCCCCAGCCCGCACGCGCTGACTGCATCGTGTACTCGAGTGGCGTTGAGAATTGTGCTGATCTCCTTTGTCCCTTGGCCGAGGGTCCCGACAAGACCGGTGCGTGTGTTGGCACGGCGAAGCTCGGCGGTCGGGACTGGACGAGTCCCATGTTTACATCCCCGCCGCTGAATCGTTACGCCATTGAGCTTTTGTACTTTGGTTTGAAGAATCCAAGCTCTCACTACGGTGGACAGTCCGCCGCATAGGTGCACAGAAAGCCGAGACGCCTCCTTCTGGCGTCCTTGCGAGTAGAATGGTCGTGTTGGGATCTGTAGCGCTCGAGAACCATTCGAAGCCATTGTCGGCCACGGTCTGAGGGGTGCACCGTCTAATCTTACCATCTCCTTTCGTGGAAAAGACTAACCGCCCATAGACATATCAATGCTTCAGGATGAAGTATTTCATAGTATATGACTTCTCTCCCTTCTTTTGTACACGTCTTTATTTACGCTGCCGAAGGGTCTTCGATCCGTATCAAGGACTTTTTCGTGCTCTGTGTATGCGATCTAGATCAAGTTCTAGACTTCAAGTAAATATACGAGCTTTTCTATTCAGGTGTGTTCTTCTTCCGCAATAGACACATGATAGGCTCCTGGTTTCTTAGCACGTTTACTACTTGCTGATTTCGTATAGAGGTGCGGTTTTGAGACAGAACGATAAGCTGGACTGGGTGCTGGAGAATAACTACGAATTGATTGATATTATTGAAACAGTTACCACGGAGCCAACAAAGGGAGAGGTCTAGTCGTCAGTGTAGTTGACACGTCCACCTTACCTGCTTTTTCTTAAAAGAAAAAGCTCGTTCCCCAGAGTAGGGATCGGAGAGCATAGGACAGACTCTCGGGGACTGTGGCCAGTTGATCATTGCAACTCATTTCCCTCCTTTTATTCTAGTCATCCCCAAGTGTGCGATACAGCTTCGTAGGGTGACTTCTTCCAGAGATGCTGAACATAAAATAAGTGTCGCTATGTTTTCACGAGGTTCGAGATCGAGGAATCCAATATTCGCTTGCTGAAACCTTCCATTGCTTACTTTACAAACGCCCTCGAATCATTTCAACCGCTCGAGATGATAGGACAGTCACTCACAGGCTTATTTCAGCCTCTCGGGGAAAAATATATATCTTGGTGCTTGCTTCCGAGTCTCAGCCACTTGATATCACCCTGAGGGTTAGTGATTCGCACCCCTCCTCTGCACATGCCCTTTAGCGATATTGTTTCGCACTTCGACTTACCTTTTCTTAATTGCGAATCACCTTCTCAAGCAGCGTTCGATGAGGCTAAGAAAGTTTCTTTCGATGAAGATTTCCACGGTCTATCGCATAAAGAGACGTCTTACTCTCAGGAAGCTAGGAGTCGGAGTGTAGATGGACATGAATGAATGGTATTGATATAACCTGCGTTTAACAAGATCGATAGGCCAACAAATCATGAAACAATCATTCAGCAAAAGTAAATGACCATACCCGGTTTCTAGAAAGATTGACACTAAGCCTTTCATGATCTTGATAACCATGTGTCCAGGTTGGCTTCCATCGGTCATCTAGCTTGCTGAACTCGAAAACTTATATTGGACGTCGGTAGTACTATCAAGTCTGCACTCGTCCTAAGCAAAACACGGTCCAAGCGCGGGATTGTCGTTTGCTATGGGCTAAACTTCGGTCACTGGCTACCATATTTCGAGCCGCTTTCAAGGGTCAAGACCGTTTGGTTCAGTTGCTTCGGTTTCGCTTTCCCAGGTCTTACCTGCCTTCTCGTTATACGGTCAACGCGCTTCAGCTTCGGAAAGCCACCTACGAATCCCTTGACACTAAAGACATGAGAGGGTCGCCTGAGACTGGGAAATATTCTTTCACGAAGAGTCGGTGTGCGGTGAGTACGTAGGAGTAAGTATATAGGCATCTCTCAAGGCTCTGCTGCAAGCTCTTTACCTTGGCAACCAAAAGTCATTTCGTATCATCTCGTTCGATATAAAAAGACCGTTTCCCGCAAAACGAAAGAAGTTCTAGCAGCTCATCCCAACAAACTCACTATTGCTTCTCGAACCCTTTCTCACAACTCTGCGTCTTGAGCTCGAAGCCCACAATCCCAGAGCCAGATCATCATTCTCGGTCACCTCTTCGAACGCATTACACACCCTCATCAACCTTCGCACTCCACGAGCCGAGCACCATCCGTCTCCACCGTCTTCAAGTTCTGACATTTCTCGCGTTCCTATCCACAGCCACATTGGCCGCACCTGCCGACAGTGGCATTGAAGCTGCAGATGATCTGATTGCCAGGGCTGTTTCGTGCAGTCCCACGCAGGCGGACTGCTGGTCTGACGGTTACAACGGGGTACCCGTCGGCTCTTTCTCCTTTATCCTAGACTATATGGATAGCTGCTCGGTCACGATCAAAACGCAGGAGTACCCTAACAAAGGGAGAGTATACAAGCTCGATAGCACCCTCCGCTGGACTGACAGAACCTGTTTTACCCTTGTGGTCGCTCGTCCTCATCGGGAGAATACTGACGATGAGCTTCTTATCCAGGATCGAACCTCCCCTGGGTCCCCTCGATCAGTCTGAACAACTGGTTCAATCCCGACTATTGCGAAAGCGGCGACCTCGCATCCGGTCACGGGGTGCTCGATGCGGCGTACTACGCCAACGATACCATCGATTGGGCAAGAACCCGCAGGACCTGAGATGCAGCGGTGTGGGATCTGGTGGGTTACCGGACAAGATGTATCGTTCCCGTATACGCTCCGTCCTGAGTCAATGGTGGGTGTTATCAGGATTTGTTGAGAGGCTGGCTGGTGAACTCTAGATGTAGTAGAGAGCTGATGGCGAAAAGAAGGGCCGATCTGTGTGGGTCGGAAGGCGCGATGTGAGAGTAGAGCAGGGGATTCTACCTGGTGTGAGCTGAGTAGTAAAGATGTGTTGCTCGAATGAAGTGTATGTGAGCTGAAGAGTAGCTGGACATATGGAATCGTGGTCGACTCTACGTATAGGAGCAGTGACATGGCCGTGAACTAATCAACCATCCCACTCAAAACGTGGTGATGATAAGGAAAATTACTGTACAGAGGTCCACGGTGCAAGAATTTTGATACCTTAATCCATTCAAATGTAAGATTATACAGCTTTCCATTTCTTCAATTATCGTATCTGGTCTATCGTTGAACCATGAATTTCACTGTTTCCCAACATGCTGAAACCACCACGAAGATTTAATGCTCCTCAGAGCGACAGCGGTGACGTTCGTAAAACATCTTCAAGCTCACAACCATACCTTGTTCTCTTATCGGCCAACTGCAATCGTGTTATTCGACAGCATCAAGCTCAGATCCGACGACTCGCTCGTCGAATAAAGCGTCAGTTCCACACGCTTTGCCCCTCCCGTGATAGTACATCCACCAATTTCAAGATCCCCGAACTCCACACAACAGCGAAGGACATCCATGACCCTCAGTCGAATGATCCGCCAGGAGGAATGATCAAACATGGAAGGCGACGCCAAGCGAACGCTCACACCGCAAGTTCCCGCCTCCCGGACAAGAGGCAACCGATGGCGATCTTCAAAAGCGTCGGGGCTGAATTCTGGGTAGATCATTCGGTGCCTCTGGAGGTCCATGTGTACGTCCCCGGGTTGGTCGGCGGGGAGTTTGGCGATGGCCGATGCGCAGTCGGACGCGCGGAGACCTCGTCCGAAATCATGGGCGTTGCAATCGACGGGATATTCGGAGAGCGGTGCCGCGGAACTTTGGACGGGCACCGGGACCAGAGCCGGTATGTAACGTACGTGGATAGAGAAGAAGAGGCAAAATGATAAGCGTGTTGCAAGCATCTCTGACGCTGAGAGCTAATTTTTTTTGTGACTTCGGGATAGTTGGCTGAATCTCGAACGCCATTTTCGATCCTTGAGCTCCTCCCCTGATGCCCTGCTCTGCCGTACTCCTGGGCTTAGTACTAGACTCGATCTCAAATCTTGCTAGGTTGGTGCGGGTATGTCCCTTCGGCTGTCGCGTTGACGGCGATCGCCACGATAAATCCGTACCCGGTAGGAACGGAAGTCGTTCTGGTGGCCGCCAGAGCGACATTTGCAGGGGTGTTGTGTCGACAGAGCGTGCAAATCAGCTACGAGCACCAGTGGTCGACAGATGCACGGAGTCTGTCAAGCTGTAGTAGGGAAAGGTGGCTTTCAAGAAGCATCTTATCCTGTGTGGTTGTTGTATGACTTCACTATTGCACACGCAATGTCTTGAATCACGAGGCATTGGATACGAGGAAATACATGAGAAGTTTAACAGCAAGGATGTGGGAGTGATGGGTTCTGAAATTAATGGTCTTATCCATTATGGATGTAAAAGAAAGAAAAGAAAATCAACGGAAACTCAAGACCTCATACTGTCAGCATGTACCTTCATACTATACTTTCGATTCTCAGTAGTCAGAGCCAAGGCATACCAAGACTGTCTCAACAATTTCGTCCATCGATACTCGCTTTCAAAAGGCAAATCAGCATCGTCAGGGATATGATACCGCTGGCACCGCAACTTCCGGCGCTTGAGGTATGCATGAGTCAGCGAAGCGGACGTCCTTGCTTTCACTATTACGAAGTACACACAATTCGCCACTTTGGACAAACGGAAGGGGAACAAAGGTAAGGATCTAGTCAAGATGCAGTAGAGGCACGAATGCAAATCGTTTGACCACTAACACAAAGATAATTGTGTCACTTGTACAACGGAACAAAGCCACCAATTCCCTTTCAGCAATGGACTCCGCCGCCATAAGATCCCTCGTAGCCTCGTGGCAGCATCCCGATAGTCATCGTATCAGTTCAGTAAATCGGCTACAAGCACAGCAAATATCACAGAAACCCCACCGATTCACCATCTACACTTGCACGAAAACATGTGCAAACTGGTCTCCGTCCTCGGGTCCAATTGTCGACACACACTCAAGATTGAGTACGTCTTCTGCCGGGAGGCTCCCCGACCCAACCGGTGCCCCACGATGATCAGCCGCATCGAAAGCTCTTCCCTCGACCCACAGATATCATTCTGTTCCAAATGTGCGGAGGAGTTGAAGAGGAAAATGACAGCTGACTTTCACGAGGAGAGACGCGAGATGACCAGGGTAGCCCGCGTCAGGGATTGGACAGATGAAGAGATTAGCGCGGTGAGGATTGAGTTGCGAGATCAGCTGTATGAGAAGCTCAAGTCTGTTAACAAGCCGCTTCCTCCTTTGCCTGGTGGAGAGGGCAGCGCGAGTCTAGAAGGTTAGAAGGTAAGATGGAAAGAAAGACATATTGAAGAATGACATACTCTGAATAACGATGTAAGCAATGTTACTACGTGTTAAAGTTGTTATAATAATAAGCAGCTGAGGGTCTCGCGGGAACACCCGTTGCCAAGAGATGGAGGAGTAGTAGTAGTAGGCTCAAAGGCTATGCCCCACTAGGAGAGTTCCGGCCCCGGGTGCCAACCCGGGGCCCATTTCTCGATCGTAGAGGCCAAGAGATGGAGGGGATGGATAAAGTACTTATCGTGACTGCAGATCCGACTTATCTACCGGGTAAAAGTACACACCTAATCTTCATACCCCGCCAAACCGATTCACACTTCACACTTCACACAGCTCACATTTCACATTTCACATTTCACACCTCACATTTCTCTTCAACTACCAGAACCATGGGCAAGCAACCCAACCTGTATTCGTTTGACGGCATCGACAGCCTAGCTACAGCCCTGCGAAAGTATGTCCTCCAGTGTCAAAGCGCCGGCTTCGAACGCCACAACGCCTTCAAGGTCGCCGTATCGGGTGGCTCGCTGCCCAAAACTCTCACAAAAGCCCTGCTTGCCCAAGACGATGAAGCGGGGAAAGTAGATTTCTCCAAATGGGAAGTCTTCTTCGCAGATGAACGGGCTGTCCCCCTCGACCATGAAGACAGCAATTACAAAGTTCTGAAAGATGAGTTGTTGGACAAGATACCCGAGAGCATGGGCAAGCCCATCGTCCATCCCATCGACGTGCAATATATGGGTGACGTGCAAGAGATGGCAGACCAATACCAAGACGCTCTCATGAAGTCCTTCGCAGCCAAAGACAGCGTCAAGATCCCCATCTTTGACCTCCTTCTCCTGGGCTGCGGACCGGACGGACATACATGCTCGCTCTTCCCCAATCACGAACTCTTGCGCGAATCAGATGCCTGGGTAGCACCCATCGAAGACAGCCCGAAGCCGCCAAAGAAGAGAATCACGCTGACGCTACCAGTCGTGACGGGAGGGATCAAGATAGCTTTCGTGGCAACGGGTGAAGGCAAGAGGGAGATCTTGAGTAAGATTCTGGATACAGAGGAAGGAAGGAGCCTGCCATGCGGATTGGTCAATGAAGGCGGAGCGGAGAAGGTGTCATGGTTTACAGATCACGGAGCTGTCCAAGGGGTCAGTTTTCCCAGGAGAGGAAGCTTGTGAGTAATCCGGCCGCTATGCACCGGGGCTTTCGACCGTATGGATCCAGCCGCATGGTCAAGAGGTCGGCAACAGTATGTTTAGAATGAAGCAGGGCGTCCCTGGCGTTGACACATTATGAAAGTGTCCCTATACCTTTAACTTCCAATGTGAGTTCCAGGTGTCTAGAGTGCTGATCCTCGTACGTGTGCCTCTCTCCTTTGCTCCCCAAAATCTCCATATTGGACATTTCTCCAGCGCATATCTCTGCTTTTGCCTGAACCTTTTGATTTTTCTCGTTCAATACTTACGATCGCCAGCTAAGTCTCCATGTCTTGACGTTCTTCGTGCCGACACTTCATTGTTCTGCGCGTTTATTGAGTTCGAGGTTCTGCATCTCGCGGTCTTAGGGTTCGACTCCTGCAGCTATGCGTTTTCGGTTCCCTTCGCAAAGCACGATATGACATGCCGAACCGCCAAGTGTTCGTCGATGTCTTGCTTCAGTCCCTCAGAGCGTGCTAAGCTCATTCTTCGCTGGCTAAGCCCCTTCGGGTTAGCCCCTCCTGCTTACCACGGAACCTCCAGGTAGCATAAAGAGTCCCGATGCATAGTCGAGAGGCGAACTTCCTGGGGATATCCTTGTCTCTCGACTACCCCAAGGGTCCAACTCTCTCAATCATTCCCCCACACTTTCTCAATGTCGTTCACCGCCATTTCTGCTGCGCCAATGATTGACGCCGACAATATTTTATAGCCCAGAAATGGATACGGTCTGGCGAAGGGGCAGCGGACCGCTTGCGCCGCATGCTTGATTTCATAGCAAACATGAAGAAGTTCCTTCTTCCCCGGATTGCGTGTTAGGAAACACGACATGAAATAGGAAACAAGACATGAAACGTTTTTATGTCTCGGTAGAGTCACAATTGTGCTTGTGTACTTCCAACTCTCAATATTGCTGCGCTGTCACTGTTGTCAAATCCTCTATCCAGCGTTAGTTGATCATATGACGAGTTCATTCGGAAATGATCAAGTTCTCCCATCGGAGACATGGAAATATCTCATCTGCCGTGTTCCGATTGTTGTCCCAGATGTCCATCACAATTGTACGGCCTTTGACGTGCATGAAGCGTGCTACCCAACAGCTCGGGACACTCCGCGGCCTGCCTGCCTACCTCCCCCAAATCGACCCAAGGCATCAGAGACATTTTCCCGATTGAGGTATTTCTATATGCCCCCCAGAATCGAGGAGCGGGTGCAATACCTCGGACTTTTGAAAAGTCCTCTTCATATATACTGTGCTCCTTGGTCAATTCTTTTCACAGCCAAACTTTGATCCTCCATCCTTAGCCTGACAACTTCTCCTTATGCTTCGAATCGTAAAGTGCATTAACATAGAGCGTTCATCTCTATCCTCCACATTTCTTCGGGCTGTTGTGCATTTTTGAAAAACTTCGGGCATTGCAGGGCTTGGCTTTACACTCAAGGTGAGCAAACGCTCTTCGTTGAGAGTGTTCATCATCGTTGCCTGGTTAGCTTAGTTCTAGGGCTGTAATGTGCAAATAGAGCCTTTGACGAGGCCCAGACATTCAGATTCTCTTATGACTAGGGACTCCCACGCTACAATATGGTTCATGGGCTGGGAGTCCTGTTCGTCCTGTTCGTCCTGCCCATCACATGCCACAATCCATTCCAAACAATCGGGTGTCACCAGCTGCTTTCCTATGTCCGTTCACATTGGAAGACTGACATCGATGCGCTAGGTTGGGTCTATTCGTCGCCGCTCATCTTTCTAAATGTGCTCGGGCTAGAATTCAGGTGTTCTGGCCATCGCTGTGCGAATGTCGGCATTTTAGATTTTGAATCTGCTCTCGGTCTCTCAGTCCGGGTTGCCCAAATCGTCCCCTCAGCCCCCAAACAAAGGTGTCACCTAAGCCTCAAGATTCCAGACACGGTCTCCGAAGGTGTCCGAGCCAAGAAAAGACCGCCGGCCATCGAATACCACAGCATCATAATCCGGGGCAACAACGGAAGCCGCGAGTCCAGATTCTAAGACCCTTTGGAGGCGCTGATTGGCCGTCGAGTCTTCGGCCCCCGCAATGTCTGGGTCTCGAAGTAGTCGGGATTCCAGCGGGGAGTTCAAGTTAATTCTTGCCAATGTAAATTCTGCGTTCAGTATGTTTCGAGAGGTGCGGATTCGCTGATGACTCCTCTTGCGATTAGTTGCCGGAGAATGTATGGCGTTTACCCCCCGAGGTAAGCTTTAAACCGGTCAAGGACCTGATGCGGGGGGTTGTGGATTATCCAGACAACATGAGACTCGACGTCGGCCTGCCAATAAATAACGTGTTACATAAAGATAAGGCAATGTGTCCATTCAGGAACAAAGCCGATGCCTGGGACGCATACTGTGAGAATTTTGCAATTTTCTAAGATAGGCCCTCGCTGAAATTGTTGTTTCAGACAAAATTCATCACTATGTATGGCGTCATGAAGGGTACGAGACCGTACTGCAAGCCTCGCTGTATCTGTTCGACAAGACAACTGGCAACATGAAACCGCTCACTGAATTCGGGTTCGATGGGGCTATACCATCGACGTTTGTATCGCAACCTGTCAACTTCGTACCAGCGGGTACCATGCACGCTCACCCAGGAGTGCGCCCATCAGGTTCTATACAGGGGAATCGTAGGTCCGCAAACCAACGGGGTCCCAGATCAGCTCCTGGCCACGCATTTAAAGCAACCCTTGCGAACCCGTACCCACCCTCGTGGGATTTTATGCCGCCACCCCCAGCTTTTGTCTCTCCAATGGCCGACTCCTCCGTGCAAACTGGCATCATACCAGCATCTCAACTTTCACCCGGTGCTGCTGGTGTAAAATCCTGCCCACGATTTTATGGCCAAGCCCCGCCATATCTATACAACTCACCCGAAATTGCTGGAACATCAAGATCTTCGAGCATCTCGACCATGTCCAACACCCTCTTAGCGTCCTGTGGCTCCAGTTACGTTGCGCTAACAGATGATGGCACCACAAGCATTCCGGGAACCCCTTACGCCTCTCACAATGTGAGTACTTCAAGCGAACGTAGCCACGCGTACCCCGGCACGCCATCAAGTTCCCCAAGTCAATCTGGACCCCTGGGCATATCTCAAGGAACCGAACGTGACCAAGGCTATAAAATCATCATCCGGCACGTCGGGCCTGGAGTGACTCCGGAGGACCTCAGTAAGCTCCTTAATAAAATGATGCCTCGGTACGTGCAGCACAAGAAGCCCAAGCCAGGTGAAGACAACAAGTGGTCTGTTACATTTTCAAAAGAGGCGCATGCCAATACAGCTGTAGAGAGACTGAGAGGATGTTCAGAATGTTCTTTCCAAGGGAAGAAGTTGCAGGTGATACCGGACACTAGTGGGGCTGCTCGAAGACACAAGGGTAGCGGCGCTCCCATCCTTGGTGCGAGCTCTTCGTCCACTGCCCGGGGGCCAACCATTGTTGATGGATCTCTTCCAGGTTAGCCCTCTAACCCAAGGTACCGTCAGTCGCGCTCGGGCCATCACCACAGGACATTAACTTCCCTCTTCTTTTTCGGGATTTGGCGCTGAGTACCAGATTTGAAGTAATGGTTACATAGTTGATCCAACGCACAGAACTCAGTTCTCCACATTACCCTGCAGCTTAATTCTGTCTCCAACGCATGGCGACGCGAGTGCCTATTCTTTCCGGGCCTCTCGACCGTTACCCCTCTGTGCTTCCAGCGATCTCATCATTTCAAGAACCTGACGAGTTTGAGAGGGATAATTGAAAGAGCATTCAACCGCCAACCTGCCTCTGTCGGGAGCAATGATTGACCATGAACTTCACAGCCCACATGAATTCTTCCAAATACCAAACTTTGAGATGTCCAGGAGCACAGTTCTTGTCTCTCAGCCCCTTCATTGACCGCATAATTAGTGTATTGATGCCGAAATGCACAGCCGGCTCAGAAGCGGTTGCATTTATGCCTTGCAAATCCTGTAGATACTGTACAGATCGCACAGAAAGCTCCGATCTCCATCCATATCACACCTCCTCTTTGCCTGTCCCCTAAGCCTTCTTCTTCCCAGCCTCTGCCGCCCTTGCCTTCGCTGTTTTCTTCCGATTACTCCGTATCATGACCACGCTCAAAAAGCTCCCGACAACTGCCGAAGCGAGAAGGATGAGAATGACTGGTATGCGAATAGCCCAGACGCGGGGCGGAAAGAAGTCGTGGAGGGGGTGCCCTTGGTCGACGAAGGGCTAGGGGCAGAGGTATCAGCAGACGTTTATGAAGAGACGGGAGAGGGATGTAGAGTAAAAGACAGAGGTAGCGGTTCGAATCTTCCATAGGGCGTACCATGAGAAGCGTCCATGTGGTATAGTAGAGAAAGACTGTAGTCGCTACAATGAGCATTGCTAGCCCGACTAGTCTGTCAAGCTGGGAAGGAGACGTCAGCGGGTCAGGCGTTTGCGTGGGTTGGGAGTATCAAACCATGGCGGAATGGGTGAAGGAGTGTATGCTATCCAGCAATAGCGAGAGAGAGACCTCGTGTAATGTGTCAGAAAAGTATGCCTCTGTTGAAATTATTCAAATTTGGGCCAGCAAGAATCTCAATGTGCCATACAAGTACTGGTACCTTAGGGCTGAATCGGCACTAGTGCACTTGACCGCCGGCTCACACCAAACACAAGAAATCCTGCCATGGCTCACTAAACAACTTCAAATCAATATCCCAAAATCCCTCACCATACGCTCGGAGCACCATTATGATGCTCTCAGCCGTCCGCCTGCCCACCCCTCCTCCCCAAGACACCTACCCATCATCGTTCAACCCCCGCAAGCGCTCCCCCCCATCCCGCTCACCCTCCCCAGTCCGTCGTCGTTCACCACCGCGAAATGGATTCGGTGGAGGCTCCTTCCTAAAAGATCCCAGCTCAAAGAATGCGGATGAGCGCGTGCGCCATCTCACAGAGCGTCTGCGCCAGCGTGCTGCAGAGCCTGTGGATTCGAAACCCCTTACCGCCGAGGACAAGCAAGAGCTCGCGAAGAAGGAATACAATAAGCTACTGAGTGCCCGCTCTGGAGGGACCTATGTGCCGCCTGCGCGGCTACGGGCGTTGCAGAGTCAGGTTACGGATAAGGCTAGTAAAGAGTACCAGCGTATGGCGTGGGAGGCGCTGAAGAAGAGTATCAATGGGCTCGTCAATAAGGTTAATGTTGGCAATATCAAGAACATTGTGCCAGAGCTCTTCGGAGAAAACCTTATACGAGGAAAAGGTAATTGTTTCTAGGATATCATTCCCAATACCTCATATACAGCGTATTGACCTCATCACAGGGTTGTTTTGCAGAAGTATCCAACGCTCCCAGGCCCAGGCTCTTCCATTTTCACCGGTGTACGCGGCAATGGTAGCTATAGTCAACACAAAGCTTCCTCAGGTTGGCGAGCTCCTAGTGAAACGTCTAGTCGTACAGTTCAAGAAAGCTTTCAAAAGGAACGACAAGCCGGTCTTGCGAGCTTCGACAACTTTTTTGGCCCAGCTCACAAATGTACAGGTCTGCCACGAGATGATAGCGGCACAGATCCTTTTATTGTTGCTTCACCATCCAACAGACGACTCAGTGGAGATTGCAGTCAGTTTGACTCAGGAATGCGGTCAGCATCTTGAAGAAATGAATCCTGCAATTGCCAATGCAATATTTGACCAGTTCCGGCATATATTGAATGACTCAGACATTGAGAACCGCACGCAATTTATGATAGAGGTCCTGTTCCAGATTCGCAAGGACAAATACAAGGACAACGTCAGCATTCCCGAGGACCTAGACCTAGTGGAGGAGGAAGATCAAATCACTCATCGAATCGGTCTAGATGATGAATTGGATGTCGAGGACGGCCTCAACATCTTCAAATACGACGCTGAATTTGAAGAACATGAAGAAGCTTATAGGAAGCTCAAATCCGAAATTCTTGGGGAAGCCGATGGCGAAGACGATGGGGACGAGTATGAAAGCGGTTCTGGCTCCGAGAGCGGCCCGGAGGAAACCGCAGAACGAGAGTTGGAAATCAAAGATCAGACAAATACGGACCTAGTCAACCTCCGCAGGACGATCTATTTGACAATCATGAGCTCCATTGACTTTGAGGAAGCCTGTCATAAGCTCATGAAGATTAATCTACCCCCTGGGCAAGAATCCGAGCTTCCGAGCATGATCGTGGAATGCTGCAGTCAGGAGAAAACCTACTCTAAGTTCTTCGGTCTTCTGGGGGAACGATTTGCGAAGCTCAATCGCCTTTGGGCCACTGAGTTCGAGGCAAGCTTTGAACATTATTTCAGCACAATTCATCGCTTCGAGACCAATAGACTTCGCAACATCGCTCGATTTTGGGGCCACATGCTCTCGAGCGACGCGACTGGATGGCATGTGCTGTCCATAATTCATCTGAACGAAGAAGAAACCACTAGCAGTAGTCGCATATTCATCAAGATTCTGATTCAAGATCTGGCTGAAGCTCTCGGCATGGCAAAACTCCAGACCCGCCTCAAGGATCCTCTCCAAAGCCCTTACTTCGAAGGCTTGTTTCCGCTGGACAATCCTCGCAACACACGTTTCTCCATCAATTACTTTACTAGCATTGGGATGGGCGGACTGACAGAGGAGATGAGAGACCATCTGAAGAATGCTCCTAAGCCTGCCGCGGTGATAGTGCCTCCAGACCCAGAGTCAGACTCAGAGAGCTCAGTGTCCAGCTACTCTTCGTACTCGTCGTATACTGCGTCTTCGCGGTCGAAATCACGTTCATCATCGCGCTCACGTACAGCACGGCGCCGTCAATTCTCCCCAAGCCGCTCTCGAACACCTCCACGGAGGGACTCTGGTAGGGGTAGAGAGCGACGAACACCGCCTAGACGTGGCGCTGGCCGAGCGAGATCGATTACACCTTCCGATATTTCTCGTTCACCTTCGCTCCGAAGAGAACGCAGGAGGCGAAGCCCGTCGTACTCATCTCGCAGCCGAACACCACCTCCTAGATCAGATCGTCGCCGTAGAAGTTACAGTTGAAGGGCCGAGAATGAATGATCGTCAGGGGTTTTCTGGTTCGAGGCTTGTGGGGATACATGGGAATTGATGGTATTGAGTTGCGCTCAAAAGTGCAACTTCCATGTATTCTTGGAAATGCAGATAGATACCCATGAAGAAAGCAGACCAATTTTCAAGATGCCCGTATATGTGCTTGTCAATCATATCAAATCCAACAATTCTCGCTGCTTGACTAGGGCAAACCCCTGCGATGACCTAGTTGCGGAGCACCAGACCCACCCCCACGGCCGAGACTCCTCAACCCCTCATGGTTCACCTCCCAGACACTCTTTGCTTGTGTGACAACACACCCTTCTGCTTACGATTAGATCAAGTGGACCCAGTCGTCACGCGTGTTCCCGTCACCAGCTCTATCCAGGCACCAGCTTTTTGGGTACCTGCATCTGCTGATCGACTCCCGGAGAGAACGACGAGCAGCAATCTCACTCTTCATTTCGGAGCTCATGAACAAGACACCTTTACGCAATTCGTACTCCGAACCCCTCTTTGCAAGTTGAATGCCCCCGTCGTCAGACCAAGCGTCAAGCCAACAGCAGCCGGCTGTCGAGATCGGTTCCTTCTACCAAGAAGAAGCTTCAAGAAGGGTTTCGCCAATTCGCAAGGGCCAGGGTAAGAGTCGGAAGAAGCATGAAGCCAGTGGAGAGAATGCGGAGAGGTCGCATAGGGATTTGCCCCAAGAGTTGTAAGTCAAGATCAATGGAAGACAGCGGACGCAGCAGGGATGGCTTTGTCAACCACGATAGAAACACGCTGACCAGTCTGCGTACTCAAGGACCTCTCCTCCTTCCATTCTCTCACAACTACGTCATTCGATGTCTCCTCCTCTTCCTCCTCCAGTCTCCAACGGTGTCTCGTCCCCTCGTCTAGAAGCTTGGGATGCTTCTGCTCCCACACGTTCATCAGACATACCCGCCCAAACTACAACAGAATGGGCTCAGAATATTCCTTTTGGTCGTAGTCCTCCACATGATTTTAGTAACGGAGTCCGCCGAACCGGATCCCCTCCAGAATATCGCCCACCTCTTGATCCCGAGCTTCGAGGAGGATTCTCTCACACCTCGCCTCCAACCTCGCCAAAAGCTGCCTACCGCAAGCCTATACAGCGGACCAACGAATATCAGAGCTTTGGGGACTATGCGGGTTCGTCTCCTTCCAACCGGAGGCCTCCGTCTATGCACTCTCAGAACTCCCACTTTCCACCACCGCCACACCACCAGCAAGCGCATTACTACGCAGCGCCAGAAATTGACTTGGGTCATCCTGAGCCGGCACCAGAAGACGGCGTGCCTGGTGAGGGTTTCTGCTGTGTTTTTGACAGCCTCTTGTCTTCTGGGCATGAAGTCTCCGGAAACACAGAGAATGTCTTATTAGTGGGTTTCGACCATGGCTTGAATATCTATCATATTGGCAGGAAACGCTTCGACCTTGTTGGTCGCCTAGATGGTCTTAGAGGATCTGTAGTTGGTGCCAAAATACTCCACTCCCAATGCGTCAGTGACCGACCGCTCCAGCCATTAATCGCCGTCATCGTTCATGGTCCATACATTATATCAAGTGCTCCATCCAGGCCTGGAACCAGCCATGCGGTAGAGGAAGAGTTTGAACCCTCGATCTCAGAGATGCAGGCTCTGCAGGCGGCAGCCATAACTCATTACCAGACTACTGTGGAGATCTATTCTCTGAGGAAAGGACAGCATTTAGGGACGCTATTCAGGAGTCCGAAGGTCGAAATCATGGGTGGACGTCTGCATTCTACCATGCCTCATCCTGTAGGAGACCTAAGTATCCAAGCGAAAGGAAGATTTTTAGTCATCAGCTCGGGCATCAGTGGGGAAGTCTTCATCTTTGAGAGGATTCTCCATGGAAATTCCGAGACGTTGCCGAGCTTCAGATGTTTAGGCAAGGTCTGGACACGAATAGGGTCCCGGAAGACTCGCAGCGTGTCCACCTCTTCCAGTGAATCTGGACCCGCACGGTTGCATGATGCACTCGCTGCAGGTACCCGCCGATCCAGTGCTACTATTCTTTCTCTGAGCAACCGATGGCTTGCTGTCGCACCACCATCGTCCTCGGCGCAGGTTACCCTCCATGGAGAAGCCGAGCCTGACGGCCCAAGCCATAAAGCCCCCGGAGTCAGTTCCCATGCACCCGCTGCGGAACCTCAGATATCATGTGATCTTGACACCCCAGAAGGCGAAGGCTTACTCAACAAAGCTGCTCGGGATATTGCACAGGGGTTCTTGAAGACCGCTCAATGGGTTGGGCTTGAAGGGAAGCAGGCATGGAGTAATTACTGGTCCAAACCGTCCGAACAAAGCCAGCAAGGACCCGCAGCTCCTCCTTCTACCCCTGATCTATCAGCGCTATCAAATCAGCAGAGCTTTCCTCCTACTCATGCACAGGACAGTCCAGTCAACCGAGCAAAAAACCGGCCCGCGCTGGTGTCAATTTTTGATTTGGAAAAACTTTCAAAGAGTCAGCACTCAAAAGCCGCTTCAATCTTACAACCGCTGGCCACTTTCTCGCTGCCGACTGGATGTAGTCTGCTCTCGTTCTCTCCAAATGGCTTGCACTTACTGACAGCAAGTGCAAAAGGGGATGTTGAGCATGTCTGGGACTTGATGCGCATGGTGCATGGGGAAGCTGCACGTGCAGGAGACCCTGACGCATCTCCGAAAGGTCCCAGTGTCCGCCAAGTTGCAAAGATAACTCGCATGACTGAGGCCAGGATCGTAGACGTTGTTTGGACGGAACCCAAAGGAGAGCGACTGGCTATCATCACCGATAGAGGCACTGTCCACATCAACGAACTACCGCCTTCCGCATTTCAATGGCCACCACCTCGTCGGATTTTACGTAGTAGCATTTCCGCAAGCGCTTCAAGTGCGACTGGTGCCAAAAACGACGACAGTGCAAGGCCTGTATCGGCTGGTGCTAGCAATGGTTTTTCCTCGGCCTTCGGCATGTTTACCGGCAAGACTCAACCTCTTATCGATGCCGTTCGTGGGCGTCGTCCAAGCGTGGGGAGTGGCTTTTCCGGATTTGGCGGTATGGCATTGACCGCCGGTATTGGTGCGAAAAGTGGAAGAGCCGTGGCAGCTGGCTTCAACAGATCTGTCGGTGCAGCAGCTGCAGGCACTGTGAATACGATCCGCCATCTAGGTGAGAATCGTCTAGCTCTACCAAGTTCCCAGAGTGCTGTGGCCCCGGGTTGCGTCAGATGGCTTAGTGGAAAGGGCCTAGGCCGCATCGCCGTCACTGGTGGAGGCCTTGTACGGATCTACAGTATTCGCCAAAGCAGCAACTCCAAAGCTCGACAGCGACGGCCCTCAGTCTTTGGCGATAGACCAGTCGAGTTCAGTCTTCCAAAAGAGCCAGCCGCAACACAGCACGTTATGAGTAAACAGCTTCCCAATTCTCGATCGTCACCTGAGCCTTCAACACCTCATGGCTCGTTCTGGCATCCACAGCCTGCTTTACCAGTGTTATCGAACTCGAAACTCGAAACGCACCCTCTTTCCTATGCCGAATTGGACACAAGTCTGGCCTATCAACCATTTCATACAGATCGACGAGTCAAACTCTACATCTACAGTGACGAGGTCACATCTGCCGTTCCTACTATATCTCAAGGGACAAGCACCTGGGTATTTGGAGAGACTGTTCCCGCTATCAAGATCAGCGTCGGCCCTACCGGCCACGAAGATGATGATCCAGGTTTGGGACAAGCTACGCCATCGCGGATGGAGAATGTCATTAGTATGAAAGGCAATGCAGAGGAGGGCCAGCAAATCGTCGTAACGACTCGGCGAAAACGCAGCACGAAAGACGAAGGGACAGTGGCGGGCACAGAAGACGAGATCTTCGAGGATGACTGCGAGTTTTTGGATTTTGTGGAAGAGAGGGTTTAGGCAAGATGGCGTTGGAATTGCATACATGGAAAGAGGTGGGCTGCTATGTCATATCATGCAATGATCATTGGTGGTGTCACTTTGGCGAATAGATACAATGTATGATTCAGGGTTGATAGTACATGCCATTGGTGCATTCGACGCCACTGTCGAATTATTCCCAAATCCGCAGATGCAAACAATTGGCATGGTTCAATTCTTCATACGAGCAGATGACCGTTGAGGAAGTCATGTTCATGAGTTACAGAGTCCATCCGTCCCTACTGTGATGAATGCACATCTTGTCAAGCTCGCCCATTCTCGAGTCCTCAAGTTCATTTCGCATAATGCATTCGCATCGTGATGGGTTTCGAGTCCAAGCAACGAATTTTCCGTGGTTCGTTTACCCTGCCAATCGGGGCCAAAGATGCATGCTCCGTGATGCCACCCCTTCGATGACCCGGTTCTCTTCTCGCCCAAAACCACTTTACTGGCTACCTCTTACCCCCTCCTTGTCCTTCTCCATACCCATTAACCTACTGCACTTGGCGCGCAAAGCGCAGCAGCAGAGCCGCAATCTACTTTTAGACTTTTATCCCCTTGCATCGGCATACACATGATAGGACCGTCGCTTCTACGTATATCATCCCCCGCCAACCGCGGGACCGCAGCGGCCAAAGATGTCTCGGAGAAAAGACGCAAGATTGATTCAGTCGCACACGCATTTGAGATCTGAGCTGAGCGCATATCTACGGGGTATGCATGCAAGGTATCCAACAAGCATACATCCGGACTGCATACACCTCCAACACAGGAACGCAGCACTTGCCCGTTGATGATCGGCCGAGGAAAGCCTGAGATGAGTTGAGCGGATATTCGTCACTGCGAGGTACTAGGAAAGTGACACACAAAGACGGAATGAGAGAAATAATAGCATGCGGTTTTTCCGTTGGTGCTCGGCCAAGAGAAGCCGCCCTGAGCGCTGACGGGAAAACCAACATTATCGGAAATTTTCCTGCTCGTACTCTACTGTCCACCCTTTTTTCAGATCCACTTTTGCCTCGCGTTCTCGTATCCTGTCTCGTCCGCCTTCTCTGCGTGGCATCAGATGAAAAAGAGCAAACATCTGAAAGATGGAAGTCGATGCGACTTGTACCTTTCATAGCGCGACTTTCCAGAGATTTTCTGCGAGCACTACGACGTACACTCATGATCTTGCGAGAGATTTGTCCAAACTAAACGAACGTTAATATTACTATGCGATCGATCGTGGCATGCTTAATTTGACTTAGGCACCGCCATAGTAAACATCGAGCAGGATGTTGCAGGCAGCATCCATGGCCAACATCCATGCTGACAGCCAAGCACGGACCAGCTGTGGTTAATCACAAGGCGGGCTGCGGCACGGCAGCTCTGTGGGTCGATGGACTTACCTCGTATTGGTACTATACATGTAGGGAAGACCGATGCGATATGAAAGGACCAACATAAGGCATCTTACGAACTCGTACTACCTATCCTGCCGAGCCTCAAACGGGTTTTGGTGGACCGGGGATGGGGATCAGCAAAGGGAGATCAACAGGGCAAAGCTTGTGGGGATTCCAGAATGCTGACAACTTGGGCAGGCGCACTTATTTTCGACCTCACGTGGTGCAGGAATATCTGTGCCACCGGGACGCCTGAATAACAGTCTTGCCCGAAGCCTAAGCAGATGAGGAGGAGTCGCTCTTTTGCGACAAATGTCCCACGAGTCGATGAGTCCAAGAGTCCCAGCGGCTCGCCTTCATCGGCTGAGACCCTTGCGAAACGCCTATAGGACTCTAGGGCACGCCGCAAGCCACGTTTTATGGACACCAGGAACACTACCAGTCACTACTGAAGAGTCTAAAGAGACACTAGTTAATTTAAACATCCCACGAAAAGAGGCCGATGCTGCAAGCTATGGTAAGCTACGGTTACATGTATGATGTGTGCATGTCTGACTACTGTCTACTTAAATGATTTCTGCATGAAATACCATCTAAATATGCGTCCTAAGCGTGCAAGCGCACGGCGCTCAGCCATCTGTCTAAACTCAATCGGTCTAATCTTCATGCAGGCACACAAGTTCGGCCGCTCCACCAACATGGAGATGACAATACTAATAAACTTCGCCTGCTTCCCTTTTCATCAAGTTTGTCTGTCCTTTCATAGACCTCTTCCTGCCATCAATCAATTGCCCAGCACATTCATGTCCATGTGAACGCCTTTTCTTATACCCAAGGCCAACTCAAGTCACTCTTTTTACCAAAACTTTCCTCACAACCCAATCTCACAGCCGGAAGGAACACTCTTCAGCCAGATCCTTCCACTGTCTGACACCGAATCCACACGAGATACCCCATTTAGGACCTGCGACACCCGCAGACCTACAGCTTCACACATCGACGTCGCTCTAAGACTGCTGTTTGGCAGCCCCAGGGTGGCAATGCTGGAATTGCGGCACATACAACACGAATAATGAATAGATCTGAGTATCACAGAGATGCCGGACTCCAAGGGGTTTTCGATGTCTGCTCTACGGATAATTCGTTTCTATCACACCACACAAACAGCAAAAGGGAAGATATGCAGCACGCGGCGACGATAACAACATCACGCAAAAGACCTCGACCGGGTCGGCGGCGGCTTTCAATGCACCGCTTACCGCTCATCTATACCCAGATGTTCCTCTTCATGGCGATGATTTTCTCGGAACTGTGCATGCCAACCGAGGCAGCAGAACATCCAGGTTCTCAAAGTCGAGCGGTAAAAGGCCATTTTGTGGACGGAAGGATAATGTTCGACCACAAAGCCGCACCTCAGCCAGCTTTGCACCGTCGAGACGACTCAGCCAGCACAGATACTGCATCAACGACTACAGCCGCCGAGGTCGCTGTGACTTCCTCGAGTTCGGATTCTTCAACTACGCCCACATCACTCCCGAGGGCCTTTGACGGAGGGTTCGGTACCAACTTCACCCAACCCAGCTGTCCCACCTTCCTCCGCTCCATGGTCAGCAACGACACCTTCATCTCCTGCGTACCGTTCAGCCTCCTCCTCCAAGTACGTCACCTCGCTTCCCCCCCTCAAAGCCTCCCCCCTCAAACTAACCTCCCGTCCCCCAGAACTCCATGTCCTTCTTCGACGCCACCCGAACCCCCTCCACCATCACCGCCGTCCTCGACGCCTCCTGCTCCGTCTTCTTCCCCGCCTGCTCGGCCCTCATGTCCTCCCTCGCCGTCACCCTGCGCTCCTCCAGCGCGTGCCAGGCCGACTACGGCAGCGAGAACCCGCAGGTGCGCCAGGCCTACGCCGGCCTCCTCGCCTACGACGTCTCCTACGCCGCCTCCTGCCTGAAGGACCCCCCGGCGGCGGCGGACAACCACAACCCCAACAACAACAGCGCCTACTGCTTCGCCAACGCCGTCACCAACGCCTCCTCCCCGACGGACAGCTACGTCTACTACGTGCCCCTGGGCATCGGCCTGCCCTCGGGCAGCCTGCCGACCTGCGACGCCTGCCTCGCCGCCACCATGGCCGTCTACGCCGCCGCCGCCCCGAACCGGACCCAGCCGCTCAACCTCGACTACGTCGCCTCCGCCACCCTGATCAACGAGATGTGCGGGCCCGCCTTCGTCAACGCGAGCGTCCCGGCCGCCGCCGGCGGAGCCGCCGGCGGCGGCGGCGGCGGGGGGAGCAAGTCCGCCGCGTCGCGGGCCGGGGCGGCGTGGGGGGCTTGGGTGGGCGCGCTGGTCGGTGCGGCGGCCGTGGTCGCGGCGTCGTGATGGGAGGGGGTTTCGTTCGCACCATGCCCGTGTCCGTGGGGGGAAAACATCCCTCCCCCCACACACCTACGAGCATCTGAACGTGTACATGGCTACTTCTTCTCTTTGGGGACTTTTAGCGTTGGCGTCGGGGAGGGTTTTGTTGTCTTCTTCGCTTCTCTTCGTATGGTTGACTATATTTTTTACTCTTTTTTTGGGGGGACAGCGTGGATGTATCTATGGCCTCTTTTGTGGATAACGTCACAGGTGTGATTTGTATATAGACTTTTGAAACAAATGATTCGATTGTCTTGATCGGACGGAAAGAGATCACAAACATGCACGTAACACGGAAACGAAATATACGTCTTCAAGATAGGTATTTAATTAATATAGATCGCCCCATACAAATACATTTCACAGTCACTCGACTCTACTTTTATTTATACCGAGTCACCATTCGCCGTTGATAGCATAGCAAACTCCTCTAGAATGCTTTCCCACTGCCTGATAAGCAAGCCAGCCCGGCTTCAGGACCCAGCTTCGAACTTTCGGAAATCGCGTAGAACAGCATAGCAGCATAGCACGCATCATCCCCACATTCATACCCGCCATTTCCAGCATTCCCACCATCACCACCATAAAACGCCCCTTACCCCCTCGTAAATCATAGCTGGCAAGCAAATGTCGCAAGCAAAGGTATCGATTGAGCAAACCGCCTGTCTTTCAAGTAGCTTCTGTCTCCATGTCTCCGTTCATGGCGGTATTTCCCTTTTCCTTATCCTTGTCCTTTCTTGCCTCGCTTTCCCTCTCGGCTGCCCGTAATTTCTCCTTTGCCTCGCTCAGCTCCTTTTGCAAGCTCTTAATGTACTCGATCGCCAATTCCACCGTACTAGCCTTGCTATTGCTCTGCTGTGCTAGCGTTCCGCTCATCATAAGACTGGGACTCGTTCCTCCCGTACCGCCAGATTGACCGTTGACTTGTGGTGTAGAAGGGGGTAAGAGGCCTGCAATCTCCTGGAGCGCGGTGTTGATACGGTTGCGACGGCCTTGCTCGGCAATCTTGTGTGACGTACGCTTAGATGTGAGGTTTGTGGAGAGAGTTTCGGGGTAGGAGACTCCGGGCAGGTGGGTGCCTTCGAGGATGTTCTGGTAATTGGATTTGGATGCGAGTAGAAGGGCAGAGGTTTCTGCGGAGACGATGACTGGAGGCCATGTGTCAGCTGCTGAGATCAACTGGTGGAATGGGAGACCCTTACCTCCTTCTGGCAGCAACGGTTGAATGCTGGGAGAGATCTTGGGACGTAGGGCGGGGCTGACATGCACAGAGCCTTGGCTGTTGCGTTTCTTCGGATCCCTACTCTTCATTCTAGAATCTACACGTTTGATGGCTCCTGCGCTCGTAGGCGAAGCAACAAGCTGGGGGCTTGGAAATGCTGAGGTGTTCGTGGTGATTGGTGCACTTGCGGGGCCACATTTGGGCGTCTTCCGAGCACCCATGGTTGGCGATGATTGATCTAGGTTTGCACCTGCTGTGTTGATTGGTTTCAGAGCCGGTTTCCTCGATGTACTCGTTGGCTCAGGTAGACGAATGTCCTCCATAATTTGCTCCATGTCCGCCTCTGCAAGTGCCGTCTGCTCTTTCAAGCTAGACGTCGAACGATTCATGCCGTTGACTTTTCCAGCCTGTTTACGAATCTTCATCAATGATGCGGGAGTTGCAGGCTCGCCGTTTGTGTCCTGCAAGGGGCCCGCTTGGTGTCCATTTTGCTTGGCATGGAGGTAAGGGGATCTGCTGGCAGAGCTAGATTTGGGTGTAGCAGGTGGTGGCATAAGAATCTCGGACAATGGCTCGGGAGAGACCGAGTCCGGTCCAGAGCTATCTTGACCATAGGGAAGATGAAGTTTTCCATCAGCCTTCTGCTGAGTATTGTTGGTTTGGCTTGATCTCCTCGCTTCTTCAATGATCCCAGATACCTCTTTTGGCGGTATGACTGTGCTGGAAGGCTGCTTCTTCCTGTTTTGTGGCTTCATTGCGGGGGACTGTCTTACAGCGCGGGCTTGAATTTTTGTGGATGATGAAGACGTTTTCCGTTTCGACTTACGCAAAGATGCTGCTGTCGACCCAGTGGTGGGTGCGGAGAACTCAAGACTTGGGTCTATGGGCGACGTCGTATCGGAGGTATCTGAGCCTCGAACAGCTCCATAGACAGATTGTTGGGCAGCTTGGTTTTGCGCTCTCAGAGCCGGCGAGGTTAACGGACTGAAGGCATCTGCTGGTGCAGCATAGTCTGGGTACTGGAATTGCGTATCGAGTGGAGTTACTGCAGGAGATACGAGAGGGGTAAAAATCATCTGTCAAGCAAATTAGTTTCTTCTTCATACTTCGCCCTTCAATAAGGAGGTCCTACCTGATCCTTCTGAATTCGCCTGTAGTGATCATACATACGCAGCTGCTGATGATCAGCCGGCGTCCGATAGTACTGCGCATGTCCTCCGTGCATCTCCAAACTGTTAGGTGTAGGTGGTACCACATTCTGACCGTAATATTGCTGGTCCTGCATGTGTAGCTGTTGTTGCTGCTGTTGATCGAAAAGATCTTGCTGCATAGCAAGATCTGGAAAGGATTCTGTCGAGCCATGAAAGCCGTTTATGGGGGTCGCATGATTCCGCTGATCCACTGGTGGCGGCGGCTGCTGCTGTTGCTGCATATGCCCTTGCCCGAGTCCAAGGATGCCGGCAGCACCCTCCATGGAGGTATCCATTGCCCCAGCTCCATCCTGTTGTAGATCCACAGCATCGTAGCCACCGAAACCGAGGTCAGTAAAGTCGAGAAAGTTTGCGAATTCTTCCTCGGGGCCAACCATGGGAGACCAACGCGGGGGAAGGTTTTCGTTCATATCGATTCACAGATATGAAGCTCCATTCGCCAAAGCCTGTATGCAGCGACCGCGGTGCGGTCGAGTGTGCGACTGGAGAATTGTGCTCGCTAGGGAGTGTTTAAGCGGAAGGGTAGGGTGCGAAAGAGCAAGTTGTGGTTTGGGTTGGAGGGGCGTCCCGTCTGTTCAGCAAGCGAGAGTATGTTGAAGCCGCACGTGGCTGGTGCGGAGCAGGAGAGATGTCAGGCTCTCTTGAAGTGAGAGATTGTGTTTGTCGACAAGAGTGGTGATGATGTTGTATAGGTTATGGAAGCTCGTGGTTGTTGCGGCTTGACGGAAGAGTGGTTGCAGAATAATGCTTTCTGAATGGGACCTGCACCTGCACCTGCTAGTCGCTACTTTGACTACCTTAGCCGGCCAATCAGAGATCTCCGCGGCGGATGTTGCTCTACGCCTTCCTTATTTGAGGTGTGGAGGGGCTAATACCTAGATTCATTTATTGATGATTGATGGGATGAATTATCGTGAGCAGTGAGCACACACTTCTGATGCCTCCACACTTCTCTCTCTCGCTAGCATACAAAAGGGATGCAGATCCTTCCGTTTGGTGTGTCTTGCACAATATTTGCATCAGACGGCATCACCTGGTCTGGACCAAGATAATACCTAGTCAAGTGTTTACTAATAACATGTTGGCCCATATCCTCTACAATAATATTACGCGATTCAAGTGTGGTGGTGTGGGGGTTTCGGGGTTCCTATACGGTATCAATTTTTATCGAATGATTATAACGATTACTCTACTGCCCTCGGCTTGCGCGATCCTACTTTCTTTTGTGGCACGGCAGACTGCATCACTTGTGGTCAACCCCAGAGCCCAGCAGCTTGTCAAACATAAACGCAATTATCATGCTTAAGCACCTTGCAGCTCGAGCAGACCAATCACCTTCAACTCTCAGCCTTTGACGATAAGATGCGTCCTTCTTGCAAGATCTGGCCCACACATCAAGGGGCCGGATCATGCATTACACCCCCATCATGCAAAGAGCCCACACCTCAAACCCCGAGGCAGGGCCCGTCCCCTCGTACAGTCGCCCCCCAGCAACAGTCAGATGCTTCGCCGCAAATCCGGTGCACTTCGGTGTCCCCATGACATAATTACTTATGTCCGGCTTTACACAACAACTTAAAGAGTTCTTCCACCCGACACAGTCGCCGGTCGACCGTCAACATAGAAATGGGCATTCAAGCAACTCCTTTGGTTATATCTTCACAGCAAAGCTGAAAGCGGGCTGTTTCAATGATCTCTATTGCATTATTTGGCAACTGATCTTCAGCTATAATCACCGAGGCCGCGTGAAAGTCATCTAGGTTGGAGGGACACTCCTTCCACATCGCGGTAAGCAATACTTGCAAGTACGGGCTACTGAAATCCGAGCGTCATGCCTATCAAGTCTCACTGGAAGCACTCTTTGAGGATTAGGCTTTCCGCTCCACCGCACAGATAAGGACACTCGTACGCATTCATCACAGAAGCTTTGCAAGAGGATCTGAATAAAACTTCATTTGCGTTCACGGTGGCGGTCGGGCCGAGGGCGTTGGGGGCCATAGTCGAGCAAGTGAGGCTTGTCGGCGTTATAGTAGCTCCGTCATTAAATAGGGCAGCAGCCACTGTTGATACAGCACAGGAGGGAGCATCGCAACATGACTCGAACAGGAAATCCTCCGTAGATCAAATATCGCCGATGACGGCACCTCAAGCGCTGCAAATGAAAGGGCATTCACGTAATGTGGCTGGCGTATACCCGCATGACGTTCACATCAATAAGTCAGTATTTGGTTGAATGATAGTCGGTGTATCTGATCTTGCTGAAGAGGTTGACGTAGAAGTCGTACTAGCTGTGGTAGAAGGTAAGGCACTTGATGTCATAACCCACGGCGGCAGATAATGATTGCATTCGACTGGCTCTTGTCCAGAGATGTCTTCATCACGGAGATGTTGTGCAATACCTGCTCCGGCTTCGCTGCATACTTATGGGCACTGGGTCACAGTAGCATCGAGGTGCGAAAGTCGTCATCCACAATGCGACTCGACAAGCCACAATAGAAGCTCTTCCATAGGCGTATACCTACACTGCCATCTGGCGCGCCGGCCACATGTACATCGGTCAGTCCAACCGCAATCGATACCTCTACATCTCAAGATCCAGGAATTGGCTTGTTGTTCCCGTCATTTTGCGGGGTTAGTGTGGTAGTCGTTGGGTCCAGGCTGTAGTCGTTGACACCACACTAGTAGGCAGGATTTCCGTCATCATAAGATGTCGTGCACAAAACAATCCATTGGTCAGTATAATGGATAGGACAGGGGCGACAGAATAGGCTGCCATGATCAGGACCGAATTTGCATGTCTCCGGAGTAGCTGGGGGCGCAAATTTCCTGCAAGTCGATGATAGGAAGGTACTACTTGCTGTAGACACCTTTGCACTGATGACTTAGACCGATGAACGTGGTTAGACTCCTGAGGCGTGGAGTTTTGGGATGAGACTGAGGCCATCTTCGATGATGCCATGGTTGTCTTGCAGAGAGGCAAGCATGCTGAAGAAGACGACAGTGGAGCGAAAATAGCATTCTTCCCGCGGCCTTTGTCAGTGCTCGTCTCATAATTCTATATCCCTATTAGTCACCGAGGAAGAATCGACATCGGATTCAGGCTCACCAGTGTAATCGAGACGGCGCAAGCTTGAGCAGTGGCACCAACCTAAAAGAGCTGTGACCGTTGTGTTATATTCAAGAGGCTAGATGCCCCTATTAGAAACATAACAGGTTTTGCAGCTCGTTGACGTGGTTGATGAGGTAAGATTCTGACACTGGACAGGCAGATAGAGAAGACTAAGCAAGATAATGAGCGCCGAGGAGGATTCGGCATGACCGTGGGTATTTCCCACAGGCAACGTTTGTATGAGGAACATCGGGGTAAGGAAGTAAGCGAGCAAGGAGGGAGAGGAAATGAAGGCAAAGAGATAAGTGGGAAAGGTACGAAGTCGGAAGAATAGCATGCTAATTACGCTAGCTACGATACTTTAGGTGCTGTTTGTAGCAAAAGTATGAACACAAAGGCTTAGTGGGAATGTCGCTTGCTTTTTGATGCTCTATTTAGGTACTTATCAACGCAAATACTAAAGGCTACATGTGAAAGCCATCGTCAGCGAGTACATCAAAGACTGTCCCTTGCGAGCGGTAATCCTGAGTGTAAAGCTCCACGATGCAAGAATTAAAAGCGAATTGAAGAAGTGTATAAAAGATGACAACACCGGATGATTGCATAAGTTGACAAACACCTGCCTTGAGCATCTAGTCAACTTCCTCCATCGCGCTCTCCCCCGCGCCCTCCTCAGCGGGCGCCGCACTCTCCTCTGCAGCTTTCTCCTCGCTCGTTTCTGCCTCCTCATCAACGTTCAGACCCAGTGAGACAAGCTTGTGGATACGCTCGGCGAAGCCTGCTGGCTCATCAATGGTGAAGCCGGAAACCAGTAGCGATGTCTCGAAGAGGAGTTGAGTAATAGACTTGACGGTACGGTCGTTCTCGCCATCGGCATCGACCTTCTTTCTGAGTTCCTTGATGATGGATGACTTGGGCGAGATCTCAAAGGTCTTCTTCGATGACATATAAGAACTCATCGAGGTGTCACGGAGAGCTTGGGCTTTCATGATACGCTCCATGTTGGCAGACCAGCCGAATTGGCCGGTGCGGATTGCGCAGGGTGCACCAGTGAGCTTGTGGCTAACAACGACCTTCTCAACCTTGTCGCCAAGTACGTTCTTTAGCGCCTTGGCGAGAGGCTCATACTCCTTCTCTTCGGCCTCACGCTCTTTCTTCTCGTCCTCGGTCTCCTCAAGCTCGAAGTCTTTGGTGATGTCGACAAGCTTCTTGGATTCGAATTCCTTGAGCTGAGTCATGGCATACTCATCGATAGGGTCGACGAGGAACAGAACCTCGAATCCCTTCTCCTTGAGGGAATCCAAGAAAGGCGATTTCTGGACTGCCTTCAAGGACTCGCCAGTGATGTAGTACATATTCTTCTGGTGCTCGGGCATACGAGTGATGTAGTCAGCCAGCGAAGTGGTCTCCTCTCCAGACTTGGTGGAGTTGAATCGGAGAAGCTTGGCGAGAGATTGACGGTTTTGCGAATCCTCGTGAATGCCAAGCTTGATGTTCTTGCTGAAGGCCGTATAAAATTTGTCGAATTGCTCACGGTCCTCGGCGATCTCGTTGAAGAGCTCAAGCGTCTTCTTGACGATGTTCTTCTTGATAACCTTCATGATCTTGTTCTGTTGAAGGGTCTCACGGGACAAGTTTAGAGGAAGATCCTCAGAGTCGACAACACCCTTGACGAAGCTGAGCCACTCTGGGATAAGATCGGTAGCGTCGTCAGTGATGAAGACACGTCGAACATAGAGTTTGATGTTGTTCTTTGTCTTCTTAGTCTCGAAGAGATCAAACGGCGCACGCTTTGGCACGAAGAGGATAGCGCGGAACTCAAGCTGACCCTCAACGGAGAAATGCTTGACGGCCAAGTGGTCTTCCCAGTCACTGCAACCATGTCAGCACACTTTCGACAGTATCTGGTAGAGAGCAGACTTACTTTGACAGTGTTTTGTAGAAAGATCCGTACTCCTCAGCAGTGATGTCTTGGGGATTCCGAGTCCAGATGGGCTTCGTCTTGTTCAACTCCTCTTCCTCGATCTTGCTCTCCTTGACCTTCTTGGTCTTCGGCTTCTTCTTTTCTTTCTCCTCATCCTCGTCTTCTACCTCCTCGATCTTAGCCTTCTTCTCCTCATCTTCTTCTTCGCCATCCTTAGACTCCTCGGCGTCCTCATCTGGGACGTCCTTCTCGGTCTCTTTCATGACGTGAAGGTAGATGGGGTAAGAGATGAATTCGGAGTGCTTCTTGACGACTTCCTTGATCTTGCTCTCGTTCAAGTAGTCCGTCTGCTCATCCTTCAAGTACAAGATGATCTTGGTACCACGGCCGAGCTGCTCGCCCTCCTCATCCTGTGTCAGGGTGAAGGTACCACCAGCGCTGGACTCCCAGATGTACTGCTCGTCATCGTTGTGCTTGGAAACGACGGTGACTTTGTCGGCAACGAGGTAGGCAGAGTAGAAACCAACACCGAATTGGCCAATCATGGAAATATCAGCACCAGCGGTAAGAGCTTCCATAAATTGCTTGGTGCCGGAGCGGGCGATCGTGCCAAGGTTGTTGACGAGATCCTAAGGACATATTAGCTTGATGTGATTGCGGCAATGCGAGCTTTATACTCACGGCTTTGGTCATGCCAATACCAGTATCACGGATAGTCAGGGTCTTGTTCTCTTTGTCGGGAATGATGTCGACACGGAGGTCTTTGCCTGAGTCGAGCATGCTTGGGTCGGAAAGAGCAGAATAGCGGATCTTGTCAAGGGCATCGGAGGAATTCGAGATGAGTTCTCGTAGGAAAATCTCCTTATTGCTGTACACAGTGTTGATGATGAGGGACAGGAGCTGAGAGATTTCCGCCTGGAAGGCGAATGTTTCTGCGGCCATGATTGCGGTAGTTGTGTAGATTTATGATCAGGAAGCTAGCAGGAGTTAGAAGAGCTCGATGTGAGATAAGACTGAGGTAAGGTCAGGAGGTTGTGGTGTGTGAGGCTGGAAATTGAGGAATAAATAATTGAGAGGTCAAAAATTCGAGAAGCTTCTACCTTAAGTTCGGGCGCTGAGATACACTAGCGCGTGGTACACGTGACACGTATTATTGGTATTGGGAGGAGACCACTGTTTACTCTCATCAGTGTTCCATAATCCATGATGAGACTTTCGATTCAGGAAATACCAGTGGTATGTCCGAAAGAGCAATATCCTTCTCCTTCTCCTTCTCCTCTTCCCTCTTCTCCTCTCCTTCTCCTCTCCCTTCTTCTCCTTCTCTCCCTTCTTCCCCTTCTCTCCCTTCTTCGCCTCCCTCTACGCTTCCTTTTGCACTCTGCACCCCAGAATCCACAATTGCACTTCCTCTCATAAGAAAGGGCCGTAGAGTCCGCAGGCTCTGACACAAGGCCTGAACTACTCTACAAACATTTCTCAATTGCTCCAACGCCAGTAGTTTGAGACCCGTCTATACTGATCGGCCGACGGCCAATTGTCAACTTGACTATCTATCTCACACCAAGAGACCATCGCTCACGCATTGACCGGATCATGGTATCGCAGGTCGAAGGAGGCCCAACGTTACTTACATCAGGATGCCGACATTGATTGCCTACAAATACTTCTGGATCATGTTTATAAACAGATGTCCCGAAGTGAGGCAATAATATGGTCTGGAAATGGCTAGTACTGCTCTCGAAGGCAATTCTGCAAAAGCAGATGCATGATTCTGTGGGCCGCTCTCTTTATGGCAGCACTTGAAATCAGAGCTCGAGAAAGACGGTGCAGGATAGTTTGTACATATGATGGCAGACCCTTGCATCCGAATACATTATTAAGGCTGGCTATCATTTCCCTGAGCATGCTATGCCAAATGCAAATGCTAGCCCAATCCATCGGACTCCTTCCCTTCGTCGAGCTTAGGATATCCCCCCAATCGTGCATGCGAATCTATGCTCTTCCTGCCAGCCACCCCCGATTCAATGTCGCTGAGTACCCATTATCGCCAGAGCCCCATGTCCTCCAAACCCAGACCGCCATAGCGCCCAAGATCCCAACGGATCCAACGACTTGGAATGCAATCCAACCCTTTCGTTTCATGACTTCATTCCATCTCAGTAGCCCAAGTGGATCTCCGGGATCTAGCAAGCCACGATGGCCTGAAAGCCTTGGGAGTTCCAGCTTCGTTGCTTCCAACCCCTTCTCTGTTCGTGCGGCCAAGGATGAGTCTTGTGTTGGTACAAGAGACCCGTCGTCGATGCACTCGCCAATCTTCTCTGTGAGCCAGACCGCTCTCTCGCCACGAGAAATGGCCTCGTATCTAGCTCGCTCGTTTTGAAGACTCCTTTGAAGTTCACCCGCCCACCTGGCCAGTCTGATTTGCGCTAATTTCTCTTCTTGTTGAGTATGGTCCGCTATCCTAGATTGAGCATATGGTGACATTCCATTAGAATATGAGACTATCGCCTGCGATGTAGTGGGAGAATAGGTTGTAGATGTTACGGATGCCAGAGGACGACTGTGCGCAGGATTTGGAGTAGGGCGTGGAAAAAGACTTGGTTTAGTGAGAGCCTTCGAGCCTTGTGCGCGGACAAGCTTTCTTGCCGCTAGGTGCCTCATACATGCAATGTTGTCTTGGTCGAAGACTTGCTGTACCAAATTGGCTAGCTCGGATGGGATGAGCGGTCGAACGTATTGAGGTGACATTAACATGCTGGCATCCATGTTATCGTTGTCATCTGAAGGCGCCGCGCACACTGTGTATGGATGTGATGCAATAGCAGCTTCACCATCAAAAGCAAAAGGCCTGATATCCGCATGCTGCAGCTTTTCAAAGATAGAGCGTCTTAGGACCTCAGTCTCTTCTGGGGATAGTGTGTCTGACTTTGCGATTAGAGGAACAATATTGGTAAGTGCTGCTAGACGTTGGAGGAAGATAATGTCCTCGTCTTTGAGATCTGTAGCAACTGTCAACAGGCATTGTTTCAGGAAATGAACGAGACGACATGCCTTGTGCTATCATGTAAAAAACCACATCGACCATTACACCACCGCTTCCGCTCAACAGGCTTACGAAATCGCCTTGACTTCCAACAGTGTCTGCAAAAGGCTTGTTGAATTGCGCCTCCACGTACTTTAAGACGGACTCAATGCTCTCCATCCTCGACATTCCGTGACTGTAGCCTGGCGTATCAACGAAGCAAAGATTCCGTTCAAGCACAGTATCGCCCACACTTTTTCGACGGCGGAGGACTTTGGTTTCTTCGATATCTGACCACCATGTTGGGTAAGGCTTGGTGCTTGCGTATACCTCTGTGATCTTATTTGTAGACCTGATGTTGGCGCTGCTTGGCTTGCTCTTGGATTTTCGAGATGAAAGCGGGTCGATGGAAGGAATATTTGGTGATAAGGGATCTACGTGCACGATGTCTTCGCAGGTCTGCACAATTGACTTGATGAGAGACGTCTTTCCGACTCCTGTAACTTACTATAAGCATCAAGTAGTCTTGAGATCCTCCTGGGATTTCTATTCGCATACCTGAGTCTCCAGCGATCAGCACCTTCAGCCTGCCGAGACTTTTTCCCCGCTCAGTGAATGGCCTTCGGCTGGGCATCTTGATGCTTGGCATGATGAGCTGAGGGGCACTGTCTTGCATGGAGGATTGATGTTGAGGCTCAACATCATCATCCTCGCTCGAGGCTATGGCTTGACTACCGCCCTCGTCCATGGAATCCTCATCCGAAGGCCTGAAAGAACGGTTCGAAAAAGACTTAGGGCTGCTCGGCATCGATGACAAAGGAGCTTGAGATGAGAGTGATGCAAATGATTGGGACATGCTAGGGGCCAAGTGATCTGCCTGACTCGGATTGTACGGTGATGAATTCCCGGTATTGACAGGAGCTTGCTCAACGCTTCCGCGAGAGCTGTCCCGAGTCTTTGGCCTGGGTCTCAGTGTAGACCGTCGTCTCCCCTCGTGACCATTCCCCACATCCTCGTCATCTTCCTCGTCGTCGTCCTCTGTCTTTATAGGCGGAGAGGCCTCGGAGATTGTCTCTTGCAAGCTTCGTACACCGAATGTGCTGTCACTGCCGGGCCCAGACGCTTTCGCAGACGAGCTTTCTAGCTCATCCTCACTTACCATACGGAAAGAGGTAGGCGCGTTGTGAGCGAGGCCTGCAGTGGAGGTGAGGCCCGCTGCATCGAGGTCCTTTCGGGGTCGTCTCCCAAGCACATCTGCGCCTGGGCGCATCTTTGCATCCGACGACACAACACTCGTGCAATATTAGGATTCTGCGCCGATGGTATGTTCAGCTGAGCAGGGTGGTTGCGTTGGAGGTTGCGTGTATAATGACGCTGTTTTAGATTGTAGGTGCCCCTCATGCCCCACTTTCGCTACCGATGAAATTTTCGAAGTCCCAGAGATAGCAGAGGAGGAGGCTTCAGCCAGCAAGGTCATGTCAATATGTACTCTAGCAAGTGGCGCCTGTCAAATTTTGGTGTCTGTTGAAGCTATCCTAGGTAGCGAGTGTACCCTGCAGCCGCTCGTCACTAGTCTCAAACAGCTGATCACGACCAAGAAGGGTTGGTATCTACTATAGCGTACGATCATGGTCCCAGTGAAAGTGAAAGTGAATATAGATCAGATCCGGACATAGTCTTTTGTCTCTACTTATGTAAAGGCTCTCAGTAATACTATGTACATCCAAGAAGCGTAGTTGGCAAGAAATTGATGACCTAGAGATATTGACAAAGCCAGCTACCCTTAGTCGTGCAAAGATGGACGTGCACCACGCAAGTAACGACCGAGCCTGCAGACCTGAGCGCATCTAGGTATCTTCGCGACTGTACTGTACCAAGTAACCAAAGCCGCCGTTTATAAAAGGAGAATCGTAACTGGATGCAGTCTGCAAAACATTTTCACCGCACTCGCTATGCTAGACAGGAGTAAAGTCAGAAGATCATACTGAATCGACGGCTTGGTGCCTTTGAATGTTGGTATCGAGGGTCGAGATCCGGCGTGAATAGAGATGGAAATTGGGCTTGAGCTCTCGCCGGGTTGGTGGTTGAAAGGCTCGTGTTGTTGGAGATGCCTCACCAGCGGGTCATGCAGCAGGAGGCTGACCACGGCCTCTCGGTCCGCCACGAGAATAACCACCGCGGCCTCCATCCTTTGGAAAGCCACCCCTTCCCGAACTGCTTCCTGGACGGCCCTCGTTACCTCCACGACCACCACGCATCCCCCCTCTTCCCGCAAAGTTGCCTCCATACGCGTTCGCACGGGGTCGGCGCTCTTCGACGTAGATCTGCTCGCCTCCAATAGAATGAGGGTTAGCGGCGACAGCAGCAATGTAGGCAGCTGCGTCGGCAAATTCCACAAAAGCACAATTCTGCTGAAGAGTTAGAATTCCATAGTCATGATAGGGCTGTGTCAGTAAGATACATACCTTCGGACGGCTGACATCGAAATACACCAATTTACCATACTGAGCTAGCGTGGTCTTGAGAATAGACGCATCAACTTTGTCGGTGACGTTCTTCACGTAGCCCAGAACGTTCTCCTGGCTCCCAGATACTGACTGAGAGTGCTGACGGCCTTGCTTCTTACTGTTGTCAGAACCTGCCATCTGCCAGCCACTATTGGCATTCTGCTGTGTCTTGGCTGGAGAATCCTCATTTGATGTTGTTGGAGGAGTGACTGATCGGTTTGTGGAGGATGGAGCGGCTTTGGACTGAGGTGCAGGAGGTGTGGCAGTCGAATTGCTGGAAGAGGCACCGTTCGGCACAGCTGGTGCAGCGACGCGGTTAGCAGCAACCAATTTTGCCCATGTCTTTGGGGCAGCAGGCTTTGGAGGTGCCGCAGCTGTTGCAGAGGCTGCAGACTCCACCGGAGCTGCTTTGGCAGGCTTAGGTGGAGAAGCAATCGGTGTAGGTTCTGGGTCCCGAGGTTTTTCTGGCTGTGCTTCGTCCTCGACGGCCGCTATCTCTGCTGTCTGCTCAGGAGCATCTGCAACTTCTTCGTCCACTTCCTTTACCGCTGGAGCAGCGGCAGGGGCGTCCTCAGCAACATCAACGGCCTCAGTAGGGGTATGGCCGTTCGCTGGTGTTGCATCAGCGGGGAGAACCTCGTCTGACGTTGGTTTCTGGAAAACTTCCTCCTCCAGCTTCCTGTCAATCTGCTCGGCATCGTGCTCTTGTTGGACCGGATCAGCAGAGCTAGTCAAGGTTGTTGATTCGGGCTCAGGCTCGAGAGCCTGACTGGGGGCAGCCTCCTCGGGTACCTCCCCGTTCTCCATCTCCTCTTCCTCGTCTTCCAGAATGTACCGAAAGATGTCGTTGAGTACAAAGTACCCTTTCGGTTGCTCTGCCAGAACGAATGTTTGGACAAACTTTCGATGCGCGGCCGCTTTGTTGCTAATCTCCCCAATAACCTGGACGACAATGTTGTTGAAAGACTCCTGGGAGTCTACATTGGATACTCTGACCTTACAGTCTTGGAAGTCCAGTTGCTTTATGCGGTCATTGATGGCCTGCAAGTGAAGTCAGTAATCATTCTACCTTGGGCAAAAAGGAAAGCGTACCCGCTGGCCGACGGAGACGTCAACTTTCTGCGTTTCGACCCCCGAAACGAATTGAGACCGTTTGTTGTAGTACAGCTGAAGACCTGTGAGCTACAAAGGATCTCACACTTTAGATCGCATGGTGTCTTACATAGAGCGTTTCCGGGTTCTTGCTGAGAGTCGTGTAATACGATTCCACAAAGTACCATCCGACCTCATCCTTGGAAGGAGCTTTGTTGGCTTCAACGGCGCCAGTAGGTTCGGAAGAAGTCGGTGCTGTCGTAGCAGCCGCATCTTCACCAGATACTCCGGCTGGGGTATTGCCATTCGACGCGATCAGGCCTTGGGATGGGACGAAGGATTCAGCCTGGCCGTACGGGTATTGAGCCCCATAGTTGCCGTTGACGGTCTTACTATCGGCCATTCTCGGTTTTGGGATGAGCTGGGATGAGACGGGCGCTGAATATGAAGTGGATGCTCGAAGGTAGCTTGAATGATCGCGGAAGGTAATGAGGCTAGGTGATGAGGTTGCACGAAGATAGCAGGGCGGCAAAACTTTTTTACAGCTACATCATTGAGGATTAGCTGACGAAATTGGCCGATTCGAGGGTGTATTACCAGGAAGAGGATGAGAATAAACAATCCGAAGCGCTTTTATGGATGCAATTGATTTCCTAGCAACGAAAAATACGTCCAGTTAATCGTGCGAGGCTCCGAGTTCGTGGAAAACACCCGAGTAATGTCTCGGACAAGTGGTGTGAGTTATGAAATTGCGTCCTTCCAAGACCTTGTGATTAGAGAATTAATATTTGAGTGTCTACGTGAAGTGTCAAGTGAGTGCCTTCAGTATTTTTAATCAAGCGCCGACGAAATTTCCTTAAAGTACCTATCCGCCGCCTGTTAGCGGTGCGGGACGTTTACTGTCGAGACTGGACACTCTGACTTTATATCATGATGACCTATGTATTTTTGATTATGAACACTAGGGAAACACTTCGTGGAAAATCCGGTTATATATGCTCGCCCATGAATGCTCCAGCAAAGATCTACGTCGTTTTCTATGAAGCTAGATGCAGGTCGTATACAACAGTCGGCTGGCAACAGTCAAGAAGGAATTGTGCCGTGTACTGCATCCATTTTACCACCTGTTTGATGCTGCAAGGTGCTACTATCCAGCCAGACCATACTGTAGATGTGTGACTGAATCAATGAGTTTCTTGTCACTGAATTGACATTGAGCAGCACGCCGGTATGCTTGCCACGTTCGACGAAAATGCAACAGGAACATGTCCTCCCAAACTCCACGGCTTGCAGTCTTCTTACACCAATGGAAATGCTGGGTATTGGCGTGTACACAAACGAACAATCAAGAAATATCGCTGGAGCGGCGACCCGGTGACAACTCAGGCGCCAGCTATCCACACGAGTTGCAAAGACAATGAGGTACAGAACATCATCGTAGCCGTGACCTTGTTCTAGAAGTGAGATCGGGTCCCGACCTCATAACGCAGTAGTGACTGACCTCCCCATTCCCGCCTTCTCGTCCATCAACTTCGGTCTGAATGTCGCGTCTTGATCCGTCATCCTCCGACCAAGTGCGCGCTCGACCTTTGCCCCCAAGGCCAGCTTGCTGAGGCTATCGGTCTTTTCCGGTGTAGGTTGGTATCGTTGCTGCTGTAGACGTTTCTGCTCCAAGCGATCAAAGCCTTGTGTCCACTCTTTGATCTCCTGCATCCGCGGATCGCCATTCGATGATGATGCGTTGGTGTGTGAGGTGCTGTCAGAGGCTGCGAGAGACGAGACTCCGCTAAAGGTTGAGAATCGTTTGGACGTTCGTTTAGATGCGACCTGTAAAATATTCTCTGTTAGCGGAGATGCGTCGTCGATGATCCAGGCTAGGTGACGGAGAATGTGGCAGTCGCAACGGTCCAAATCCTCATTGTTCCGAGATGGTCAACATCAACAACGAAGAGCTTCTTGCATGGTCTGAGACGCATTGTTCGTTGGAATTGGGTTGTGGATTCGAGTGAGACAGCCATTCGGACGGGTAGAAAGAGGTGAGACTTACAGATGGAGCCATAATTGCTCTCTCGGATTCCTGAGAATGCCGACCCATAAGGAGCGACGAAGAAGACTTTGACGGAATGAATTTGGGAGGAGCTGATGCGCCTTTGAGTAGTGGAATGATTGAAAGCTTCTTGTTTTTGGAGCCGAGGATCAGCGCACTGAAAGGTAGGTCTGACCCGGATTGAGTGAGCTGTGAACTCTGGTGGTGACGTCGATCCAGGGTTTGCTGAAGTTTATTTTGATGAAGCGATGTAACTCTGGTCGTCACCAAGCTTGATGAGCAATCGGCTTGTAGAGGTACGATAGAGTAGTACTCTAAAGTATGAAAACGAATTTGAGGGAAAGAAGGTTGTTGGGGGTTTTGGGGGGGGGGAACTGGGTGGTAAATAATAATGTAATAGGTATCTAGGTATCTTGCAAGAAACTGGCTCTGGCTCAGCCCAGGTTATTGGTTATTATGATCGCCACAAAAGTCTGCTGCGTTGCTCGGCCACACGCCATGTTGTTCTACAGACTAAAGTACCTTACGCATAAGTACTTTAGTTCTTACATACCGTTTCCGTCACTCTCCGTCATCAAATCTTACAAATGCTCTCAAGTCTAACACCTATCATTAAGTACTAGTACATGGATCATCCACCGACAGGAGATCAAACTTAGAAGTGATTAATTGACCTTCCTCGCTCCTATCGCTCAACTACTACCTTCCTTGCTGTCTTGAGGAGCTCGCGAGACACAAAGAATTGCGGCCCAGGGGCAGTGCGAAGCTAAGGTCGAGATTAAGGTCAGGCAAACACATGGCAGCAAGGATCTCGATGCCCTCTAGGCTGGATTGAGGGTAGCCGAGCGGCGGAAGAAATTGAAGATCTTTATCCAATCAGGATACACTACTACTACCTCACTACGGTATCCATTGTTATCGAGACGCTCCCGTGCTTTGGAAAGCCGCATATCAAGTACCGGTACGGCGGATGCTACACGAGGAAGAATATGAAGTCACGAGGAGGTCCCTTGGAAATCCGGAGCATTGACTTTTCGACCAGCTCTGTGATTTGAAGGGTCCGACAATGCCGAAGCACAAGCATTTGCTGAGTGCCAAGAAGCATACAGGGAAGAAGAAGCAGCCCGAGGTCCGCAAATTGCCAGAACGCTCGACCAAATCTGTGTTGGCTTTTGATTATTGATGCTAGCTGCAGGTCATTGAAACTGCCAACGAATTTCTTGCAGGTACGAGTAAGAAGAATCACACCCGAAGATGTAACCTTGAGCCGATCTCAAGCTAATTCCCGGGCAGTCGGTGTCGATTTTGAAGAAGCTGGAGAGAAATGGCGGGCTGGAGATGCTGCCAAGTCTTTGAGGTTCTTCGTCCGTGCAATTGATACCTACGATGCCGGACTTCGGAATTTCCCCCTGTCTTTTGACCTATCATATAACAAGTGAGATGCAGACCTCTTCAAGCTGTCAGTGTCACTGAAGGTCATCAGGGCTCGGCTGCAGTACGAAGTTGCTCAGCAACCTCGATTACTCGAGTACTTACCCACTCCACTAATTGAACTCTTGCAAACAACTCTCGACTCTCATAGGCGAGCACTGACAATCGACCAAGATAATGCTGATCTTCTCTTGTATGCATTCGCCGGATATCAAAGTTGACAGGGGCTGACATCATTAGCAGCAATACGGCTCAGGTACTGACAAGTCTGGCTGAAGCCATTAGTGAAGGCAAGAAACCGACAGGATCTCGAGGCGATGCACTTCGTCTATTTCAAGAATCCTTAGAGCTCTTTCAACGGTGTCTCAACATCCAAGAATTCAAGCATACTCAAGATCAAAAGAGTGACGCACAAGAAGCACAGTTGCCTAATGCTGACAGTGCTAGTGTGGATAACATTAGTAGTGCTGCCTCCAATGCGTCGGAGGAAGAAGTCTGGGCCTCCGTGGAAGAGCCGGTCACGAAAGACGCACTATGCGATACTACTATAGCACAACTAGATACCCTGACAGCGGTTTGTAGTCTGGCTCCTTCTCACGCCGACCTTGCATGGGTGGAAGGAAATTACCTCACCACGCTGAAAGATAAGGTATCATTGTATGTCGATGGTTCAAGTCGTCACCACGAAGCTGCGCTTGCACAAGCAAGGTTTACTTGCGCACTATCTGACGCAGCCTTTCGAGGTGGACGACTTGATCTGCCTACCTATGAGACGGAACTGAACGCTGCATTCACCAGTCTGGATCTCGACCTTTCGAATGATCCTCCGAGTCTTTGCGACAAAGCAGACGCAGAACTGGCGTTCATCGCGAGTGTTCAAGCCGCTGTTCAACAAGCACAGTCCTCTGAGCTGGCCCAAATAAGCAGCATATGCTGGAAGCACATAACCAAAGCGCTCGACAGCCTCACCGATGCTTCGAAGCTCCCTGATGCCCAGAATCTTCCACGCATCCACATTCGACGAGGAGATTGCGAACTACTGCGGATGCAATTGGGTGACGCGCCTCTGTATTATGATCTCGCTGTCAAGAGTGCTCCGACACTGCTCAAGAACGCGGAAGTATATTTCCGTGGTGCAGCAAATCTAGGAAAGAGGGACGCGGGTAACGAAGAAGAGCAGAACGAAGCAGAGGTCAAACAGTCGATTATGGCAGGACTGGCGGGTGATACAGAAAAGATTTCGTTGTTGGTAAAGGCTCGAAGACATCTTGTAGAGTCAATTGTGGAGGAGATGAGAGATGACGGCTTGTTGGGCGAGAAAAGTTTGCAGAAAATAGGAAGCATGTTCGCATGAGGTGCTGGGTATGTATCAACAACCATCAACCCACACAATGGTAATTCAAGACTTGCTGCTTATTTCGACCATTTCAGATTGGGGGATTGCCCCATGCCCAGTGACAGCATGACTCCAAACACCTTGCCCAGTACCTTTCAAGCCTTCCAAGTCGTTCTTTCATAACCGGCTTCCTCTCGCCCTCACTCCAATCTCACCATCCATTTCCATTGCCTCCTTTCTCATCTCGCTGCCCTCAACAACATCGCCCATGGCACCATTCGCACCGTCCAGATCTGCAATCACTGCTTCCAGACCGCTGACAAGTCGCTCTACTTCGTCTCTCTGTCTCTCTACTCCCTTCGCCACTTGTTCGTTTTCAACTTGTACAGCCTGTAGCTCGGTCTCTAGTTGCGATTGTGTAGACGCAAGATAAGGTGCCAGGTGCGCTAGGTAGAGGGATTGCGGGGGAAGCGTGTGCGGACTGCAATTCAACCATCGCTGCCAGTCAGCGCAAGCTCTCGCACTCGCTCTGCGCAAAGTCTCGCATTCTCAAGGAACGTCCAGGAACCCCCCCCCCAACAAACAGGGAAGATAGACCAGAATATACTCACGGCTCATTCGGCAGCATTCCCTCCCCACCCCCCTCCCTTCTTGCCTTTGCAGTGCCCACCAGCCTTTCCAGCTCATTCAATCCCCCCACTACATCCTTCTCGACCAAAATTTCCTCAAATTCCCGCTTCGCCTTATCTTCCACCTGTCCAACGATCTGTCTCCACACGTTGTTCAAAACCGCTGGGGCGGATTTGGCGGACGTCGGGAAACAAGCGGCGAAGTTGGCGTAGGAACAGGTGTGAACCGTGTGCGTGAGCGCTGCGGTGAACATGTTGTTGAGAGCTGTGGCGCGGGGACCGGGCGTTTGGGCGGAGGGAGGGGGCGGGGCGGGGGAAGGGGAGCGGTTGTCCGTGGTGGTTGTCGCCATTCTATTGGGGGTGGTATCAGAGCTGAATTGGAAGCCTGATGATCACTGATGCCCCTATAGATGAGTTCCAAGTAACTCCTTACATCAAGATCTTTCTCCAAAGTTGTGTTTACGCGCTTGCAGACGCGTAGTCGGATCACTAGCGCCGGTTCAAACGTGGGGAAGCCTCGAGTCGAAAAGCATCCAGCGAGTAAGGTCCTTCTTCAACATTTCATCAATGAACTACGTACTCCGTCTCCGTACATTCTCTTCGATCGTGTGACTCTTGCGCTTCTCTCATTGCTATTCCATTATTCCTGTCTCGCATGTGGGCTTGCTTTCCGGGCTCGAGCGCAGCCTTTTTGGTACAATTGACGTTGCCAGAATCGCTGATCCTGGCTTTCATCTAATCATACATTGCGATGATGCTAATTTCACCCCTCCCATTCTCCTAAAATTCCAGCTTCGGTCTCTTTTTCTGTTTTCAGGAGAGAATGGTTTGAACAAAGAGGCCCCATGAACGCCGTTTTCGGAGTCTATGGTAATGTATGTCTTCGTCTACAAAGACCGGTACTTCCTGTTTCTTCAGATGGGCAGATTTTCCCAGATAGCCACAGCGTTAGCATTACCCTCCTCTCAGCACTGTAAAATCGTCCATCTCACAGCACTTTGTATGAGAAAGAGCAAGACTGCTCTGCAATGTCATCGCCTTGTCTCTTCTATCTTCGGAAACTTCCCTCCTCCAAAATCATTGGCCGGGAATTTGGCCCCTCCATGGTCCCTCGTCTTTCATATGCAGCTCAGAGCGTTCACGCTGCTAGGCTGTTGACGTCGTCCAGCATAGCTTGTGGGCCTTCAATCAAGGCTCTCCTACTGTGCCATCATCGTTTGTCATGCATAGAATCCAGGACCATCAACATTCACCAGACCTCATCTCCAGCAGCCTCAAGCAACGTACTTGCCAGCCTGGATTCCAAAACAATGCTATATCATACAAATTCCAAAGCAACCAAAGCCGCTAGCCTCCGTAGCTGGGACACTTGGTCACCGCACGCCAGTCTTCGCCGCAAGCAGATCAAGCAGCACTTCGGCCTTGGGTATTTCTCCCGCATCCTTGATCAAGTACTTTTCTGCGGGCTGCTAAGCAATCGCGTGGTGTTGAGGTGGGTAAAGGCTCCAAAGGGAAAGCTGGACTGGCTTAGCAGAACCACCCCAATCTCAGATGCTAAACGAGGGCCTTGTTACTTGATAGAGGTAACGAAACCCCTTGCCAATGGACCTTGGACACAAGCAATCATTCAAGAGCGAATGAATGCCGTGCTGTATGGAATGACACAGGCCTTTGTTTTAATGCATCGTCACAACTGCGTTTCCTTTCAACGGTTGGTTGGCCGAGATGTGAGTGGAGGACAATCCGGATATGGATCTATGTTCCAAAAGTTATTGCAAAGACTGGAGAAAGAGGCTAATCGCAGACTCAAAGGGCTGCCAAAATCATGGCAGTTGAGAAGTCCCCGCAGGTGACAACTATGTCCTTGCAGGGTCTTCGATACAGGAGTAAGGATTTGGTTAACCTGATGGGGATGATCAATCTAAGCTTCGAACAAGGAGCGGTGGACAGACTCTAAGCGGGGGTTGGGCCCTTCACAAATCAAAACCAACAATGACAATCGATGTCATGATTCCTGATGTTGAACGGGGCCAAACCCCTGTAAGTGAGGATCATACTACCAAGACTACTATTTCAAATATTATCGTACTGCAGGAGCCCAACCCAAGCACTCCATCACGCAGGTCGCCAGGACATGGAAAAGGAAGATAAGTGATGATATAAATGGAGCCAAGCAGCCTCTCAGCTCCTAAATCGATTCAAGCACGGAGATATCTCCCATCAAAGTGAACGACTTTAAATGAAGACAACTTCGGAAAGCGTCGATAGTGTTCATATACGTTGCAGCCTGGGTTCCAATGGTGCGGGTGAGGGGGACCCGATGAGGCTGAAGGATTCTTGATGCCTGCGTAGGCAGAAGCTGAAGATTTTGGTGCAGCACCTGGGTACAGATTTACCTGTCAGCATGCTGTCAGTTTGTTCTGGAGCGTTCTCCAACGGTCGCAAACAGCCTCGCTTCTTGACCGCCTTTTCGCTTTGACCTTAGGAGAAGCTGCGCTCCCACCTTTTCTTCTTGATACACATCAATCCTCTCGCCAGATTCTACACAGCAGAGAACGGAAGATGTCTTCAACCCCTTCTATCAAAGCGCTGCTCTCCATCGCCGTCCAACTGGCGGAAAGTCTATCGGAACGAATACCAAAATCGGGGTCTCTGCAACGCGACTGCAAACAAACTGCCATGAACCTACGCACCTGGCGCACGAATCTCCCGTCCGAGATGGAATTTCTACTGAAGCCGACAGGTGATAAGGGCCTGTACATGGCCATATTATCGCCGCTGTCCGAAATTCTCTGCATTCTGTGTATGTCGCTGCACACTTTGCCGAACAGCCACTAATATAATACAGGCCAACTCATCTGGACGACCCACGAGCTAGGCAAACCTCCATCACTCGACACCGTCTCCCGCACCTACGAAGCGGAGCAGAAGATTAAGAGTGCATCGCCGTCAATCAAGAAATTCATGGACGACCTTGGTACGTAGATTTAGGAGTAAATGCTTCCTGTTTGGTAGCAAATTCGAGCCACAATCCAGATTTCGGGAACAGAAGGCTCCTTCCCTCCTCCAGAACTGTGTTGTTCCTTCCGTAAAAAGCCATGTTTCGGCAGCGAAAGGATCTTCCGCTCTCCCAATGTGTTTCTTTTCTCCCTCTACTACCCAAAGAGAACTACGCTGACTCCGAAATTTGCATAGGCGTATGGCAAAAGCCGAAAAGGGGTCACGCGCCGCTCGCCGTCCTTTTCGATCAGACGTCACGGAGTGACAAAGTCTTCACTTTCACGGAAAAGGCGGTGAATGGACACATGGGTGCATGTTCCAACGGGCTGATGGAACTGACCAAGAGGATCGATAGAGCAAGGAAACGGCACGTGGGGCTTAGGTTGCTGGCTGGGAAAGCGGCCTGAATGATTTGGTATGAAGAGACACGGTAGGACGAGGTGGTGGTGATTAATAATGAGAAAAATACCCCCCCCACCTCCTCCCCACCTTCCCCGTTGCAAGCTCTCCGAAGTTCTCATGCGTCTGGACTTTCGAGTTCCAACCCAAACGGGTAGTGCCATCCACATGCATCCTTCCGGCCATGACTTCCATCGCTTCGTCACCTATTATCCTACCACATAGGTGACGAACCATACATGCATTTCTATCAAGCATCCATGATTCAAAACAAAAAACCCGCCCCCACCGATCGGACGTTCAAAGCACCCATAAAGCACACACACATTCCCCTTGACAGGCACCGTCACAGCGCAACCACGCTCCAATCACTTTATCAAAAAAGGCTCACGCTACAACACACGTTCTTACGGACCCGTTTCTCATTCGCACGTACATCCCCACGGGATCCGTGATGGTTTCGGGGGAGTTGATACACGAGTGGGGAGAGACGAACTGATGGACAGGGCTAGGGCTCGTCTGGCGCTCCGGCTTCTTGTTCGATGTGGCAGAGTCGATGGTTAGTTCTGTAAGGTCGATAGGAGATGGGACACATGGGCGGATCGACGTGGGGTTAATTGCAGGAGTTGGAGGCCGGAGGTGCTTCCGGAGCTGGCATTTTCAAGTGTCTTTGTTTGCTATTTGATCTTTCGCTCAGATGTTCATGGCACATGATGCGAAGGGATGACTGCGAGGTCCCCAGGACTTCCCTGGCATCCAAGTCCCCTAACGCCGCCGCAATGCATGCTTCGCTCCTCTCTTCAGGTTTCTCTTGGCCTGCCCCTCACTTGGCTGTTTTGGCCTTCTTTTTCTTGGGCTCCGCCGCTCTCTCATCCTCGCTGCCTTTCCCGCCATCCGCATCCGCCATCTCCTCGTCACTCCCACTGCTCTCGTGTGCCGAGTCATACTCTTCGGCCACATCGGAGTCCGAATCAGATTGGAAGTCTTCGTCGAGGCTCTCGTCGTCTTCGTCAGCTGAGCCACGGTCGGCGCGGGCAGCAACGACTTCTTCCTCCGAGGAATTGATATCAGCCTCGTTGAGAGCGGCTTGAATGAGAGCAGAGGACTAGGATCCATTAGCATGGAAACTTTAAGGACTGAGACAAGATGCATAACTTACATCGTCGAGCATCTCGTTACGGATTTTGAGATTTTTGGCTGCGAAAAAATCTTCTAGAGGCTTTTGCTCTTCTCTGTGTACTGCATTAGCAAAAGCATAGGAGTTTTCATTTGGATCACATACCGATTGATATTACTAAACTGGTGCTCCCCACCGGCGTTCTTTGTAGTGATTGTGATGTCAAAAGTCCTACTTGCGGATATGGCGCCACCAACTCGTGACATGACAATCACCGAAATTGTATCGAAGGATATGTATGTTGCTGGCTTTGGGACAAACATAAAGCTTTTGTCGAGGCAGAATAGGTGCCCTTCGTTTGCCTTGATGCTGCATTTAACCCCAGATTGTTGATGGTGGCTCGAGAAGTCTTTCGACGGTGTGACAACTCGTTTCCCAGTCAGACCACGGAACACCTGAGCAACGACCATATGCTGTGGTTGTTCGTAACGGGGCATCAATTTGTCCTTGTACTTCCCCTCCAGCATTTCCCTGTCTCCTGTTAGCTATTCATCCCGCAGACAAAAAGTTAAACCTCGTACTCGGTCATGTTCAGCTCAATGATAACCTCCTCCTCCCGCTTGAATTGCATTACAAGGAAAGGATATCTCGTTTGGCCCTGCCTCAGAGGCGGATCCAGTCCGATAGTGATCAAGGTGTGTAAGTCGTCCGGCTTTGGGAGGAGCATGAATTTTTTGATGTGCTCGTATTGGATTTTGTAGTCATAGGTCTTTCCACGTAACCGGAACGAGTTTTCGTACATATCGATGTCAAAACGTCCTCTGCGACCATGTTAGTCTAATAAAGCCATAAAAACAATCTCCTGTCAGTTCCCACCTTGGTGTCAGATGTAGTACATCCAGGAATGTTGCGAACGTGTCTCCAGCAACCTCCCCAATCTCCGCCTTGTCCATTAGAGTGTCGTAGAACAGACTGGCAGCGTTCTGCTCTTCGACCTCATCCCCATCGACGCTCTTCTCTTCACCATCCTCATCCTTCTCTTTCTTCGTGACGGTTCCGGGAATGTAGAACCGCATCTCCACCAACTGGTCTTTTGCCGCACCAGCTTTACGGCCCCTGCTTCGTGCTCCTCCAAGGTGCCCGTTTGTGCCCGTCTCGTTGCCCCCTGCTGGTAACGAGAATTCCACCGCCACCTCATTCTTTCCCGCGAGATTGGTGTTGGAGATTTCAGAGTACGGGATCTCAAAGGCCGGACGGTTCTGGACGTTGAACGCAAGCTCAGCTTTGCCAAATTCACCTTTGCCCCAATTCCATCCACGTAGTGCATGCTCTTTAGTTTCTAGATTGATGCCGTAGAACAGCTTGAATGCCTTAGCGACGCGGTCGAAGTCCTGTAGCACAATGAGCCAAATTCTTGCTGTGAACCCAGGGGCGACGCACTTCTTGCTCAAAGCCATCGAGCTGTACGACGCCAGAGGTTCGGGACATGATCTTGAGCTCATATCCTCTAGCTGCACGACTCCACTGTGCTGTCCCCAAGTTGTTCGTGTCTAGGGTAAATGTGTCACCCCCACCTGAGGGCTTCCACCCCAGCCCAGCTTCGGCCAGGCGGCATTTGCCCGGCTGCTTTGAAAGATCCAGGTATATTCTCTCGAAAGCCTCCATATTTGAGATGTGTTCTGATAATTTGAATCTGAAGAGTGGAGCTCAGACGTGGGGACAAATTTCAGACGTGGGCAGGAAGAAGATAGAGGAGCTTCAAGGTAAGTAGGATTGGGTAGAAAGATGATTAAGGATGAGCTTCAGAGGCGGAGAGAGATTCTGAGGTGCAGTTGGCTGAAGTGAGGGGTAAGTGGTGTTGAAGAAGAGTTGGTATGTGGATAAATCCAATAATCGCGTGTGGGAGACGTTGTCGGCGCATATACTTCGTATACGAGTAGTCGTGTACTAAGATTTTGAAGCGATCTAACGGTGGTATTGACCGGTAATCTTGAAAATTATTCAATCGTTGCTTCGAGCGATGCGTGAGGACAAGAAGGACAGTGCCGCCTACCTTGATGTACAGCTGCTATCTACCATAGAGTAATTTTTCCACTGCCACTACCTACCTAGATATCTCTAATTTACAGTAGCTCCTACGCGTGCAGCCCTATGTAAATAGTCTATTTCGCGTAGAGTATCGCTTCAATCTTACTAGGCAAAGATACCTTAGGTACTGTACATACAATGCCCCAAATCGGCTTAGCCTTCGATGAGACGGGAGTTAAAGCTTTACCTACCGTCGAGATGCATCATGAAGAATTGCGTCCTCCTTATTAGTAAACACAATTGACTCGCATAATACACCCTCATCCATATTTCCCTCACCCCATGAACAGTAATGGCCATAAATCGCGGCTGAACGGACATTTCTCCTGACACTTTTATCCTACGCGTACAACAACATGCAGAGCCTCAAGACTATGACATGGTCAAGGGCCGTGTCACTACTTTGAGCAAGAATAAAGTCGTCGAGAAGGCGTGAGAACGTTGTAATCGGAACGATAAGTCAGAAAAGAAAAGCAAGAAGAGGAGGGTCTGGTAAATAACATCTCTGATACAGATGAATGTGATGGGTAAGAATCGAGTCGTACTACAGCTACAGCTACACTTGGACGGTCACAGCGAAAATCACAAGGTGACACACGAGCTCTGCAGTAGTCATCCCGATGACCGAGTTTCTAGACAAGAAGACTCTCGGCCGCAACCCGGGTGTACGCAAGGCCTGGACGTCTAGTAGACTCGGGGCTGTACGCAGCATAGTCTATGGCTGTACGCTTTATGGAGAGGCGCTCTACGCGTAGAAGCTGCCTACTGTGACTGGTGGATACTCCCGAACACGTCGAACACGTCAAGACCTGTCATATAGAGGAAGATTCTTTTCTTTATAGATTGCGTTGTTACTTGTTACTTGTGATCTCATTTCTTCAAAGATACGCATGACGGCCATGGTGACTACCGGGTTGCCCATGACAACATCGTGTAGGCCCGTCTTTAATATCTCCTCTCTGATGACGCCGTTCTTCGTTCGCCATTCCATAATTGACCCTGCAGCGCCCAGATCCGATTTTGACTTTTTTTTCACAACATCGAGTTGGTCGTAGGTGATCCCTTGGGGCAACGTAGCATTGACGGCATGCCAGAAGACCACTTTGGTGTGACTCCACGGGATATCATGATCATCCTCGGCATGGATCAGAGTCAGCCGGTATTTCTGTCCATTAGCTTCACTGGCCCGTATATATTCTGCAATACGGTGCTTGCTCAACCATTTGTCCTGTATGAAGGTGCTGAGGTAGTTGAACAACAGCGGAAACCTTGTCAGCGGTGACAGAATGGGGATGAAGCCTGCAATACGATACGTTGCCACGAGCGTCGCCATGTCGACGAACGGTGCGACTAGGATGGAGCCTGCAAACACTGCGGGAGGAGATTGCAAGGCAAAGTGCTTAGATACAGCAAGGCTCACAGCAGTGCCTAGAGATTGGCTAAAGATGAGGATCCGGGACGGTGGAATGCCGGCTACATTTGTCGCCCAGTCGACCACCGCGATAGCATCAAGGCAAAGACCACGCTCGGATGGCGTGCCGCGACTGCGTCCAAAACCTCGATAGTCGAATGTCAAGACGTGAATCGTTTTGGGCTGCCCTGCCGACAGCGCGCGATAATTGGGGACTCTGTAGCCTGACCCGACAGTACCTCCGGCTCCGTGCATGTGAATGATCAATCGAGCATCATGGTCATCGCGCAGTAACTTGAAAGTAAGGCGGGATGTGATATCCGAGGCGAAGCCAGAGGGTTCCGCCACGAGAGCGGACTCGTGCTGACGATACAACTCGATGGGCAGAACATGCCAGGCGTACAGCGTTCCGCCAGTGGAGGACTGTATCGAAAACGGGGTGGTCTGGCTGCGTAGAAAGCCAAATGTTTCAGGGACGTCGAGATCTTTGAACCAGGTCATCTGGATTTTGTGGAGATAGACTACATGGGCTTGGAAGGAAGACGTGGTGAGAAGTCCTAGAAGACCAGCGTAAAGACCGACCAAAACTGCTGCCGATATCGAGGCATACTTGAACAAGAGATTGATCATGGTGCCCGTCATCACAATCTGCAGACCCGTGTATCTGTCCAAGCATACTATTCAGGACTGGAGGTTTGCGAATAAGGAATGAGTTCGGCGGTGCACAGAAACAAAGATAAAGTACTAGCGCAGGCCTTGCTCAGCTTCTTTCGAAGTAATTAATCTGCACACAGTCTACGTGATTGGCATAAAGGTCGGGTAGCCGCAGATAAATCAGCAACCACTCATTTGGTCATAAATTTATGTTGGTTAGGATTTTGTGAGTCAGGATGCATTCCGCTCACTTTGACTGTTTATGTCCACAAAGATGATTTTGAAAGCAATCATTCAGACACTTAAATTCCCATACATGGGCATCAACCTACAAACCGAACGCCCAGTTACCAACCGCAAACCCTTAAGGCCTTCGGGGCCTGTCGTCGAACCCAAATAAAACCCTATATCCTATCTACCTCCTACTGGGACCTTGATACGTCTCTTCGCCCATGCCGATATGGTGTCTTAGCGGTATTCCTTGGTTCCCTTGCCTTACGGGAGCCTTCCCATTGCCAGACAAGGTATTAAAGGCCGTGGTTCTCGGAGTAGTGGGGCTCTTCAGACCTCCCGCGGTCCCAGGCGTCCTTGGCGCCTCCATCATCTCCCACGGCGCTTGACCCGACTCTTTATCCGAGGTTCTGGAGCCGTGGGCTGATCGGGATTGTCTGCTAGACCAGAGGGTGATTAAGGTGAGAATTATTTGGGTCGTGAATAGCGCGCTGAGGCAATTAGAACAAGTGGACTCGGACTGGCAGGGTCCTACTCACACCATAAGGATTGTCACGGCAAAGGCAGCCTTGGCCTGCTTGCAATATCCGATGAGATCTGAGCTGACAGGTGGCCCACACTTCCTGGTAATGTACCAAGGAGCCCCTGGTTGAGGATGCGCCGGATCGCTCATGTCAGGTCCTGCTTGGTTGTGGATGCTAATAGCAAAGAGGATGACGAGTGCAGCGTGGGCCAGGAGGGATACCAATGGGTGGAAGACCGATGTGATGAACATGATCCCTTTGCAAAGGAGGATGAAGACAGAAAGGACTGAGATCACTACGTTGTAGTTGGTGGTGCTGGATCATGTTAGCCGGTAGCCTTCAGGTCTCATGGGTAGAGCATGCAAACAATTGTCTCCATGGCAATGGCGCCTTGATGGGTCTGTAGTTTGCAATGGCGTATATGAGTTGATTGGGATTGCTATTCCATCCATGATCGGCTCCTTCTTGCCAAAACCGGGTGCGGTATAGATCCGGTTGGGCAATACCAAATAGCGCAAGCGCAGCGATGGTCAAGGGGATTTCGAAGACAAAGAGGCCGACGACGAGTTTTGGTGTGCGCCATTGCCGTGGGATGGAGGAGAGAAAGGATGGAACTCTCATGATTGCGGAGGATGTTCACAGATGCCTCTAGAATAGCACCCCTGCTGTCGCCAGTCTCCGCTGGCTCAGGTCTCTATCACTGTCGCTGAAATGGCGTTATGGGAACAGAGATTGAGGAGGACAGGAGGTAATCGCCCGTGAGATGTTGAGCAGAACACCGTAGCCGCCGAGAGATCATAGTGCGAGAGCTGTGGCCAGTGAGAGGAGCAGAATGATATGCAGCTTACATGCAGGATCAGACCTAACTCCTAATCGTGGTCCCACTATTCGCTGGTAAAGTTGAACAGGGCGCCTAAAAACGGGCAATTAGTTTCGCCGGGGTTAAAAACTTGGCATACTGTATCCCCTCCATTCCTAAGAACCCCACTAGTCTACCTGGATACGTTGTAAACCACAGACTTTTCAACATCGGATGTGGCCAGCTCCAGTACACTCTCAACGATGCCGGATCACGCGCAGTGGCGAATGAAACAAAATGTGGGTCAGAGTCAAATATCAAATACATGCATGGTCCCCAATCTTCAAGAACAGAAGCGAAACCAGCGGTTTTGTAAGAGCAGTAGGATTGACAATCGGAGACAACCGATGTATTGATCTTGCTGTACGATGACAAATCCTAATATCAAATTCGTGTTGACAAGATCAGTCATTCCTATCAGATGGATAGATCTTCAGTTCCCCACGGTGCCCCACTCTACCAAACGCTTTGTAGACCACAGACCTCCACTCTCACAGGGATCCAGACATCTTTAGCATCACTTTAGCTTTTCTGAATCCGCATACCCAGCGAACAATCATTAAGCGTCCTCAACTCCTCATGTCACACGCAGTCCTTTTATCCAGCGGTTACATCTATCTCCGTCGAGCTTCACCGGGATATGATGTCCAAAACTCGCTGCTGTCCTGGGCCAGTAAAGATTCCTCCCCCAACCCGGATGATTACTAGCTTGTTCTCTTCCATGTTTGTCCATACGAAAAGGAAGCTGCTGGAGCGGATCTTGCCGTAGGGATCATTTGAACCCAACGCTCCTTGACGATGGCCCTCCTCAAGCCAGGAGATTCACAGTCGTGATAATTTGGATAACCCGTAGATATCGCTCTTAATTCTGCGCCGAAACGTGTGGTCGTTAGTCCTTCACGAGTCATCGACTTCAGGGCACATAAGATGCTAATTCGGGACATTCGTAATCATCTGCGTCCTCGATCCTATCCCAAAACTCCCCTGCGGCGTGGTGATTGTTCGGACTGCCTCGCTGCTGCTTTTCGAGAAATTGCTCACGCGATTTCACAGAGTAATGATGGAGTGCCCACACATCATGTGTGATAGGGACCCTCTTGATCATGCACTCATCACCCTTCTCCCCAACCGACACAGTCCCGTAAGCAGTTCTCATGTTATGCACACTATTCACGCCGTCGAAGAGGGCTGTCTTTGCAAAACTCTTGACATGAGAATTCTCCTCATCAGCGTTTCTTCCATCTGGACGGTCGACCACGCAACGTCGGAAACCCTTACGAGTGTCGCTTTGCGGTCGTTTTTGCTGACCTCCAGAGTTATGAGTGATCCAATTGACAGACAGCGCGCCGACTGTCTCATTCTTCTCCCATTGGTGTAACCAGTCCACTAAGGTAGTTGCACGCCGCATCTCGAGGAATTCGTCGGCATCGAAGAAGCCCATCCACGTGTGGCGTTCGCCGAAGTTCTTGACGCAGTAATCTGCGTATATTGTGTGCTGGAAAGGCTGCGGGCGGTCAGGGACACGCGGAATGTATGTGAATGTAACAGCGGAGCGAGGGACGGCGAAGGGAGGAATGCCGAAATTAGGGGTGTAGGAGAGGGGAGGATCGCTGCCATCATCCATGACATAAAAGCGGCGGACACCATGGTGGTAGTAGTAGTGGGCTAAGAACTCATCAAGGTCACCAGGTTGGTCTTTGATGGCGAGACATAGCGAGACGTATTCTTCATCATCAGCCGGTGGCAGAGGAGGGAATGCAACTGTTAAGTTGTTGAGGATCGGTCCAGCGTCTTCGAGACCGGGTTCCGAGTCTGGCGATGAGACAGGGGCTTCCTTAAAGGGAATATTTGCGGGAGGTTTTGTAGACGTCAATAATGGCTTGTCAATTGGCCTTTCATCATCCCTCAACCAGGTCAAGGACAAAAATATGAAGGCCAGACATGCGCAGAAGCCAAGATATTTACAACCGCGTCTCGGGTTAGAGGTGATGAAATGAAGCCACGAATCATTGCTGAGTGATTGCGAATGGGCCATAGTCGAAGGGCTTCACCTCATGCTAAGAGAGGGATGAAGAGCGTAAGGATGTTAGGAAGGTGCTCATGCGAGAAAAGAGCACGGGGAGGTCGCATGATGAAAGATCCGACTGTCACGTTGGCAAGGGGCTACGACCGGCAAGTGTAAGGTAGGTAAGGTAGGTGTACCTTAAGGTAGGTACTAATGATCGACCAACCAATCTAAGCGCTAGTGATGACGCGGCCGTTGTTGGGGGTATTTAGTTCGTATTAGGTTCGATTCCTAAGGTGGTACAATGGTGTTGCGGTGCTTTTTATTTTCTGCGGCCCGAGGCTCCATCGCCTACCGTACTACGGCAACCCATTTGGACCAGTGTAGGCCGTCCACATTATAATAAGGTATTGCTTTGAATTCTAAGGAGTATAAACTGTGGCGTATATCTCTATAGCGTATATTTTATATTATAATGATAGTAGACGAGATAGTTATAGCTATTAATAAGTGTAATATCTATAATTAATAGTATACGCTAAGAGTATAGACTGCTTAGTAATAAATATTTAGTGTAGATATCTACTCTAGCTCTAGCCTCGCTCTCGCGAAATAGTCTTATACGTTGTGATAACGAATTATCCTTTTGCCAAAATTCAAAAATCGAAACTTGTTGGTTGACCCTCTGGTCCAAATGGGTTGCCGTACTTACAAACTTTCAAGGGGGCCAAAGTAGAGTACGAGGGTACTCAACAAATCAATATAATTCACAAGTTTGGAATGCTTCTCTCGACCTCGGTCTCGGTCTCAACATCCTTCCCTCGATCCATCAAAAGTAGGATTCATGGACTTCACTAAGCTACAATTGCTTGAATCTGGTGTTCGGACTACCTCGCTGTCCGTACGAAGTACGGAGTAGACACGGGTGGAATACGACCATGAACCAATGACTTGCCAGTATTATGCATTTGCAGGCATGACGGCTCATTGCAAGCCACTTTGAAATCAAAGCCCCTTGTTGCCTGAAGTAGCAGGTATTGCCAATCGGATCTGCGAGGAAAACGCGCGGAGCTTACCTTTTAACGTGTAGGATTCGTAGCTTGATTGTTGGCCGATTGACTTGCCCATCGAGTAAGGTCTGGAACCCGCAATTCAGCTTTGTCGGATTGAATTCCAGCGTGACTGGGTTTGCTGTCATGTAGCAGTCCAATAGCCAATAAAGCTCAGCTCTGGGACTTTCAACAAGTGGATGCTATTCTATTGAGGCACCAGGAGGAAATGTACTAGACCCGCCGGAAGTAGCAGACTTGGGCCGCAGTCGAATGTACAGCTCATACATCTCAGCACAGTGAAATAGTAGAGGTAGCTGTCGAGTCTGTGAAGTACATTACTACTATACATCATTCGACAAGATTATCGATCGAGTAACCTAGAGTAGGCGAAATGTATGAGCGGCTTATCGATAGTGGGAGCTTGGTCTTGGCAAGATTGAGGGGACCTCGGGACAACGGTTGCTAGGGTGCTAGGCAAGATATCTCCGGCCAACTTTTCTCTCAATTACAAGGCATCTCATGAATAGTACTCAGGGTACTGGCGATCTAATGATTGCGAGCTCTCATCATCTCAGAAAGCCTTGGATTTGTACTTGACCGCCATTGACGCTCCTTCGAATTGCACTACTTCCTGGTCTTTGCATCCACAATCGAAATAAGAAGTAGAGCTGTCGCATGGGAGGTTCACAGAGGAAGGGGATCTAAATATCTCCATCACAATCTCCATACCAGTCAGGAGTTCACCGTGGCACCTTGTAGGGTACATTCGTCATGTCGCCGTCCCCAACGCTGGCCCCGGCGGGCAGCAGCTCTTACTCTTCAAATTCAATGACAGTAGGGGATGGAACATGGGACACTACAAAGAACACGTTCCTGCTACCGAACCTTGTGGGATTAAACTTCGCAACAATGCGGTACAACGGTATGCCACGTGCACATTCCAGTCCCACGTGAATAGGGATCTGACATTTCACAGGCATGGGAAACCGTTTCGCACAACAACCCCATTACCATGACCTTATCAGGGCCCACGGAATCATTGCGGCAATCACATTCCTCGCTATTGTCCCTGCTGCTATTCTGATAGTACGGTTCTACGGCCGAAACCCTAGATGGGCGTTGAGGTTCCATATATGGCTACAGATTTTGACACTCCTTCTAACGACGGTAATATTTGTTTTGGGATGGTTTGCCGTAGGACCCTCAAGAAGCTTAACGAATCCTCACCATGGAATTGGGTTGGCAATATACGTTTTGGTTCTCTTCCAATTCATTGGGGGTTGGTGGGTTCACCGTAGAGAGAAGATGAAGAGGAGATTATATGAGCCATTGAAGGTTATGGTACGTTTTGCAACAGTACAAATCTCTATATTCTCGACTTACAAAAGTAGTTCCACCACTGGATTGGTCGCTTGATCGCTCTTCTAGGGCTCGCACAGATACCTTTGGGACTTACACTTTACGGGTCTCCTCTTGCACCGTTTGTACTATATGCATTAGCCGTCTTTGTGCTTCTTGTCACTTATTTCATCTTGACGCATCTGCGAGAAAGACGAGGTGGAAATGACTACGACAGTCGATACAGCTATGGTACAGGAAGCGTGGTAGAAGACCGACGACCTGGGCGAAATGAAGGGCGCACAGGAGGTCGGACAGGGAACCTAGTCAAAGGCGCAATAGCCGGCGTAGGCCTGTACGCACTCGCCGACCGATTCCGGCGTCGAAGATCAAAAAGCCGAATTGATCCTGTCGGCGCACCTGGCGTTGGTCCTGGTGGTGGCCCCGAAGTGGTTGGACATGGAAGGCATTCGAGCTCCTACGTTGAGGACGAAAAATACTCCGACTACAGCAGAGATCATGAGGGAGATGGTGTATGGGAAGACAGGTTATTAAGGATCGCCGCCCCAATTGGAGCAGCGGGATTGGTTGCGAGATATTTTGATCGGAGGTATCGGGATCGAGATAGTGATGTTGGAGAGTACGGTCCACCTCTCGGAGGAGCTACCGCAATCAATGAAGGTAGACATGGTGAAGGTCGACTACCTCCTGGCGGGCCGATCCCTCTCAATCAGCCCCTACCAGAGAATCGGCACCCTCTCAATCAACCTTTCCCTGACGGCCAGCATCCTCTCAATGAACCCTTTCCTCACGGACAACGACCTCCCAATCAACATCTCCCTATCGGCCAACGATCTCCCAATCGCCGCCCAAGTGATTTGACCTACTCTAATTATGGAAGCGCCAGCGGCGAACCTCGAAGAGGACATGGCTTACGAGATGGCATTGCAACCCTTGGCGTGTTAGGTTTGGCACGGAGCATTTTCAACAGAAGACGAGAACGCAACCAAGATCAGCAGCTTGCGGAAGAACAAGAAGCTCGAGTCCACGGTGGACACCTTACAGGCGACGGCCGTCCTCCTCGCCACCACCGACCTGGTTCATCAAGCATTAGCAGCGATACTACGTCATTGACTGGCATTAACCGTCCCCATCACGGTAGTGGAATTCCACCAACCCCAGCAGGTGCATACCCTGCAGGCGCTGCTGGGGCTGCCGTAGCTACCCACGAGCGCGATAGGAACCGCAACGAAGAGTTGCCTTTAGGTGGCATACCCCGTAATGGACAGGTCGCTATGCCACCAATACCACCCGATCCGCACGGTATTTTCCATGCTGATTCTTCTGGTTCCGAAGTATACATCGGCGAAGATGGTAGAAATCATTGGCGGCACCATGCCGGTCGTGACGCTGCTGCAGCAGGTATAGCAGGAGGAGCAACCGGTCTGGCTGCTGCAGAAGCTCCAGAAGCGTCGTCTAGTCGCCGAGATCGACGAGACCGTCGTCAGTCAGCCGGTGGAGGCACACCCGGCGTGGCCTCGCGGCCTGTCAGCGTCAAGGTTAAGATGCACGACCATGGCCGTCATGTTACCCTCCGACGACTGCCAGAGGCAGAAGCGGCCGCAGAGCGAGAAGCACGAGAAGCGCGACGACGTTCCCAAGAGCGATCTGGTAGGCGTAGAGGAGACAGCGCCAGCTCCCTCAGTGGTACGGACGGCAGTGGAGACCGTTTCAGACGGAACCAATTTCAGGAGCGACAGCAAGCTGAGGCCATGAGGATCGAATCCGAGAGACTGGCGGCAGCCAGGGCTCAAGCACAGAAGCAGAAGACCTCCATGAACGTGCCTGCACCTCCGCCAATACCTGAGAGCTCATCGAATCTACGGCCTCCCCGGGCGGCTAGCATAGGTAGCCCGGGAACATACGATGGCAACACCACCGAAGCCAGCGCAGACTATGCAAATAATCGGCGGAGAAGAAGAGCAGAGCGAGCACAGGCGAAGCAAGCGAGAGAAGCAAAGGGTGGGAAGACCGTTGAGTTTGAATAGTAGGGGTTTGCGAGAGATCTGGCGTGATTGAGGGAAGAATTATGTATTTGATAGCGAGGCGTTCTGCTTCTCATATTGGTCTAGAAGCTGTAAAAATAGTCAGCATAAGCATGGACACTGTTACAAAAATGGCTCAAGATTAATAGCCTTGCCTCCAAGAATTCTTCCACCATCGTTCATACAATGCCTCGCCCACAAATACGCCCGCTTTGCATTAGACCGCTCTCCACGTCCTTCTGCCTTGCAACATGTTCACCATGCCGCCTCTCATCTACCTCCACTGCCTCTCCTAAAGCTCCTGTAACAGCCGCCCTCCCAGCCCGTTGGCTGTCAGATCTCAAGCAACGCATCGGGAAATGCATCATGTTTGGCCTCAACCAAGAGCAGATTGACGAAGTGGGGAACATAACACGGATTGCGGCGAGAGATTGGCGGCAGTTGCTCGCGGGCTCCGAAGGGTTTCTTACGGGAAGGGGCAGGGCGGGATGTGAGGGAAGGGAGGTGGTTTGGGGGGAAATGGTGAGTGTCTTCTAGGCCCTCGGGTCACGAGAGGCGAGGAGAGTGATGGGTGGGATCTTGGCTGACTCGACGGGTGGTGTTTGGTTTAGGACGTAATGGTGAGTAGTAATTCTCATTTCTCGTCAAGAGGTACGGTGCGCTGTTTTTGTGCCTGCTACACACTGTGCTATGTATCGTGCTGCACTCATGCCAGGTCCAATTCTGATGTGCCTGTGTCTCCAAGTCTGAGTTTCTCTAAGACCATGCAAACTATCTTGTCCTTCTGATCTACGTTTCTCAATAAACCATGGAACTTAACGCCAGGGAAGGGTACGAAAACACGCTCGCAGTGACTCATGTTTCTCCCTGACACGATCTTCAAGGCCACGTGAACAACGTCACATACGTTCGATATGCTGAATCGGCTCGCATCAACTGGGCTCAGAATTTTGCCAATCACATAGATCCAAAGCACAAGAAGGAATGGTCTGAGCTTTGGACACCAAAGGGTGACGGACTAATACTACGAAGTATGAAGACGGATTACAAGTTTGTACATGAATACTCCAAAAGAACGACGTTACCGACGGTGGGTCCCTGACTCCTTAACAGCCCATGGCCTGGCCAGACCGGATATCAGTTTACCACAAACTTCGAGCAGCTCCCACAGCTACGACAGACTCTTTTATCCTGGATGTGCTGATACTCTCCGAGCGATATCAGCGCCCAGCGGCAAGATGTGTTGAGGACATTGTGGTCTATGACTACCGGCGCGGGGTCAAGTCGCCTTTGAGAAATTTTATGGTGGAGAAACTCGGGGAGACATTCGAGCTACAGGAACAATCAAGGATACGGAATGAAAGGAGAGTAAGAGACCTGCTGCAGAGAGTCCAAAGGCTCGAAAAGCAAGTTTGGGACAGGCCGGATGCTGTGGAGGATATGGGAAGCGCTTGAAGCCTTGGTTGGTTTGGCTTGTCATTGAATCTCAAAGTGACTGTCAAAGGCTCTTACATTACGTTACTTCTATCCATGTTATTGACCTACACAAATAGAGAGACAAAGTATGGCATAAAGAACTGAGTCTTCTTCGATGTATTATCTAATGTATACAAAACACGCACGACGATCCCTTCAACAGGAAAAGAGTGCCATTTTTAGAAGCGGCGCATGTCTCGGGAAGTCGGGCGCTCGGGAACGCGCTTGAGACATCGAAGGTCAGCCAATGAAAAATTGCTGGTGCTGTAAAGTAAAGTAGTATCGAAGACAAAGTAAAGAAAGGTATGCATGCTTACTGCATAAGTGATGTGGAACACGAGGCTCACACAGAGCGCTGCCTCAGGCCCAATTGGGCCTCCTCGCCGGTGGCTTGCATGAGCCAATCCAGGTCAATGCTGCGCCTGCATCAACACCGATTGCGAGGGGTCTAGACGTACGCCTCCGTGATCTTCGTCATAGAATGCACCATGCAACATGCAACATGCAACATCAGCAACTAAATGGACTGTGACATTGGAGTGTGCAAAAGGCACCCAAGCTTGTGCAGCCACGATGCACTTACATGATGTGCCGGGCTGTTTATGGTACTGTCTCGGGTCTTCCGTTTGTTTGTCTCAAGATTATCTAGATCTCCTTTTTCCCGAGGAAAAGGCTTGATGCATCTGGCGACCTACACCAAGCACCACTTCTCTGATTTTCTTGGTCGTTCATTTATGTATTGCATGATCCTTCAGATCCCTTGTCCTCTAAACAACAACGTCATCCCTCTTGCAATCCTTCTTGCCATCGCTCTTGCCATTGCCCTGTATTGATGAACGTCTTCTGATCATGGAGCACGGTTCCGAACAAACTGATGGCCTCCTTCGACAACCCAGCTCACATCTGTCGGACTACTCTCTCAACTCCAACTCTACACTAGTGACTTCTCCATCCTCGCCACCTTTTCATCGTCACGGTCATCGACGAGCGACCTCGGTCGCTGACGAAGATGCCTCAGACCATAGAGCCGACGTACCACAGCAAGACGGCCATGGGCTGGGCATTTCGAGTCTCAACGAGCAGAAACGAGTGTCGATCACTGGGAAACCTGTTGAAAGCAAAAGCAGCTCGATAAATCCTGGATCCGCTGACCTGCTCTCACCAATGTCGGCATATCGACCAGGGGAGGATCGCCGTGACGATGAGCAAGATGAAAACCTCCACAGTGACTCCAACCTTTCATCGCACCAAGCGTTCACGGCAAGTTCAGATCACGAACCGCTCTATAACGCCTTTCCTCGCTCCGAAGGGGACTTCGAATGCAGACTGAAGAAACGTCCGGAGAGCCGCCGCGGCAGTTGGTTGGCAGTCTCGATTTTGATACTGTCAATTTACTCAACAGTGTTCTCGGGTTTGTGGCTCTCGATTGCGATCATAAGACCACGATATGGGCATACTGTCTCAAAAACCGGCGGATTGCCTTTTACAACTGCATCTACTCTGTTTGCGGCTTTCGCGAAAACGATTGAGTTGTCTTTCGTCACAGTGTTTGTCGCTTTCATTGGGCAAGCCCTGAGTAAAAGAGCGCTCTTTCAACCAAAAGGCGTCACGATTGCAGAGATGTCCATGAGATCATGGGTCATGCAGCCTGGGACGATGATCAGCCATTGGGGATCTGTACGGTACGCCGGTGCTACAGGATTAGGCGTTTTTGCTCTGCTAGTGGCTTTGATGGCAATGATCTATACGACAGCATCAGACGCTCTAGTGACACCAGTACTAAAGTTTGGCCAGACTGAAAATCGATTAATGTATGGCAAAGTCTCAACGTCATTTGCGAACAAATACTATATCGAGGACAAGTGCAATACGCCGATTCAACAGGCAACGGACCCTGAAGCTTACGGCGAAACTTGCATCCAAATAGAGCATGCGGGCCAAGCATTCCATAATTATATGCAATACTTGACAACTTGGGTGGATAACATCAGCTCGGGGAACACCTCGGCCAACATGAAAAACCGGCCAGATCCAGTGGGCATGGTACGTGTTCTCTTCACTGGCACCGACGCTTAGATTGCAAGAAGTGTTCTGGGAGCGAAGGCTCGTTTTCACACGCCAGAGCTATCTCATCATTTCAATTCATGCATTGAAACAGACGTGCTAACTCCAAGTCCTGCGTAGCTCTATGACAATACGACTCTGAAAGGAAGCTGGACACATCTACAGGACATGAGTCTTCTTTCGGAGCGTTACGGGAGAATCGTAAACAATGTCACTATGGTAATGCCGCATGCTGGCGTTGTCGCAGCGGCGATGGATCCACTCAATGGCATTCTACAGCCATCGGACCTCAACGTAAGTCGAAACCCGAGGAGGAAGTCCCTTCTCTGATCTGATTTGTTACAAGGGGCTCGGCACGTATTCCGTTCAGGCTTCGGTTCCATCGCCTGTTGTCAATGTTCTTTGCGCAGATGTATCAAGCGAAGATATGGCTCCAATGGTTTTTACTGAGTGGCCATCAGCACACCTCAATGGTAGCAGCCCGAACGTGACTAGTTGGACTACTGATTATAACCTCACGACTCCCAGCTCGCTGGTTCACACAGCTGTGGACGATCTTTTTGAGTTCGACGACATCCAGACTCATCCGATCTTCTCCAATTTTCCGAAATTAAACAACACTGTCCTCAATGTCTCAAGTGTCTATGGTCACGAATCAATTTATCTGCTCGCTACTTCTGCAACCGGCACATATACAATGTGCTCGATGCGTGTGGCACAGTCACCAGATTGCTTCACGGAATACAATGCCAGCATGAGTGGAGGATCCTTAACTTCGCACTGTGGCGATCTCCCCCTTGCATACAGTAAATCGGAACCAAAAGCTCCCAACGGCTTCTGGGAGAAAGACTGGGTCAATGTCGCCTCGGAATGGGGCTTCGGATTGAGCTTAAATGCTGGTATCACCGACGGAAACGGTGCCATCTCTCGGCTCCTCACCCAGCTCATACCCACGACGAGCGCGCTCGACCCCGATCTTCCATCGATCTCTGAAGCGCTCGCCGTGCTAGCGGGCTGTACGCTTATTCTCTCTTCCCAAGGTGCACCTTTCATCCACTACTGGAACTACACGGCACCGGAAAATATCCTGACGGGTCCGCAGTATCAAGCTTTCAACGCCACGCTCAAGACACAAGAGTACCAATCTGGCGGAGATCAAACCTGGCAGAGTATGTTCTATATTGTGCTTGTCGTCGTCTTTGTCGCCAACGTCTTCTGCTTGGTATATTTCGTTATCAGCGGCAGTCATATCACGGATTTCATGGAACCGCAGAATATGTTCCCTCTATCCGTCAATTCGCCACCTAGCGCGGTGGTCGACGGTAGCTGTGGAGGTAGCCTAGAGAAAGAGCAGTTCAGGGCAATTTGGCGTATCATGCACGACAGTGAGCGGGAGCACTTATACATTGAAAGCAGAAATGGTGTGCCAAAGCACGCGCACAAACGGAGCCATTCGCGGCAGACAGATTTCGAAATGAAGAGTCCGATAGAGAGTATGTACAGCGAGCTTGGTCGGCAGAGGACAAGTCGGCTATAAACAGTAGCGGTGGGAAGGAGGAAGACCCGCGATTATCCGAAGAGCCTCACGCTCGACCACAATATACTTAGAATTGTCGATGGTTTGGCGTACTCAATGCGCTGCGGCAGGTGTATCTTCTCGAAACTTCCATAGATAATGAAACGAGGAAAAGAGCAGAAGAGGTCTGCTGTCCACAAGACGCCTCCTTAAGACTGCACCTACACATGCATTACCACTTTTCCTGGGCCACTCGTTCTGACAGCCTGCCTGTACACTGCCGGAGATGAGGTGCACAGTGCATACTCCGCCTCACAATATTGATGAAGATAACACGTATCCTGATTCCTGAGGGTTATAAGTTTAATGGTCTCAATGTACGGTAATACTGATGGGCTCCTCGAATGGATGATAATCATCAAGCAAATTGTGAGCTGGCAGGAAATAAAACTGCCATCGTATAGTCCGTGCTTCCCGAAACTCAAAATTAGACCTCCGTACAAGTTAAGCGACACAAAGCTTTGCCGATTGAACCTCAACAACAACCATAACAATACCAACAGCTGGCCCACGCCAATCTTGTTCCTCAAACTGCGCGGATATTATACCTGTTCGTACAGCTGATGAGGGACCTCAGTGCATCTGACTGAGCTGGAGGAAGAGCCTCTTCATGCCACGAGCAGGAAACAAAGCACGAGGTTTAAATCAGCACAACACCCGCCATGAGAACGGCGTCGTCGCCCCGGGCAAGAGAATAGCAAAGCAGAAGTCGAATGGTCATCTCAATGGGAGCGCCGATGGGACCTCTCATTCAAAGCCTCTGCCGACTTCACCCTCTTCTGCTGCTCGCACGACAACGCGGCTGCCTGACACAAGGACGAACGATGAGTCCTCAAATACACAAGGTGGTTATCAACACGCGGAAGAGAAGGGGCCAATAGAGAGTTTGCCCGAGGCTTCAGAGAGACAGTCAAGTGAAATGAATTGTACCAACGGCTCCGTCGAGCACGCACATCGCAAGATCGATGTGAATGCCGCAAAGAATCCTATGGTCCACGATCATAGCATATGGCACCTCGCTCTCACAATTCTTAGATCTTGTCCACTTGGCGACACCCTTGCGATCCTCATCTTCCTTCTCTCGCTGCCTCCAACAATGTTGACTGTCACCAATGCTCTGTTTGCCGTGCTGACCTTCATCACTCCCACTGGCTCGTCATCTTTACCAACCAGCTTCGGCGATATCTTCCAAGGGTCAGGAGGCACTCCTTCGTTGGCCACAATCATTGTGACGGATGTTTTCGGCTTGTTTCTATGGTTGGTCATATGGGCACCAATGCAAACGCTTTGCATCGAATTGGCACAAGCCGTGGTAGCGACACAGTTAGGGGGCGGCAACGCCAGTAAGAAGAAGGGCTCGGATCGGACTCTGCTCTGCATGGGCATAGTAACAGCTAGTCACATGGCCCGTCATCAATGGATACCAAAACGACTATTCGGCTACGACTGGTCCGCTATCCTATCTTCCATACCCTATGCATCGAAAAGTCCCACGTTATTCTCTACGAATGATTTCATACCAACACGTTCGCCAGCTGGCTGGTTTCGTATTCTGATTGCGCTTCACGTATTAATTCAAGGGTTGGTCCACATTGCCAGGAGATGGATCCAGAAGCGAGAATACTCTCAGCCAGTCTCTGCCAACAACAAAATGGACCCGGAGGCAAGAGCGGGCTCCCCAGTCCGTCCCACCGTCATAGCCTCTGCCGAGCCAAGTACTCAGGGTGTTTCCGTTGCTCCTGATTCCGTGGCGAAAATTCCATCGGCGAGCACAAAAGAAGCACGAGACAAAATCTCAAGCGGCAAAAAGAAGCGAAAGCAGGGCACCTATGTCCGAAGTCAGCAACCTCTGTGGGCCGCATTCGCTCACACTAAGATTACAATATTGCGCGAGTACGAGCAGTCACATACCCATTCAGAAGTCTCAGGGGCCAATGCTATCGATACAAGAAACCTTGGGAGTGCTCCATTTGTTTCCGAGGACGGTTGTGTTTGGATATCGGATGTGCTGCCCACCAGCTTTCGCTTCAACGCAAGCTCCTTCACAATGCCGAGGTCGGGTGTTCCTGGTCCCGAAAAACTAATTATCAACTCCAGTGCTGGCATTGATCGTTCGAAACCCCTCTATGTGCGCATTAATGACACTGATTGGACATCGACGACATTCGAGGCGACTGCAACGGACGAGAGCGCAGATGGCCAGTGGACTGGCGAAGTCTTCGGACTTTCGCCGTCTTCCAGCTACAAGTGCAGCTTCGTCCAGAGCGAGGATGGTGCGGTAGTCCATTCTGTAATAGTCACCACACCACCCTCGCTCCCTGCCGAGAACGGTACTGCCAGGCCATTTGTATCTTGGCAATTTCAATTGGCTAATTTATTGCCAGATTCTTACGTATCGTCAGCCCTCCCTGCCCATCGACCACACCGCCCATCGTCGCCTACAAGTCCCACGACGACCTTGAAGAACTCAATTGCAGCGTTCGAGTCGAGTCTTAGCGAAGCTCAAGCTCGCCAGAAAAGGAGTAAAAAGGATAATAAGACAGCGTCTGCGTCCCTCAAGAAAGATATCGAAGTTTTCAGTGCTAAAATTTCCAAACTCGGAGGCGAGGACAAGGCTCATCTGAATCGTCACTTGCAGTGGAACCAGCATACCCGGCAAGCGGATGAAGCAGTCGCGTCCCTCTCATGGGAAATTGAATCAATGGGCTGCCTTCCGGAAGATGAGATCAGAGTATCCAAAGAAAGGAAAGCCGGCTGGGACGAGGCAAGGACGCATCAAACGGCTACGAGAGACGACCTCTTCCGTTGCAAAGAATCTGCGCATCAAGTGAAGTCTTCTATCCATGCTGAAGCTACTTCGACACAGCAGAAAAAGGAGCGCTTGGTTGCACGAAAGTCCAAACTCAATGATCAACACGACAGACTTGAGTCAGCTACCAGCCAGGGTCTCGACGAAAGGCAGCGCAAGAACTCTGAGCAAGCTGCAAAAGATGTGGAGCGCCTTCAGATCGAGCACAGGTCCGTCGATCAAATGGCGCACTGCCGACAAACCATACAAGATAGTCGACATGTGACTCAGCAAATCTGGCACCAAGCCCAAACAGTTGAAAGCGCATTTCATGAGCAGCAAATGATGAGCACTCCGGACGAAGAACGTCCAATCACACCCGAAGGTGACCTTCCTGGTACCGTACCTCATCATAGCGGTGCACCAGCGTTCCGCTTCCCAGCCTTTGGCTCTCCAGATCCACCCAACGGCATCCGCAGCCATTCGGGCTCTTTCCGACACAGCGACAATCGACCGCGCTCAACTTCCATGCTTTCCGGCAACAGTGTTTATGCTGACTTTGAAGACCAAGATCCAGCACCACCGATGCCGCCCAGAGCCGTAGAAGTGATTAGAGAGAGGGGTAGGAAACAGAGTGGAGGCAGTGGCAGTGGTAGTTCTGGTAGTCAGCGTGATCCAGCGAGTCCGATCGTGGGTAGTGCTGCACTGCTGAGTCCGGGCAAGAGAAGTCCAGTATGGAATCATTGAGTATGATGCAAGCTGCGCTACCGCTCTCGTCGTAGGCATTTCCAGAAGTCAAGCAAGCAGTCTATCTTCATATATCCTGTGTGATCTACGTGAATCAATTCTATGGAATACTAACTGGAAATCAGGGATCGGATGCTGTTCTGATGCCGTCTTAGACTAGGATGGTTGGTAAGAACCTCGAAAATCTCCATTGCCCATGTGGAAGCCTTGAGTATAGCTCCTCCTCTAATATCATGTCCTCCATGATCGAGTGACATGCTTTTCATAATATAACATGCAGACCTGAGCATAACTGCAAGAACAGATCGTCTTTCCACTAATCAAGTTTTGCCTTCGACCAAGATCATCTCACCAAACGACTTTGATGTATCCTAATTCTCGCTTCGCTCCTGCCCCAAAAGTTTGCAAGTAATTACTCACGGTATCTATCTCTCGCAATGAATCTTTACAGGGCACTCCGGATCTAAATACTTCTCTCATCGTGACAATTTAAGGTCAGACCCCAAGCCTAGGAGCGACTGACTTCTTGCTCTTTCATGTCAGTGAAAAAGAACGAGTATGTCTCCACTCCTCCAGAAGCGTCGGCCACCGCAACCGCCTGACCCTCCCACGTCATCAGACCAGCGGATTCCGAATCGATCACCTCAGAGCTGGTTTCGACCAGCGAACAACCCATCTCGATCTCCATCCAATCTAGCAAGAACTCAGCATCCTCATCGCGCCCTCGGCTTCTCATCGATTAGAGAGCTTGCTAGATCCTCCTCACGCCAGACACTTCACACGCTTCCAACAGCTACGTACCAGCAGCCATACTCTCACGGTTGCTCTCCGCCAAAAGATGGAGAAGTGAGGCACCCGATTGCAGCTAAAGACCCGGGCTTTCCCTTACCGTCAGGTTCCGGGTTGCAACACTCTCGCGGTTCCAGTGTCGAATCACTTCCCATTGATAAGAGTGGCATCTCAAACGATTCTACTTACGCAACAACACCGTCGCCGGCAAAGCACCCCGCGTTTCAACTACTCGAATCAGGCTCTCCTGTACAGCGGAAGAGTATGGGCAACAAAGCCTCGACGGTGCTCAGGAAACCTATTCCACCCGAGGGTAAGCAGAGCTCAGCGACAATCACCACGGACCCAGATAAATCTCCTGGACCATCACGCAAGCAGGCGTCTACTGGAGCACAACAGCCGGCGACCTTCCCAGCACGCGGATCTTCCATCATAGTCAATGTGCCGCGGCGGCGCTCTTCCTTGACCGTCCTTCATCTCGACAGCTCCCACTTCGAGACACCTGACCCTCAGCATCAAAATTTGCAACATAGAGCGAGTACACTTACGGAGCCGCGCCGTCGGCCAAGCATTCTTTCAGAGACAAGACGCCCCATCACCACCATCGTGACATCTTCCAGCGACACAACGCCCACGATCGAGGTACAAAAACGTGAGACGCTATCACCAGCCTTCCTCTCTCCACCATTGCTTTCTCCCCCACTCTCCACCTCTCAGCTCTCATCAGCTTCATCGCAAGCGCATTCCTTTAACTCTCGAAATTCGGTGATACCAGCCTTTATCCACCTGCCAAAAACATATCCGGACGGTCCGATTCCGGTGCCTGCGCCGCCACTGACAATCACCCATCACAGATGCTACCAATCACACAGACGTATATTGTTGTCGAGGAACAAAGTCAATCCGGTCCCGTGCATGACGTGTGGGGAGACGGAGGGCGAAGCGAGGTGGAAATGCATATGGTGCGCGCTGAGAATCTGTGGGGTGTGCATGGCGGAATTCGATGCGAAGCATAGAAATTTGGATAAGTTCCTCGCTTGTCTTGAGAAGACTAAGGAGGGCAGCAAAGAGAGCCGGGGCAAGGATGAGGTCCAAGGGTTGGATGGTAGAGGAGAAGAACGAACCGAGATTAAGAAAGAGAACGTGCCGAGCAACAGGGAATCGCAGAGGCTAAGCACTGCAGCAAAGGTTAAGCTCCGAACGGCGTCGAAATGAGGCGGTAGGGATCTTTTAGGCTGGCGGGTCAGTTTGATGGCAAGGGTGTTGCTATGTATAAGTACGTGACTGCACGCTCCTTCGTTGCATGAGCATTTTGCGGCATGGCTTTGGTTGGACTTCATCTGTTATGTTAAAGATTGCACATGTGCTAGTATAGCCCTCAGATTATACTCCGTATCTCTGGCTTGTAGAATATCGTCTCGATCGTTTCGCACTTTAGCAGCCTCATTTCTCCCCATCATTCTTGTCCTCTCCACCCATCAGCCCCCAAACCCACTCTCTATACCGGAATACCTCTCCTCTTCCACCACCGCCGCCGGAGCCTTTCATCTCCTTACCAAAAGCCTTTCTCCCCACAAACCCACCTAATACCTCCTCTATCTCCCTAGCATTGACTCCCCTCTCGCCCGGATCAGGCGCAGTGTGCAACAACGCATCTTTCAGCTCCCCTACATCTATCTCTCCACTGTCATGATCATCAAATGCAGCCAACGCATTTATCAATTCTGTCTGCGAGGATAATGGCGCGAGGAGAGACGACAGCGTTGAGAGAAATGTGGGAAGAGGCAGCGTTTGTGGCGCCCCAGGCGGGAAGAATTGCGAAGTTGCGGTTGTGGATGCATCTTGGCCTGTCCTGCGTATCAGCGGGCTGCATCCTGTGTTGTGAATGTAGGTCTGTCGGGAGTCGCGCACCAAGATTCGTAAGCATGTCCACCACATCGTCCCTATTGACCAACCCATCATTGTCCCGATCCAAAATCTGAAACCCCTCGCGCATCTCGCGCACTTGGGAAGCGGGCAGTTTGGACAACGCGTCAGCGTTTACCATCGGCTTTCCTGTAGCGTATGATTGATTCGCGGCTATCATGGTAGCGGTGCTGGAGCTGCGGGTAGGAGAAATCGGGGGTTCTCTCGTTGTCAGAGAGGGAGTGGGACCGCGCGGCGTCCAGCTGCCGGAGGCGGAGGGTGGCGTGGCGGCATTTTGTAGTTTGAAAGGGGACGTGAGTGGAGTTTGTGGGGTCTTGGTTGGGGAGGTTGTGGGTGTCGTCGCGAGGTTCGCTGGGGAAGGTGGGGAAGGAGATTCCGGGCGGCGGAAAGGTGAAGCGGGGGATTCCGGGCGTTTGAACGGGGAAGTCCGTGGGGAGCCGTATGAGAGGGGGGAGGGTTTGTAGGCTGGTGGTAGGGACTGGGGGTTGTTTGTCAGTGTCGATTTGGGTGCAATGGGGGGTTTTGAGCACGGATTGGGGAAGTGGAGAGGTCACCATCTTGATCTCGGCGCAGCAATGTATGTCTCTCTGATAGTTGATACGGAGCCGAAGTTGCCAGGGTATCTTCAAATCGCGTCAATCGGTATGGACTTTTGTAGGGGCCCGAAATTGGCAAAAAGTAAACAGAGCTTCGATTTACTGCCAAGCCCGCGCCAAGGGTTCAGCCGCAATCTATAGATTAGGGTGTAGAAACCCTGAGCTGCAAGGGTCGTTGAAGATCACAGAACCCCTCGATTCGACCATGTCACCCTAGACGGGAAGTTGTGGCACGAACTAATAGTGGTGGTGTCTCCTTAATATCTATTTCATAATCTGTTGATACGACCGTGATGAGTACACATGCTGCAATTGGCTATCGTTATTCGGTGTTTGTGAGTCGAATGCATACAAGTATGCGCCTTCCCGTCAGACCGCCAGACTTTGTGCTGATCAAAATATAAGTAATGGCGAAGTGAATACCTCTTTTCCATGCTTCTCTTCTTGTATACACCCTTTGAGATACCGTCCTGCCAGCGAATTGACCGAAAATGACCTCTGTCCTATCCTATCGACCTTCTACAAGCGGCACCACTGGTAGTGCAAACACGGTTCTTAATCGCCAGACTTCTCTGTCATCCTTTCCGTCTACTCGAACACCGTCCAATCCTTCCATACGCAATGGTACGAGCACAATACCCCGTCTGCCCCACCGGGAGTCGGTCAGCAGCTCACAGACTTCATCGACCCCTTCCTCGACCAAGCAGACCCCCAAACGCAATGGTGTGACACGGCCGGCAAGAATATTGAGATCGCAGTACCCTGCAGATACGACAGAGAAGCATGTCGAGTATATCCTTGTTGCATCTTTCCACGTTGACCGGGGGCCTATCATGGAACATCAATATCCAGGAGCAATCAGCGGTGACGAAAATATGCTTGCGGAGCTCATGTTACCGGACCAAGTACACAATAGAAAGGAGGATTGGACGATCTTTTTTCTGCATAAAGACACAAGTGAAGAGGAGGAAGCGACAGAAGGCGACGGTGCAGAGAAGGAAGCAGCTACGGAGGATGATGCAGAAGGTGCTGATGGTGAACAAAGCATCACTGATGTTGACAGCGATGCGAACACAGCAGAGGCTGGTGGGGAAGAAGAGGAAGAAGATGCAGAAGGAGGAGAAGGACCGCCGTTGATCTATGTACTAAATTTAGTAAACACCAAACATGACGCATCAGCGAAAAGGTGTGTCCGTACCCTGTCCGAACCAAGGACATGCTGTTCTAACCCACACTTTTGGCAGAGGTGCAGTAGTAAAAGCAATGGCGATTTGTACGCGGCATCCGTTTCTTCACATTTACAAGGTACACAAACCCTTTAATTACCTCCTGGCAATCGAGGAGATCTCGTGCAGAAGCTGACCGAGATTGAAGCCACTTTTGTTATTAGCCCTCGAGGAGTATTTCAAATCGCCTTTCCCGGAGACTTTAGAACATCTATACAACGCAGTTAATTCCATGGATTTATCCCTAATGCCACGACTATCTATGCTTGAACGACATATTCTGCTAGCGAGCGACACCAAAGATTTATTCGTTGAAAAGTTTGATCGCATGATACAACAACGTCTTGCGGAGGAGGCAAAACACGATGCAATATCGTCGCCAGACTCACCATCAAGACCCTCACCATCAAGACCCTCGCCATCAAAATCCTCCCCGGATCTTGTTGGTCACCGACCGCGATACATTGTCCCCCGGGATACACACGAATTCGAGTCCAAGGTTGTGTACAATCAAATCCCCGTCCCAATCAAAGTACCCACTGGCATCTCACCGGAAACTGTCGGCGACTTCTCTCTCATAAGGCTGATCCAGACCTTCTCAGCGCCCCATACTTCTACACCTCAGCCTTTCGCCCTACACCCTCATTTGACTCCTAGCGGCGCCTATACCCATCCAATCATTGTCCTTGTTAACGCATTACTTACCCAGAAGCGTGTCATCTTTTTAGGTCACAACAGACCTTCTGGTGAAGTTGCTGAAGCGGTCCTCGCTGCGTGTGCATTGGCATCTGGAGGCGTCTTGCGAGGCTTCACACGGCATGCATTCCCCTACACGGACCTCACCAAAATAGACGATCTACTCAACGTGCCTGGATTCATCGCTGGTGTCACAAATCCAACCTTTGCCAATCATCCGGAATGGTGGGATCTTCTTTGTGATGTTCCCACGGGTCGAATGAAGATTAGCAGCCGAATAGAAAATGCCGGCATAACAGACGGCTTGGTCTATTTCCAGCAGCAAAATCCCCTTTACGCTCCAAACGCCAACGGAGTAGGTTCAACCGCCTCTGCTCTGGCCTCGAATGGTGATCCGACCGGCGACACTGCTTTTATTGAGGACACGGTCCGTAGCATTAGCTCTCGCCATGGTGAATCAGCCATCCGATCAAAATGGAGAGACTACATCATCAAGTTTACTCGGATTGCTGCTGCCTTCGAGGAATCAGTGTACGGTGCGTCTGCATTATACATCGGAGCCTCGGAAGCTGATGCTGGCGCTCACGGTGTCCGCGGCCATGGATACGTCTGGCCTGATGATGGGACAAAAGCCCGCGAGCTAGGCGCTAATGTCTGGCGGATCGAAGGCTGGCGAAACACTCGTAGCTACTATGTTTTCATTCAAGATCTTGCTGCGATGTGGGAACGTAGACCAATCCGGTCGCTGGATCTTGCTCATCAGCACGACCGTCTTCGAAGTCTGAAGCTTAGCCATGATGAAAGCGCTGCTATCTACCTTGCGCTTTCAGCCTCGGTGAAGACGTACGATGAAGTGTGCCAGCTGTTGTGCGTAACGCCGGAGAGCAATGCGGGTCTGTTCTACATCAGCCTAGGTCTCTTCCATCCTGGTGCCAGGGTCAGGGTAGCAACTGTCGAGCTGCTGGAGCGGATGATGGGACATGAAGTTGGACGGCACTTCTGGGCTCAGCTGGGCCGGTTCGCCAAGCTGGCTTTCTTCAGGGCGAAGAGGGAGATTATGAAAAGCAGTGAGTCAGGAAATAGTCCTGTGGAGAACATGGCGGGCCTGGGATTGGATGCTAGGGTGAGAGCTGGTAGGGGAAGAGCGAGCTGATTGTTCATAGCCTTTTTCGATTGATGATAATGATTTGTTGTGACTTGCTTTGCCGTGGACCAGGTTTTACGCAGTCTAAATACCCTAAGAGCGGATGGTAGTAAAACTACTGAGAGCTATGTTGACGAGGTGTCCCCGTGAATAGTGGTGTATTGCCCGTGCAAAGCAGATTCAATCAATGCTTCTACCGCATGCCTCACAGCTATGGCAACACAATTCCCTGCTAACATATGCAGTCACCTCTTAAGATCTACATCCTTTCTCCAGGGAACAAGGAGGAACGTCTCTGTATAGCTGGATGAAGTGGTCCGCCATGTTGCCCTTCCAGTCAGATGGATCAGGGTGGCATTTAGAAGCTCGAGAGATTCGGTCAGCAGCAAAGATAGCCTTTACAAATCCAATCTTCTCTTCAACCATCGGCCTTCTCTTCGTCCACACCCACCACGTCCCCAACCTTCCGGTAACCGCCTTCGGCATAAACCAACCCTATACCCTCTCCGCCCTCGTAGCCCCCAGACTCCACAACCTTCGCCACGACGACCACGTGGTCTCCCACCTCCACGCACTTCTCTCCCAAAAGCCTGCATCGCATCCACCACGTTCCGCCCATGCCCTCCTTCAAGCGACCGTCACTCTCGATCAAACCATGCCAAACGCTCTCACCGTACGGATCCCCCCGCGCGACTTTGCGCTTCACGAAGGCATCGGCGACCCGCGCATCTTTGAGGCCGCTGGCGGTGAATTCGCAGGAGGCTTTGATGGCGAAGTAAGTACTCGAGGGGAGTCTGATGTTGAAGGAGACGTAAGGTTTGGGAGTCAGCGTGACGGTATTGAACGAGGAGACGAGAAGGCCCGCGGTCTTGGGCAGCTGGTCCGCGTCCTTTCCCTGAACCTCTGGTGCCGGTCCGTCACGCTGGTTTCCCAATGCGCCAGACGCATCGTCTTGGGATTGTTGGGGTGGCCAACGGGATGTGATCACGGTGAGAGGATTCGGCGTGGAGCGCATCAGGTGTCGTATATGAGCCGGGACTGCGGTCGAACGGGTCATTAGTATCCGACAGGGTGCTCGGAACGGTGGAGCATACAGTTGCGCCGAGCTGCATAGCTTGGTTTCCGGTAATCATAGTCGGTCTTTTCGGGGGGAGGATCGTTTTCCTCCGGATCTTGCTCCTTCAGGTGCCTAGAGGCGCTGAAGCTTCTGCCGTACGAGGCAGACGGTGGTGGCCGGCGAAGAAGACGGAGAGCGGCGGAGGAGAAGCCATGGCGCGTGGTCATGGAGGGAGTGCTTGAAGGATGGACGTTGTGTGAAAAGTCATGCCATGGTTAACGAGAGCTCGAGAGCTTTGAGAAGACACAATCGAAGTATCTCCGCAGGTTGATGATCGTTTTAATGGGATTGGTGGTCGAGATGATGGTCGGGGATGCGTCAAAATTTGGGGGGGGGGGGGGGGCCTGGGTGTGTGTGTGTGTGTGTGTTTTTTTTTTTGGGGGGGGGCCCCCCAGCCATATAGGGAAGAGGGGGGGGGTTTTTTCCCCCCCGGCCTTTTGGCCTGTTCCGGTTTTTTTATACAATGTGCTATCTAGAGTAACCCATATATCTGATATATACAAAGATATAGAGAAAAGAGAAGAGAAGAAATAGTGCTAATTAAAGGGGTTATCTTCAGGGCCATACCCCCCATTTTTTCTCTTTCTTTCTTTTTTTTTTTTTTTTTTTTTTTTTTTTTTTTTTTTTTTTTCTTCCTTTTTTTTTTTTTTTTTTTTTTTTTTTTTTTTTTTTTGGGGGGGGGGGTGTTTTTTTAAACTTTTTTTTTTTTTTTTTTTTTTTTTTTTTTTTTTTTTTTTTTTTATAAATTACCCTTTTTTAAGTTTTTTTTTTTTTTAGGCGGTCCTTCTTCTTATATTTTTTTTTTTTTTTTTTTTTTTTTGGTTTTTTTTTTTTTTTTTTTTTTCCCCCCCCCTCCCCCCTTTTTTTAAATTTTTTTTTTACCCCCCCCCTTTTATAAATTTTTTATTAATTTTTAAATTTTTTTTTTTTCACAAAAAGGCTCCTAAAAATCCATCCTAAGGATTTTTTCTACGTCGGCTTCTCTAAGGGCCCCTTTCGGTAACCACATATTTTCAAAATATGCCAACGTATAATACCCCACCTCTTGGCAAATGGAATGTGGGTTCAAAACAGCACTAGTAGACACTTGAAAATATGTTAAATATATGTACGGTTTCGGTTCGGTAACCTCGTAATCTCGCTGAGTAAGAATCGAATGTAGGTTTTAATATTAGTTTAATTTAAAAATTTTGTTTGGGGGGTTTGTTTTTTTGGGTTTTGGGCCTGTTTTTTTTTTTTATAATTTTGGCCGGGGGTTGCTGGGGGGGGCCTTTTTTTTTTGGGTTAAACTTTAATTTACATATTTTAATGTGCAATATGTGCCTGGTATATGAAGTGAAAATATGGTTACCGAACGTAACCGTGTATTAAGAGTACGCTAAGTTGAAAATATGTTGGCATAATTTGAAAATATGTGGTTATCGAAGGGGCTCTAAGTATACTACTACCGTATCGCATAGTAAGTAAGTAAGTATTAGATATATTCTTTTCCATACATCAATAATTATTATCTATGATATCGCCTCGAAATAATAGATCATATATTCGCTCGGGGGTAGATCGGCTAGTTTCGCTAGAGAGTCTTCCGTAAGAGAGTCTATACTCATATTTATTATAAAAACGTATTATCTCTTTAAATTCTCGTCTTATATAAAGGCTATAGCTTTAAAGCGAAGGTATTCGAGTTTAATTATTCGTTATAAATTGTCTAGCTCCCTTAATAAAGCGATATAATTATTATTATACTTCTTTAAAAGAGTATTTTATAAGTCTTTAATAGTATTATATTCGATTCTAGTTCTATTTTCTCGACTATATTTAAAGCTATAGACGATTATCTTTAAATATAATAACGTTAATATATTCTATATTATATATAAAATATAGTATTTTTATATCTCTTTAAATATCTTAATTACGATAATTATTATTAAGAGTAGAAAGATATTATAAGATATTATAGATAAGATCGAGAATAATAAGATTTAACTTAATCGATTAGAGATTATATCTAAGATTTATTAATATAAATAAAGATTTAAGAGCTGAAAATTAGATATAATTTATATTAAAAGAAAGATAAAAGCTTCGAGATTATATATAATCTCTTATTATAAATTACGACTATCGACTATTTTATTAATAGAGTAATTATTTCTCTAGTAACTATCTATAATAAGAGTATTTTATATATACGATTTCGTCTATTAATTCTATAGATAGATATATTATAAGCTATTTACTCGAGAGAGTAAGATTAAAGAGATAAGATTATATTACTATAGATAAGTATTAAATTCATTATATTCTTCTATATTAATTTAAGATTTAGTCGATCTTCTTAAGTTTAGAAGCTCTCTCTCTTATTATTATTCTCGCGATAGAGATTATCTCGAGAAGATAATAATATTAATATTAAAAAGGCCCTATAATCTATACCCGAGTCTATATAATATATATCTTATTTTATAAAATTAGAATCGAGATATTACTTTTATTTTACTATTCGAGACTATAATAAAATTATAAGATATCTACTTCTCTTTCTAAGATCCTCGAAAGCCTTATCTCTTATATCGCTTATTACTTCTAATATTATACTTATTCTATTAAACTTATATATTTATTATTCTATAGACTATAAGGCTATTATATTTAATTATTAAGTTAAGAAGACTCCCCGCTATAGCGCGTATCGGGTTTTTAAATATAAAAAGACTAATTAATATAATTAATATATTTTTAGCTTACTTAGAGATATAATAATTACCTTTAAATAAGTTATAAGAGGTATTATATTTAATCTCTAATAGTAAGAATAATAACTTCTAATAATAATATTCTATTATTATTAGAGAGTAATAATAAATAAAGATATTTCTTATAAAAGCTAACGTCTATAAGATTTTTAGAGTTCTCGAAGCGTTATATCTAGTACTTTCGATTAATATTATATCGAAGAGTAGAAGATAAATATAAAAAGAAAAAGAAAATAATATTAATAATATTAATAAAATAACCTATAGATAGAGTGATTAAATATTATTTATTTAAGAATATTAAAATATATAGATTAACTCTAATCTATAACTTCTTAGAGATATATTATTATCTTTATATTCTTTAATATATAGATTATAAGTTATTTTAATATAGAAAATCTTAATACGATATCGTATATTTATATTAGATCTTAATCTTACTAAAAACTTTCAGCGTTTATATCTTTATTATAAATTTTATCGCTTTTATTATTAGATTCGATTTAGATAAAATCTCTTTAATATTAATTGACTAGTTATCTTAAGTAACTAGTCTATCTTTCTTAAATAAGAGATATATTCTAAAAATATAATTTTAAGTCTAATTACTCTTCTTATAGATATATTTAAATATATTAATTACTCGATATATATAAAGAAGATTTTTAAAAGCTATCTTTATTCGTAGCTATATTACTACTAAGCTTATAACCTTTTTTATTTCTATATAAAAATTTATAGTACTATAATATAATTTAAAAATATATTTTTTAAGCTTAATACCTCTTATATATATCTTTTAGAGTACCTCTTAATTTATATTAATTAGTTTTCTAATACGCTATTTAGTCGCTAAGAGTAGATAGTATTAATTCTTATTAATATCTTATTACGATACCCATTTTATAAGCTTATCTACTATCTTATTATTTAAGACGTCTTTATAGACGGCGATTTAGCGTAGAGTAATTAATATATTTTTCTCTCTTAGCTTAACTAGCTTTTTTATAATTCTCTTAAAGATATATTATTCTAATTATCTCTATAGATTCG